>NC_135149.1:32479746-32818966 GCF_050948215.1 Halictus rubicundus | reverse complement strand
CCTAACCCTAACCCTAACCCTAACCCTAACCCTAACCCTAACCCTAACCCTAACCCTAACCCTAACCCTAACCCTAACCCTAACCCTAACCCTAACCCTAACCCTAACCCTAACCCTAACCCTAACCCTAACCCTAACCCTAACCCTAACCCTAACCCTAACCCTAACCCTAACCCTAACCCTAACCCTAACCCTAACCCTAACCCTAACCCTAACCCTAACCCTAACCCTAACCCTAACCCTAACCCTAACCCTAACCCTAACCCTAACCCTAACCCTAACCCTAACCCTAACCCTAACCCTAACCCTAACCCTAACCCTAACCCTAACCCTAACCCTAACCCTAACCCTAACCCTAACCCTAACCCTAACCCTAACCCTAACCCTAACCCTAACCCTAACCCTAACCCTAACCCTAACCCTAACCCTAACCCTAACCCTAACCCTAACCCTAACCCTAACCCTAACCCTAACCCTAACCCTAACCCTAACCCTAACCCTAACCCTAACCCTAACCCTAACCCTAACCCTAACCCTAACCCTAACCCTAACCCTAACCCTAACCCTAACCCTAACCCTAACCCTAACCCTAACCCTAACCCTAACCCTAACCCTAACCCTAACCCTAACCCTAACCCTAACCCTAACCCTAACCCTAACCCTAACCCTAACCCTAACCCTAACCCTAACCCTAACCCTAACCCTAACCCTAACCCTAACCCTAACCCTAACCCTAACCCTAACCCTAACCCTAACCCTAACCCTAACCCTAACCCTAACCCTAACCCTAACCCTAACCCTAACCCTAACCCTAACCCTAACCCTAACCCTAACCCTAACCCTAACCCTAACCCTAACCCTAACCCTAACCCTAACCCTAACCCTAACCCTAACCCTAACCCTAACCCTAACCCTAACCCTAACCCTAACCCTAACCCTAACCCTAACCCTAACCCTAACCCTAACCCTAACCCTAACCCTAACCCTAACCCTAACCCTAACCCTAACCCTAACCCTAACCCTAACCCTAACCCTAACCCTAACCCTAACCCTAACCCTAACCCTAACCCTAACCCTAACCCTAACCCTAACCCTAACCCTAACCCTAACCCTAACCCTAACCCTAACCCTAACCCTAACCCTAACCCTAACCCTAACCCTAACCCTAACCCTAACCCTAACCCTAACCCTAACCCTAACCCTAACCCTAACCCTAACCCTAACCCTAACCCTAACCCTAACCCTAACCCTAACCCTAACCCTAACCCTAACCCTAACCCTAACCCTAACCCTAACCCTAACCCTAACCCTAACCCTAACCCTAACCCTAACCCTAACCCTAACCCTAACCCTAACCCTAACCCTAACCCTAACCCTAACCCTAACCCTAACCCTAACCCTAACCCTAACCCTAACCCTAACCCTAACCCTAACCCTAACCCTAACCCTAACCCTAACCCTAACCCTAACCCTAACCCTAACCCTAACCCTAACCCTAACCCTAACCCTAACCCTAACCCTAACCCTAACCCTAACCCTAACCCTAACCCTAACCCTAACCCTAACCCTAACCCTAACCCTAACCCTAACCCTAACCCTAACCCTAACCCTAACCCTAACCCTAACCCTAACCCTAACCCTAACCCTAACCCTAACCCTAACCCTAACCCTAACCCTA
This sequence comes from Halictus rubicundus, assembly GCF_050948215.1. NCBI lineage: Eukaryota > Metazoa > Arthropoda > Insecta > Hymenoptera > Halictidae > Halictus > Halictus rubicundus. Next base: position 32,817,288 of record NC_135149.1, on the reverse strand, counting down.
ACCCTAACCCTAACCCTAACCCTAACCCTAACCCTAACCCTAACCCTAACCCTAACCCTAACCCTAACCCTAACCCTAACCCTAACCCTAACCCTAACCCTAACCCTAACCCTAACCCTAACCCTAACCCTAACCCTAACCCTAACCCTAACCCTAACCCTAACCCTAACCCTAACCCTAACCCTAACCCTAACCCTAACCCTAACCCTAACCCTAACCCTAACCCTAACCCTAACCCTAACCCTAACCCTAACCCTAACCCTAACCCTAACCCTAACCCTAACCCTAACCCTAACCCTAACCCTAACCCTAACCCTAACCCTAACCCTAACCCTAACCCTAACCCTAACCCTAACCCTAACCCTAACCCTAACCCTAACCCTAACCCTAACCCTAACCCTAACCCTAACCCTAACCCTAACCCTAACCCTAACCCTAACCCTAACCCTAACCCTAACCCTAACCCTAACCCTAACCCTAACCCTAACCCTAACCCTAACCCTAACCCTAACCCTAACCCTAACCCTAACCCTAACCCTAACCCTAACCCTAACCCTAACCCTAACCCTAACCCTAACCCTAACCCTAACCCTAACCCTAACCCTAACCCTAACCCTAACCCTAACCCTAACCCTAACCCTAACCCTAACCCTAACCCTAACCCTAACCCTAACCCTAACCCTAACCCTAACCCTAACCCTAACCCTAACCCTAACCCTAACCCTAACCCTAACCCTAACCCTAACCCTAACCCTAACCCTAACCCTAACCCTAACCCTAACCCTAACCCTAACCCTAACCCTAACCCTAACCCTAACCCTAACCCTAACCCTAACCCTAACCCTAACCCTAACCCTAACCCTAACCCTAACCCTAACCCTAACCCTAACCCTAACCCTAACCCTAACCCTAACCCTAACCCTAACCCTAACCCTAACCCTAACCCTAACCCTAACCCTAACCCTAACCCTAACCCTAACCCTAACCCTAACCCTAACCCTAACCCTAACCCTAACCCTAACCCTAACCCTAACCCTAACCCTAACCCTAACCCTAACCCTAACCCTAACCCTAACCCTAACCCTAACCCTAACCCTAACCCTAACCCTAACCCTAACCCTAACCCTAACCCTAACCCTAACCCTAACCCTAACCCTAACCCTAACCCTAACCCTAACCCTAACCCTAACCCTAACCCTAACCCTAACCCTAACCCTAACCCTAACCCTAACCCTAACCCTAACCCTAACCCTAACCCTAACCCTAACCCTAACCCTAACCCTAACCCTAACCCTAACCCTAACCCTAACCCTAACCCTAACCCTAACCCTAACCCTAACCCTAACCCTAACCCTAACCCTAACCCTAACCCTAACCCTAACCCTAACCCTAACCCTAACCCTAACCCTAACCCTAACCCTAACCCTAACCCTAACCCTAACCCTAACCCTAACCCTAACCCTAACCCTAACCCTAACCCTAACCCTAACCCTAACCCTAACCCTAACCCTAACCCTAACCCTAACCCTAACCCTAACCCTAACCCTAACCCTAACCCTAACCCTAACCCTAACCCTAACCCTAACCCTAACCCTAACCCTAACCCTAACCCTAACCCTAACCCTAACCCTAACCCTAACCCTAACCCTAACCCTAACCCTAACCCTAACCCTAACCCTAACCCTAACCCTAACCCTAACCCTAACCCTAACCCTAACCCTAACCCTAACCCTAACCCTAACCCTAACCCTAACCCTAACCCTAACCCTAACCCTAACCCTAACCCTAACCCTAACCCTAACCCTAACCCTAACCCTAACCCTAACCCTAACCCTAACCCTAACCCTAACCCTAACCCTAACCCTAACCCTAACCCTAACCCTAACCCTAACCCTAACCCTAACCCTAACCCTAACCCTAACCCTAACCCTAACCCTAACCCTAACCCTAACCCTAACCCTAACCCTAACCCTAACCCTAACCCTAACCCTAACCCTAACCCTAACCCTAACCCTAACCCTAACCCTAACCCTAACCCTAACCCTAACCCTAACCCTAACCCTAACCCTAACCCTAACCCTAACCCTAACCCTAACCCTAACCCTAACCCTAACCCTAACCCTAACCCTAACCCTAACCCTAACCCTAACCCTAACCCTAACCCTAACCCTAACCCTAACCCTAACCCTAACCCTAACCCTAACCCTAACCCTAACCCTAACCCTAACCCTAACCCTAACCCTAACCCTAACCCTAACCCTAACCCTAACCCTAACCCTAACCCTAACCCTAACCCTAACCCTAACCCTAACCCTAACCCTAACCCTAACCCTAACCCTAACCCTAACCCTAACCCTAACCCTAACCCTAACCCTAACCCTAACCCTAACCCTAACCCTAACCCTAACCCTAACCCTAACCCTAACCCTAACCCTAACCCTAACCCTAACCCTAACCCTAACCCTAACCCTAACCCTAACCCTAACCCTAACCCTAACCCTAACCCTAACCCTAACCCTAACCCTAACCCTAACCCTAACCCTAACCCTAACCCTAACCCTAACCCTAACCCTAACCCTAACCCTAACCCTAACCCTAACCCTAACCCTAACCCTAACCCTAACCCTAACCCTAACCCTAACCCTAACCCTAACCCTAACCCTAACCCTAACCCTAACCCTAACCCTAACCCTAACCCTAACCCTAACCCTAACCCTAACCCTAACCCTAACCCTAACCCTAACCCTAACCCTAACCCTAACCCTAACCCTAACCCTAACCCTAACCCTAACCCTAACCCTAACCCTAACCCTAACCCTAACCCTAACCCTAACCCTAACCCTAACCCTAACCCTAACCCTAACCCTAACCCTAACCCTAACCCTAACCCTAACCCTAACCCTAACCCTAACCCTAACCCTAACCCTAACCCTAACCCTAACCCTAACCCTAACCCTAACCCTAACCCTAACCCTAACCCTAACCCTAACCCTAACCCTAACCCTAACCCTAACCCTAACCCTAACCCTAACCCTAACCCTAACCCTAACCCTAACCCTAACCCTAACCCTAACCCTAACCCTAACCCTAACCCTAACCCTAACCCTAACCCTAACCCTAACCCTAACCCTAACCCTAACCCTAACCCTAACCCTAACCCTAACCCTAACCCTAACCCTAACCCTAACCCTAACCCTAACCCTAACCCTAACCCTAACCCTAACCCTAACCCTAACCCTAACCCTAACCCTAACCCTAACCCTAACCCTAACCCTAACCCTAACCCTAACCCTAACCCTAACCCTAACCCTAACCCTAACCCTAACCCTAACCCTAACCCTAACCCTAACCCTAACCCTAACCCTAACCCTAACCCTAACCCTAACCCTAACCCTAACCCTAACCCTAACCCTAACCCTAACCCTAACCCTAACCCTAACCCTAACCCTAACCCTAACCCTAACCCTAACCCTAACCCTAACCCTAACCCTAACCCTAACCCTAACCCTAACCCTAACCCTAACCCTAACCCTAACCCTAACCCTAACCCTAACCCTAACCCTAACCCTAACCCTAACCCTAACCCTAACCCTAACCCTAACCCTAACCCTAACCCTAACCCTAACCCTAACCCTAACCCTAACCCTAACCCTAACCCTAACCCTAACCCTAACCCTAACCCTAACCCTAACCCTAACCCTAACCCTAACCCTAACCCTAACCCTAACCCTAACCCTAACCCTAACCCTAACCCTAACCCTAACCCTAACCCTAACCCTAACCCTAACCCTAACCCTAACCCTAACCCTAACCCTAACCCTAACCCTAACCCTAACCCTAACCCTAACCCTAACCCTAACCCTAACCCTAACCCTAACCCTAACCCTAACCCTAACCCTAACCCTAACCCTAACCCTAACCCTAACCCTAACCCTAACCCTAACCCTAACCCTAACCCTAACCCTAACCCTAACCCTAACCCTAACCCTAACCCTAACCCTAACCCTAACCCTAACCCTAACCCTAACCCTAACCCTAACCCTAACCCTAACCCTAACCCTAACCCTAACCCTAACCCTAACCCTAACCCTAACCCTAACCCTAACCCTAACCCTAACCCTAACCCTAACCCTAACCCTAACCCTAACCCTAACCCTAACCCTAACCCTAACCCTAACCCTAACCCTAACCCTAACCCTAACCCTAACCCTAACCCTAACCCTAACCCTAACCCTAACCCTAACCCTAACCCTAACCCTAACCCTAACCCTAACCCTAACCCTAACCCTAACCCTAACCCTAACCCTAACCCTAACCCTAACCCTAACCCTAACCCTAACCCTAACCCTAACCCTAACCCTAACCCTAACCCTAACCCTAACCCTAACCCTAACCCTAACCCTAACCCTAACCCTAACCCTAACCCTAACCCTAACCCTAACCCTAACCCTAACCCTAACCCTAACCCTAACCCTAACCCTAACCCTAACCCTAACCCTAACCCTAACCCTAACCCTAACCCTAACCCTAACCCTAACCCTAACCCTAACCCTAACCCTAACCCTAACCCTAACCCTATTTTTTTTTTTTTTTTTTTTTTTTTTTTTTTTTTCCCGAGGAGGTAATCACTATTACGGATACCCGACCCCTCCCGGGGGGGAGTGGGCCGGGTTATGTGGGACTCCTCGGCTGGTGGGTGCAATGCCGAGTATACCCACTAACTCCTCCCCGTCCGTCCCTAGGCTCCTGGGGGCACCCGTGGTCCGCGCGCGCATGTCTATCCGGTGTGCCCCCGCCTTAGCATTCCTCCCTGGGTGGGGGACGCGGCCTCCACCCTATCCTACTCTATCCGAAGGCGCCACGCAACGGACGACGTGAAGCCTTCCCCCCCATTTAGGCCGCCCGATGGACGTCCGGGCCCCCGCCCAAGACGTCCGACGGCCTCCGGGGACGCCATTGGCAACCGAGTATAAGGAGACCGTCGGTCCCCCGCCTCGAGATCACCAAGGGCGCCCCCGCCCGCGTTAAGGACGCCGCAACGGAGGCACGCCCCCGGGGCGTGCCCTGCGTCTCCTTCTCCCACCCCTTCGGCCGGGATCGTGATTTCGCTCACGACCCCGTTCCGCAGCCTCCTTCTGCAGCATTACCTGCTCGCAGAAGGAGGCGAACCCTCTCCACGCCCCCTCGCCGCCCGCTGCCGCCGAGACGACAGCCGGAAGCGAGAGGTCATGGCCCACTGCGCGCCGCAGAGCACGGCGCTCACCCGCCCACGCTGGACACTCCTCCAGAGTGTGCTGCGCCGTGTCCCGCGACTCGCCGCAGTGGTGACACGCCTCCTCGGCCTCCCGCCCGATGCGACACAGGTACACACCGAAGCAACCGTGCCCGGTCATCACCTGCGTCACTCGGTAGGAGACCCTATGCCCCATCCATCCCCTGTTCCACCGGTCGAACACGGGGAGGATGGCCCGAACGGCCCGCCTCCCTCCTTCCTCCGTCCCGTGAAGGCTTTCGCGCCATTCCCGGGCGGCGGGACCCTAACCCTAACCCTAACCCTAACCCTAACCCTAACCCTAACCCTAACCCTAACCCTAACCCTAACCCTAACCCTAACCCTAACCCTAACCCTAACCCTAACCCTAACCCTAACCCTAACCCTAACCCTAACCCTAACCCTAACCCTAACCCTAACCCTAACCCTAACCCTAACCCTAACCCTAACCCTAACCCTAACCCTAACCCTAACCCTAACCCTAACCCTAACCCTAACCCTAACCCTAACCCTAACCCTAACCCTAACCCTAACCCTAACCCTAACCCTAACCCTAACCCTAACCCTAACCCTAACCCTAACCCTAACCCTAACCCTAACCCTAACCCTAACCCTAACCCTAACCCTAACCCTAACCCTAACCCTAACCCTAACCCTAACCCTAACCCTAACCCTAACCCTAACCCTAACCCTAACCCTAACCCTAACCCTAACCCTAACCCTAACCCTAACCCTAACCCTAACCCTAACCCTAACCCTAACCCTAACCCTAACCCTAACCCTAACCCTAACCCTAACCCTAACCCTAACCCTAACCCTAACCCTAACCCTAACCCTAACCCTAACCCTAACCCTAACCCTAACCCTAACCCTAACCCTAACCCTAACCCTAACCCTAACCCTAACCCTAACCCTAACCCTAACCCTAACCCTAACCCTAACCCTAACCCTAACCCTAACCCTAACCCTAACCCTAACCCTAACCCTAACCCTAACCCTAACCCTAACCCTAACCCTAACCCTAACCCTAACCCTAACCCTAACCCTAACCCTAACCCTAACCCTAACCCTAACCCTAACCCTAACCCTAACCCTAACCCTAACCCTAACCCTAACCCTAACCCTAACCCTAACCCTAACCCTAACCCTAACCCTAACCCTAACCCTAACCCTAACCCTAACCCTAACCCTAACCCTAACCCTAACCCTAACCCTAACCCTAACCCTAACCCTAACCCTAACCCTAACCCTAACCCTAACCCTAACCCTAACCCTAACCCTAACCCTAACCCTAACCCTAACCCTAACCCTAACCCTAACCCTAACCCTAACCCTAACCCTAACCCTAACCCTAACCCTAACCCTAACCCTAACCCTAACCCTAACCCTAACCCTAACCCTAACCCTAACCCTAACCCTAACCCTAACCCTAACCCTAACCCTAACCCTAACCCTAACCCTAACCCTAACCCTAACCCTAACCCTAACCCTAACCCTAACCCTAACCCTAACCCTAACCCTAACCCTAACCCTAACCCTAACCCTAACCCTAACCCTAACCCTAACCCTAACCCTAACCCTAACCCTAACCCTAACCCTAACCCTAACCCTAACCCTAACCCTAACCCTAACCCTAACCCTAACCCTAACCCTAACCCTAACCCTAACCCTAACCCTAACCCTAACCCTAACCCTAACCCTAACCCTAACCCTAACCCTAACCCTAACCCTAACCCTAACCCTAACCCTAACCCTAACCCTAACCCTAACCCTAACCCTAACCCTAACCCTAACCCTAACCCTAACCCTAACCCTAACCCTAACCCTAACCCTAACCCTAACCCTAACCCTAACCCTAACCCTAACCCTAACCCTAACCCTAACCCTAACCCTAACCCTAACCCTAACCCTAACCCTAACCCTAACCCTAACCCTAACCCTAACCCTAACCCTAACCCTAACCCTAACCCTAACCCTAACCCTAACCCTAACCCTAACCCTAACCCTAACCCTAACCCTAACCCTAACCCTAACCCTAACCCTAACCCTAACCCTAACCCTAACCCTAACCCTAACCCTAACCCTAACCCTAACCCTAACCCTAACCCTAACCCTAACCCTAACCCTAACCCTAACCCTAACCCTAACCCTAACCCTAACCCTAACCCTAACCCTAACCCTAACCCTAACCCTAACCCTAACCCTAACCCTAACCCTAACCCTAACCCTAACCCTAACCCTAACCCTAACCCTAACCCTAACCCTAACCCTAACCCTAACCCTAACCCTAACCCTAACCCTAACCCTAACCCTAACCCTAACCCTAACCCTAACCCTAACCCTAACCCTAACCCTAACCCTAACCCTAACCCTAACCCTAACCCTAACCCTAACCCTAACCCTAACCCTAACCCTAACCCTAACCCTAACCCTAACCCTAACCCTAACCCTAACCCTAACCCTAACCCTAACCCTAACCCTAACCCTAACCCTAACCCTAACCCTAACCCTAACCCTAACCCTAACCCTAACCCTAACCCTAACCCTAACCCTAACCCTAACCCTAACCCTAACCCTAACCCTAACCCTAACCCTAACCCTAACCCTAACCCTAACCCTAACCCTAACCCTAACCCTAACCCTAACCCTAACCCTAACCCTAACCCTAACCCTAACCCTAACCCTAACCCTAACCCTAACCCTAACCCTAACCCTAACCCTAACCCTATTTTTTTTTTTTTTTTTTTTTTTTTTTTTTTTTTTTTTTTTTTTCCGAGGAGGTAATCACTATTACGGATACCCGACCCCTCCCGGGGGGGAGTGGGCCGGGTTATGTGGGACTCCTCGGCTGGTGGGTGCAATGCCGAGTATACCCACTAACTCCTCCCCGTCCGTCCCTAGGCTCCTGGGGGCACCCGTGGTCCGCGCGCGCATGTCTATCCGGTGTGCCCCCGCCTTAGCATTCCTCCCTGGGTGGGGGACGCGGCCTCCACCCTATCCTACTCTATCCGAAGGCGCCACGCAACGGACGACGTGAAGCCTTCCCCCCCATTTAGGCCGCCCGATGGACGTCCGGGCCCCCGCCCGAGACGTCCGACGGCCTCCGGGGACGCCATTGGCAACCGAGTATAAGGAGACCGTCGGTCCCCCGCCTCGAGATCACCAAGGGCGCCCCCGCCCGCGTTAAGGACGCCGCAACGGAGGCACGCCCCCGGGGCGTGCCCTGCGTCTCCTTCTCCCACCCCTTCGGCCGGGATCGTGATTTCGCTCACGACCCCGTTCCGCAGCCTCCTTCTGCAGCATTACCTGCTCGCAGAAGGAGGCGAACCCTCTCCACGCCCCCTCGCCGCCCGCTGCCGCCGAGACGACAGCCGGAAGCGAGAGGTCATGGCCCACTGCGCGCCGCAGAGCACGGCGCTCACCCGCCCACGCTGGACACTCCTCCAGAGTGTGCTGCGCCGTGTCCCGCGACTCGCCGCAGTGGTGACACGCCTCCTCGGCCTCCCGCCCGATGCGACACAGGTACACACCGAAGCAACCGTGCCCGGTCATCACCTGCGTCACTCGGTAGGAGACCCTATGCCCCATCCATCCCCTGTTCCACCGGTCGAACACGGGGAGGATGGCCCGAACGGCCCGCCTCCCTCCTTCCTCCGTCCCGTGAAGGCTTTCGCGCCATTCCCGGGCGGCGGCCCGCCGAGCGCGGCCCCTGTACTCCGCCACATCGAGCGCCACCTGATCCGGAGCCATCCCCCTCCGCTGGAGGTCCCTGGCGTACCCGTGTACGTCCGACAACACGCGGGCCTCCAGCTCGAGGGGGATAAGCCCCGACATCACCATCGCCGTCGCGTAAGAGATGGTGCGATACCCCCGCACGATGCCAATGGCCAGCCTGCGCTCGATTCGGCGCAGCAGTGCTCGCACACCGCTACGCCCCCCGGCCAAGACATCGTACGCCCACACAGGGGCTCCGTACAGGACTAAAACCCGCACCACCACCGCGAACAGGCGACGCACCCGTCCACAGGGTCCCCCGAGGTTCGGGAGAAGACGACCGAGCGCAGCGGTCGCCCTCTCCGCCCGGGGCACTAGCGACTCGATGTGGCGGCAGAAACGCCACAGGCCGTCGAGCTCGAGTCCCAGGTACCGCATCTGGAACCCGACCTCGACCGCTCCCCCCCCCACGGCGATCCAGCACTGGGGAGGCGCCGCCAGCCGGGCCCGGTGGTAAAACCACATGGCCCTGGTCTTAGCGACGGACACCTCTAGGCCCAGAGACCGGATCGCGCGTACCGCGCGCCACGCGCCGCGCTCCGCCAGGCAGACGGCCTCCTTCGTATACCTCCCGGTGGCAAGCACCAACGTGTCGTCGGCGTAACACGTTAGGCTGACACCGGGAGGCATCCCCTCCCGCAGGACGCTGTCGTACGCGAGGTTCCACAGCAACGGGCCCAACACCGAGCCCTGTGGAACCCCCCGCACGACGCTCCTGCGAATCATCCCGTACCGGCCAGGATATTCTATGCTCCTGTCGGAGAGATAGTCCCCGATCACCCTCCTAAGGTACGGAGGCACCTGGTGGAAGACCAGGGCCTCCGAAATTCTATCCCAGGGGACGGTGTTGAACGCGTTGGCGATATCCAAGGAGATCGCCAACGCAACACCGCCCCCCTCCGTACAGGCCCCCGAGAGAGCCCTCACCCGCCGAATTGCGTCGACGGTGGAGAGACCCCCCCGGAAGCCGAACTGCGCCTCGCTCAGATCGGGGACTCCTCCCCCCGACAGGTGCCGGACGAGGCGTCCAACGAGAACGCGCTCGAACAACTTCCCCGCCTCGTCCAGCAAGCAAATTGGCCGGTACCCGGAGGGCGAGTCCCGGGACTTGCCCGCCTTTGGAAGGAGGACCAGCCTGCCCGACTTCCATAGTGGGGGGAACACTCCCTCCCTCAGACAACTGTTGAACAGCCGCCTGAGTTCGGGAGCGAGCCCCCCCTCCAATGCCAAGACCAACGCGCGGCCCGACACCCCGTCAGGACCCGGGGCCTTGCGGCCCACCCGACGGGCCCTGGTCACCGCCTCCCCGAGCTCGCCGGCTGACACCTCCCACTCCGCGGACCAGGAGAGAGGCTCCTGGCCCGGATGGAGGCGGTGTCGCTGTCCCCCCTCACGCGGGAAGAGAGACGTCACCACCTCCTCGAGTAAGGGAGGGTCCATCGATTCCGTCAGTGGGGGGGCCCACGCGCGCAGCTTGCTCATTACAAGCTTATACGGGCGCCCCCACGGATCCGCGTCCACCGTGCCGACGAGCTCCGACCACGCGTCCGCCTTGGCCTTCGCGATGGCCCTCCGGAGAGTCCCGAGCGCGGCTCGGTACTCCCCGTGGAGCCTCGCCTCCTCGTCGTCGCGCCTCCTGCGCGCTCGGCCATACTGGCGCCGCGCGGCATTGCAGGCACGCCGAAGCTCTGCAATGCCCGCGGACCACCAGTACGCCGCCCTTCTATGGTCGGACCGGCTCCGGGGCACCGCGGTGTCGCACACCGCCGTCATCACCTCCCGGAGCCGCTCCGCCCCGCGCGCCGGTGCCCCCCCAGCCGGCTGGGGCCCCCCCCACGTTACCGCGGCGACAGCGGCCCGGAACAGGTCCTCGTCCGCCCTGTTCCACGCCCATCGCGGCCGTCGGTCCACCTGGCCGTGCCGGGAATCCCGCGCGTAGAGGGCGGCGGGCCACACGTCCATGACTATGGGCGTGTGGTCAGAGGCCAGCTCTAGTTCTTCCGCCACCCTCCATCCCGACACTCGGCGCACGGCCGACGGCGTCCCCCATGTCAGATCGACAATAGAGACACCCTGCGGCCGCACGCACGTCGGCGTGGATCCCCGGTTAATCAACCGGAGATCCAGGCCGGACGCCCAGTCTAACACCTCGCTTCCCCTAGTGGTCGTCCTGGGACTCCCCCACGATACCGCGTGGGCATTGAAGTCTCCCAGGACGAGAACCGGACGGGCGCTGCACCGCGCGATGCAGCTACTCAGCCCGCCCAGGAACCCCCGAAAATGATCGAGGCCACGGTTCGGCGAGATATAAACTCCGACGACCGCGATGTCCCCCCACCGCACCGCCACGAATCCCTCGCCTCTCTCCAGAAGGGAGATCGACGGGGACCCGCGGCGGCCCTCCGCCACTATGGCGACGGAGCCGGCCTCGTCCCCCACCCAGAAGGGGTGATCGGGAACGGAGTACGGCTCCGCCGCCACTGCCAACCCAGTCCCCCGCTCGCGCACGGCCTGGACAAACAAGTCCTGGGCCGCACGCGAGTGGTTGAGGTTCGCCTGCAGAACCGGAATAGGCCTGAAAACAGCCTACCCTGACATTTGCTCTGCAGGCTCCCCCCCCTGGTGGGACTGGGCCCCCGGTGTAGTCGGCTGCTGCTGCGCGGGTGCAGCCGCCGACTTTTCCCCTCTTCCCTTCACCGCCGCGCGACCCCTCCTCGGAGCCGGGGCACACGCTTTGGCCCCGAACCTGTGGTTCGAGGGCCTCCCCAGATCCGCGCAGAGCGGGCATCTGGGGGCAGCCCCGCAGGCCGAGGCGCGGTGCTCGGTCGCACCGCACCGATAGCACCTCGCGCTCCTGTCGACCGTGCTTTTACAGGTCGACCGCGTGTGCCCCGTCTCCAAGCAGCGGAAGCACTGAAGGGGTCGCTCCCTCAGTGCCTCCACCCGCGCCGAGGACCAGCCGACCAGCAGCCGGCCCCCCGCCACCACCTTCCTGACGGCCGCGAGGGGGCCCTGGGCCCAACAGGAGCCCAGCACCCGCTCAGAGGCGGACCTCCGGATCTCTCCGACCCGGAACTCGGCCTCCGAGCACCCCCCCGCAGCCGCAAGTGCCGCCGCGACCTCCCTTGCGCTAACCGAGTCGTCCAGGCCAGCGACGCGCAACTCGCCTCGCTTGACGGCCTGGACGACTTTAACCCCAGTCCCTTGTAAGGCCTCAGAGACCCTCGTGGAGAGGGCCCGTGCCTTCTCTTGGCCCTCCGGGCCCTTTACCTCCAGGAGGATCCCCCCCGTCTTGGTCCTCCTGGGGAGCACCCCCGACTCAATCCCCAGCGCCTTGAGGTCTATTGCCTCTCTGGCCCTGGCGATCACTCCCGCGTAGGTGAGCTTACAGCTCTCGGGGATCGTGATCGCCACGGCCCCGGACTTGGGGGCGCGCCCCAGGGCAACAACCCTCCCACTTGACGGCTTCGCCGTGATCGCGCCGGCCCCCTTTCGCGTGCCGACCGCCGAACCCCCGGTCGCCGTCCTCCGTTTCGCCGAAGCAGCGGCCGCCAACTCGGCGGCGAGGGCTATGGCCGCCCTCTCCTCCGCCGCTGCCCGCCTCCTCTCCGCCTTCCTCGCGGACTTCGACTTCGCCACCGACCAGGAGGCTGGGTCGACCGGCGGCGGGATGTCCACGGGTGGCACCACCCCGGCGCTGGACACCACCACCGGCCCAGTCCTCTTGGTTTCGACCACCGCCGGCGGAGAAGCCACCGGCGGGGCATCGCGCGTCCCTCCCCCCCTGCCCTGGAGAGCCGGAACCATCCCGGCCAGGATTGCCCGGAAACGATTCTCCATTCTCGTCTCTAGCTCGGCATTCCTGGCCGCCACCATCGCGTCGACGCGGAGGAGAAGGGCTTGAGGGTCCAGTACCCCCGCCCCCTCCGCCGCCCGCGTCGCCGCTTCCGCCGCCGGTCCCGTCCCCGCGGTCCCGCCTGAGGAGGCGGAGGGTACCGCCCCAGGGGCCGTCTTTCCCGCGACCGCCCGCTTCTCCGCCTCCGCGACGCGAAGCCTCGCCCGGAGGTCCTGTACCTCCTTGGCGAGGGCCTCGGTCTGTTGGCGGAGACGGGCGACCTCCTGGCTATTGCCCCACGCCGTGCCAGTGTATGCCCGCTGCACCAGCGTAGTGCAATAGGCCCTGGCCAGCGCGGAGCAATCTCTGAGCTCCTTGGCAAAATTGCCCTTGAGGCCCCTGGAGACGGTGGAGACGCCCTCCACACGTCTCATCGCGTCCTCCACCTCCTCCGCCAGCTGCGCCGTCGGCAGCCTCCCCGCGGACTCCATTAGCTCCGCGATTTTGTGGAGCTGGCCCCTCTCGGCGCGGTCGCTGAGCACCTGCTCAGCACCCGCCCCCGAGGAGCCCTCCTCAGGGGTCCCCCCGACGACCCTCCCGCTGCGCGTCTGCAGCCCCCCTCCTGCCACGGACGGCTCCAGCCGGGGCCGCTTCCCCGTCGGAGCTCCGTCCGCCCCCCGCATCTCGGCTCCCGCGCGCGACACGCCCGCGTCCGAATCTCCCGAAATCTGTGATGACGTTTCCGTCACCACAGCTTCGCTGGTAGTATTTACCTCCGAAGGGGCCCAGTGGTCCACCACCTTCGGCTCGCAGTCGTTGGATAACGACGCGCTGTGGCCTGCTCGCCCACCAACAGTCGCGCCGGTACTGGGGTATCCCTCCCCTGCACCGTAAACTAAACTCTTTTCCTTTGTGCCGTCCATGTCAATTTTGTGAAACACCCAGCCTTGCCCTGGTCCGTCACCGAAAATCCCGTCCCAACTCGGCAGTTTTCGCCCCTCCGTGCGAACCTTACCGGCAAGGGTGCCCCTACCAGGATCCGAAGATCCCGCCGGCATTGCCTCGCACATCGTCGAGGCTACTTCCTGCCGCGTACCCCCCGCTCCGTTAGCCACCCACAGTCGTGAGTGCCCAGGGACCACCGCGAGGAGGTGGAGCGTGGAGGATTTTAGGAATATGACCGCCACCACTGTGGCATACCTAGCAGTGGATCCGAGTCACCACTGCCAAGCCCATATCCCCTAGGTCCCCAACCCTAACCCTAACCCTAACCCTAACCCTAACCCTAACCCTAACCCTAACCCTAACCCTAACCCTAACCCTAACCCTAACCCTAACCCTAACCCTAACCCTAACCCTACCTTTTCTGGGGGGGTTAGGGTTAGTTTTGGAGGGCTAGGGTTAGTTTTTGGAAGGTTAGGGTTAGTTTTTAGAAGGTTGGGGTTAGTTTTCGGAGGGTTAGGGTTAGGTTTTGGTGGGTTAGGGTTAGTTTCCGGAGGGTTAGGGTTAGTTTTTGGAGGTTGGGGCTAGGTTTGAGGGTTAGGGCTAGTTTGGGAATGTTGGGGTTAGGTTTTGGAGGGTTAGGGTTAGTTTTTGGAGGGTTAGGGTTAGGGTTAGTTTTGTAGAGTTTGGGTTAGTTTTTGAAAGGTTAGGGTTACTTTTGTAGAGTTAGGGTTACTTTTTTTTTTTTTTTTTTTTTTTTTTTTTTTTTTTTTTTTTTTTTTTGAAGGTTAGGGTTGGTTTTGGTAGAGTTAGGGTTAGTTTTTGGAAGGTTAGGGTTAGGTTTTGGAGGGTTGGGGTTAGGTTTTGGTGGGTTAGGGTTAGTTTTGTAGAGTTTGGGTTAGTTTTTGAAAGGTTAGGGTTAGTTTTTGTAGAGTTGGGTTTAGTTTTCTGAAGGTTGGGTTGGTTTTGGTAGAGTTAGGGTTAGTTTTTGGAAGGTTAGGGTTAGGTTTTGGAGGGTTAGGGTTAGTTTTTGGAAGGCTAGGGTTAGTTTTGTAGAGTTTGGGTTAGTTTGTGAAGGGTTAGGGTTACTTTTGTAGAGTTAGGGTTAGTTTTTTGAAGGTTAGGGTTAGTTTTTTGAAGGTTAGGGTTAGTTTTTGTAGAGTTAGGTTTAGTTTTCTGAAGGTTGGGGTTACTTTTCGGAAGGTTAGGGTTAGGTTTTTGGAGGGGGTTAGGGTTAGTTTTCGGAGGGTTATGGTTAGTTTTGCAGGGTTTGGGTTAGGGTTAGTTTTGGAAAGGTTGGGGTTAGGGTTTCGTAGGTTACGATTATGTTTTCCATGGTTATGGTTAGGTTTTCGATCGTTAGGATTAGATTTTCCGTGGTTAGGGTTAGGTTTTCCATGGGTAGGGTTAGGATTTCCATGGGTAGGGTTAGGATTTCCATGGTTAGAGTTAGGTTTTCGAAGGTTAGGGTTAGGGTGTCGGTGGTTAGGATTAACTTTTTAGGGTTAGGGTTAGGTTTTCGATAATTAGGGTTAACTTTTAGGATTAGGGTTAGGACTATTTTGTGTAAGGAAACTTCTCTGTAGGAAGTCATTAGAGAAGAAAGTTAGTTAGAGTTTTGATATTGCATAAACCGCGAGTGGAGTAGAGTAGAAATATTGAGGAATGAACAATCTCAGTGTTTCTTAATAATTTTCTAAAGAAAATAAAATAAAGTGGTATAGTAGGGAGTGATATCAATACACACATCAATAGTTTATTAATAGCTACCAATTGTGAGCGGGGAAAAAAAAAAAAAAAAAAAAAAATTTTTTTGTGGCTACGCATTGTCGATGCTAAACCAATACGTCACGGCGTAGGAGGTCGGAGGGAGTAAGAAAAAATTTCCAAAAAGTGCTTAGAAATAGCAGGAGGATGCTTTTTCTCGGAAACGAAGGATTTTAGGAGAAAAAAGGAAGGGGTCGAAAAGAAGGAGAAGGACGCACAGATGAATTTAAGACTTGTTTCGGAAGATTAGGCCCCTCCTCGGCGCGAAGTCGCTGCATCGCGGCGACTTTGCGCCTCGTCGGCTTCGCCGACTCGGCTTTTATCTCTCCTAGAAGCTAAAAAAAAAAAAAATTAATTGAGAAAAGCAGATTAGATATCTAAACTGGAGGGGGTAATCCGGGGCGATTCAGTAAGCCGCACGACGAAAAAAAAAAAAAAAATATCTCAGACTCGACTTAAATTATATAATAATATTAAAAGGTGGAGCCTGAGAGGAAAGACGGGGAGGAGGTTAAGGACTACTACAACTCCTAAACGCCCATCACCCTAGAAAACCCAGTAAAAGGGCAAATTACTGCGGAAAAGAAAGAATCGAGCTCAAAAAAAAAAAACTAAGGCCAGTCTTAGGGAAAAACCAGGAGAGAGAAATATATAGGGGCAGGAAGCTATAGTGAAGGAACTGGGTTATCGGAGGCGGGTGCCTTCAAATAATGTTCACAATTCAGGTATATGTGACTGAGTCGTTTATTTAATATGAGTGATGTCGCGATAGTGTCCGGGGTAGATTGATAGCGCGACTGTAAATCTACGACCCGACTAGAACTCGGCGCGACTGAACTTTTACTCGCAGCGATAGAGTGTAGCTAAACTGTAGCTATGACTCGGCGGAGATTTGGCTGTGACTTGACTTCGTGACTCGCACTCGTCGGTAGTCTTCTGCCTTATATCTCGAAAATGCTTGTCGACTGATTGGTGGACATGCCCACGTTCCACGCCTCTCGTGCGTGAGAAGGGTGAGCGCGTCGTTTTGTTAAAAACTAATTTTGGTGATGCAGATGGGTGTCTTCCGGCCCCAGTGCTAAGTGCGGTACGTGGCTGCTGGCTTACGTCAACGGGCCCAGCTTTCCCGGGTGATAGAAACCAGGCACGCGTCGCTGGGACACTCTAGGCTGGAGACCCTTCGACTACCCAAAATTTATGGTGTCCACTTGCGCTATTGAGTTCGTCGCTAGGAACTACAAGGATACATCTGTCCGCTAAGTGGCCAAAAACGTTAAAGACGTTTTCTCACAAATAGACTCTTATGCTGTGCAAACCATAAATCTTTCTTGGCGCTGGTGCGCTGAAGATTTCTCTTCCGGCGCCCAGCTAGCCGCTACAATAGCATAAGTAGTAAGTAGTAGTAATAGTTAAGTAGTAATAATTTATAATTTCGAACTTGGAAAAATTCTGGAAGTTATAAAATAAGACTAGGGTATATATAAATTTAAATCTAGATAGATAACTGAAAGAGGAGCTAGAACACTAAGTTTCCAATATTTAAATTAATTATAAATAAATAAAATCCCACATATTGCATCGCCCCTTTGCCGCTCAGGGCAACCGAGCGAAGGGACCAGACTGCCCGAAAACAACGCTACCGCGAATAGAACAACGGCTCGATAGGTTAGGAAGCGCTCCCCGAGGAACTCCCGAATCGACGGGAAACTCGTATTCTTACACATTTCGCGCGCGCTAGCGTGCAAAGAGGGCCTCGGCGAGGGTGGTGTAGGCGCCCCCATACCAGGGGAGATCGCAGATCTGCCCCGTGTTCCGATTTTATTAGGTCACGAACTAAAGTGTCCGAGATGTGAAACGGTACCCAACCGTGTAATACCTAATGGCTCAGCCACATGGCAACGTACGGGCATAGACTATATACGATATTCAACGGAAACTCATACTAGAATCTTCTACTCGGCATAGACTACGTAACTGGGAGAACGGCAAACTACAGCGCCTCAAGCGTACTTGATAATGTTGCGTCGCAGTGTGGTGAAATAGGGATTTTGGTAGTGGGTTCGAGTGCCCGTGGAGCGCTGAAGCGCTCTGCTCGTGGAAATTAAGAAATAAACTTTCTTCACAGAGTTAAAGGCGAAAAACTGTTGTAGATTTTATTTGTGGTTCGTTGGGATGTGACTCCCTCAGTTCTACAATGAATTCTGTGTCGTCCTGGAGCTTCGAATCCTTTTTCTAGCTTCTTCCTTCTCGTCTCGCTTCCTTAGCCAATAGGAAAATTGGGATCTTCTGGCTAGGCGTTGATTCGTCGGATCACTCGTCTTCCGGTTGCTGCATGATGGTGATTGGTAGTGGATGGATCTTAATAGCGCACGCACGGGAGTGGGGTACGCACGAGGGCGAATCCCCGCCAAAACGAGGGACGTGGGGCCATGTGGGACCGAACAAGAGAGAGGTCCGAGGGAGTTCCAAGAGGTCCTTGACTGAGAATTTATGACCTCTTGTCCTCTTATCCTAGCCAGAAGATTCTAATTTTCCTATTGGCTAAGGAAGGGAGACGAGAAGGAAGAAGCTGGGAAAGGATTTGAAACTCCAGGATGAAACAGAACTCATTGTAGAACTGAGAGAGTCACATCCCAAGGAACCAGAAATAAAATCTACAACAGTTTTTCGCCTTTAACTCTGTGTACAAAGTTTATTTCTTAAATTCCACGAGCAGAGCGCTTCAGCGCTCCACGGGCACTCGAACCCACTACCAAAATCCCTATTTCACCACACTGCGACGCAACACACGTAAGTAGTAGTCAGGTTCGGATAAAATATGCACTTTTTCTACGTTTCTTATTATTATTTATTTAACGAGCGTTACAAAAACGGAACTGTGATACAACACACTTCTGGATCATAAGATCACAGGCGTCATTTTTCTTTTACTTGTGTAGCAATAAACTGAAATGTATTGTAGAAAATATCCTTTTTTCATATAAAAGTTTCTTAAATAGTAGTATTTGAATGATTTTTTAATAGAAATGGTACTCGACTTTCTCGTGACTCTCGTTTGTAGGTACTATCATTGTTGATCGTTGGTGTAAGTCTACGTTGTGTTGTCGATAAGTCCCTAAAAATAATAAAACGCATATTAGAGAAGGGAAGTATTTCAAAGAGTATCATATGTTCCAGGCACATACTATTATAGCATTTAAAATGTACCTGTGATAAGAATTCTGACGATTTCTTCGAGACCATAGATGAAATGCGCCATAAATTAATGGATTTACTAAACTATTGCTCATACCGAAGAAGAATATTCCGCTTTGCAATTCTTCACTGAGCTGAAAGAAATATGAATATATTAAACCAGGAAATTGAATGTATAAGTCACATTATACTACCATTGAATGTATACAGAGTGGAGTTGTGGGGCTTCAAAGAGAGAACAGAAGTAGAAAGGATTCAGCTGAGTTGTATAAAGAGGACACTTGGTTTGGATGTGCGGACTCGAGGATATTTGGTACTGGAAGAGACAAACAGAGGGAAACTTAGAGTATAGGCAGGAATTAGGGCCTGGAAATACACGGAAGAAGTAAGAAATAGCGTAGGAAGGAAGATAGTCAAGGAGTGTTTAAAGGAAAAGGATTCAGGAAATGTGCAGGGCGAAAGCGGGAAAGAAGGAGAGGAATTCTTAAAGAGAAACGGATGGAGCCAAGCAGAGGTGGAAGAGATGAGAAGGCAATTTTAACATTTAAAGTAAAAAACTTGATTAAAAAATATAATTAAAAACATTTTAGAAGCAATCTACATAAACGTTCGTTATTATAAAGAAATATTTACATTCAACATTGGAAATGAGTTGACATGTTATAAAATATTTTGACAGTATTATTAACAGACAAAATATAACCTAACACTTACGTGTTTATTAGGATTAAGGAACATAAGAATGATCATCATAGCGTAATAAGGGGTCCACCAAATGATGAAGGCAGCTACAATGACGACGCTGAGTCTCAACGACTTGGCCTTGGCTCGATGCATTAATTTTCTTCTGTTTATGTCTTCGTTCGCATAACAAATATTATTATTAGTCGACTTCACTCTGAAAATTTTCTCACTTCCTGGAAATGGTTAATCAGCACGTTATTTTATGTTCTGCATTTAGTGAAAAAATGCACATATCGAAAACTAAATGGAACCGATAAGAAAAGAAAATCATATGGGGAAAAGTTAGGCGCTTGCCTTCTGCATTCCCTTCTCGTAGGCTTTAAATGATTTCTTGTAATTTCATACAACGTCGTTCAAACATGTTATTTTTATTCTTAAATTGGTTACGTAGATTACGCACATAGTCAACTATACAGGATAGGGTGGAAATCGTAGTACCAGCGGGTGGATAGTGATACTGATTCTGTATATTGGAATAATTCCGAAAAAGCGAATAACATTGTGGCGACCATGGTGCGTGGGAACGTGGAATTTTCGGACGCGGAAATTCCATCCTTCTCAAGTGCGTACCATGGGAGGTCGGGTTGAGGGCTTGGTCATTTAAGTGACGATTGCCAGAACCTCGGCTCGACCGTTACAGTACCCTTAAGAGTGAAGTCCCCGGATGCAATGTGTGGGGGAGGAAACTTTCTCCATGCCCTTGTGGGGGTGGAGAACCTCTCCTTATTTTAACGGTTTTCGGGGACATTATTTAACGCGCCTCAGAAACGAGAAGAGCGGAAAGCTTGGGACTCTCGCGGAGAACGATAGCTTCAGAGAGTTTAGTCTGAGTCACCCGCGACGGCTTTATACGCGAAGTTGAGTTACCGTATATTTTGTCTTCGCGTTTTTCTCATGGACTCGAGTTTTCTCGTTTTGTTTTATAGTTGTTATTATTTGTTAATTGTTAATCGTTCCCGTTAATAAACTCTATTTTTGTTACCCGTGAAACCATCGTACTACATATCATTTCATTTACCCCACGTCACCTAAAGCATTTTGTCGTTCGACGCCTTGTTTTCGGGAAAATCGTGTTTGAATGTCAGGAAGTAGAATTGGTTGGTCGTGATCAGACGATTCCTATTTAATAACCAGAGCTGTGGAGTCGGAGTCGGGAATTTGTATTGCCAACTCCGCAGTCTTGCTAATAACACGCGTATTCGCTGTACTTTCGAAGCTTTAGATGAGAAAATTGTACCAAATTTTCTTTTTTAATTTTTTTCATGTAGAATCACCCCCTCTACTACGATTTCCGCTCCATGATGTATAACACTGTTGGCTCCGGAACATTAGTAGTTGATTATTTTATTGCGAACTCTATAGTTAACTAAAGTTAACATTTAAATATGTTCAAATCATATTTCCCTTTCATATTTATTTAAATTGTAACATGTTATTGTGCAGATCATTTTACAATTTTTGGTTTTTTTTTTGTTGTTTGCACAAAAAATTCTGTTAGACTTGTTAAAACAAACGGAACAACTTGTACTCAAAGAATGTTATAAAGGAAATAGTATATTTATTAATGAGAATATAGAGAAAATGTTTGTATATACTTACGAGAGATTGTAATCACTGTAGATACATAGGTTGTTATAAGAATGCTCAGAGGAAGAACGAACATGAAGAATAAGCTAAAGGACACATAAAGCTGCTCCTGCCAGGGTTTTGTGTAGAAACCGTGAGTTACACATTGTGTGAACTCTTCAATAAATGGACCCTTGGCTACGTGGAATATAACAAGCTGAAAATGAAAAAAGATTCGATTTTTATTTGAATATAACAAAAGCACTTGAAACGATCATTGTGCATAAATTCGAGGGTTTATGTGTATACTGTGAAATCTAAGAGGAGATGCTTTCAAGATTTCCATATTAGGAAATTTTGAGGATGTTCGAAAAATGTCTATATTAGGAAATCTTATGGAATTGTCACTGTACCGAATCATGCTTGGTGCCTACTGCATTTGAAACATGGTCAACCTTTCTATAAGCAAAGGGCTCGGTTACAGCGTTTTCCGTTCTCAGGAAAGAGATTCGAAAGATTCTAATGGAAATGTACGCACAGAACATTCTCTGTAGGTGACACGATAAACGTTTAAAATGTTTTGTAAAATCTAATTTTCAGAATGTGTATAAAGAATATGTAAATATTAAATATTAAACGTATGCAATGGATACTTCTCGGTGGCGGTCACTTTGATTAAATACGACAATTTACATATATATTATGTCGGGGAACTTTTTATTAGACGATGTGCTTCTATTCGCATCGCTAAAAAGCTTCGCGTAACTCATCTTCCGGGTTCCTACATTTTACGTTTAGACGCGTTTCATTAATCGCGATGATGAAGAAGTTTCCTTATCATTGCCATGAAATTCTCTCGAGATATCAATATCGAACACACTGAAAAAATTGTTGTTCACTTGTAAATATCGACGCTCGTTCGTTGACCATTTCCCTGCAATGTGACGTAAGAACATTTTGGCTTGTTTTCTGAATAAAAAATTCTCAGTATTTGCTTTGAAAGAATTTTAGATTATCGAATTGAGGGTTACAACTCAACGAAAACAATTTTTCAGAAGTGAAAAAGGCACGAACAATTTGTGCGCTTGCTTATTGATATCGTCATCAGGTATACTATCCCTCTTAAATGTTTGAAATATTTCTTAATTTTACATATTTTATTTAATATATTTGTGAATGTTGCAACAGCCAAGACGGCCCATGTATGTTTTCTTGTTGAGACAATTATCGTTCTATATCGTCCTTTACGAGGAACTGATGCACAACGATTACAATTAAATCTGAATTTAATCGAAACTATTGCAATTGACGTTATTAGCTCAAAACGATGATTGATCGAATCAACTAATTATTTGACTTTTGCTATTTTATAATTACTAGTTGGAGAGAAATATCATTCGCGATGTCGTCAGTAATAATAGTCGTCCGTGAATACAGTGACCTGCATGTCAAACGCTCGTTAATTCGTTGAATTACAATCGATTCATAAATGTATAATGCATTGATAGCGTTGCTATGCAGATCGAAACATTAACTTAATACCTGTCGTTGTGGTATGCGATGTGTGCCTCCAACAACGACAAATATAATATGGAGTCATTTTTTAAATAATTATACTTTTAAAATATTCAATTATTTTGAAAACGATAATCAGTTATAAATGCAGCAGCGTTCCTTTTTTTTTTTTTTTTTTTTAATAATCGAATCGTTAACTGACTATGCAGTGATTGTAAAAACAATAAGATTTTTTCCTTTGATTGTAGGATCAATTCAGTTAAATAGCTTTCGAAAATAATGAAAAAGTTATTTTCAGTTTTAATACGTGTGATACATTTTCATCGAGGTCATACGAAGTACAATCATAATGAGTGAACCGTCGAAAACTCTTGCATTGGTGCTCACAGCAATAAAAAATCTGCGGGAAATAAAGGGCTCTACAACACGTGAGATTCTACGTTATCTTTGTTCTGCATACGACATTCCACTTCAAGTTGCACGACGACAGGTACGTTTACTGAAACTCGGGTGTATGTACCTAACGCTGGCTGGCCTGCGGAACAGACGTAACCGCTTCTCCTCTTCGGCCGCTCGTCGAGTCAGTTCCCATCATGTGCATTCTGACTTTTCCTTGGGCGCAAATATATGTACATGTACACGTACATATAAGACCCTTGCTTGAAACATAGTATGCCAGATGAGGGGAGGGAGCACGAATCGTGGCTACGGGAAAAAGCCTCCCCTATCCTCTCTCTGGCAGTAGCCGGTTAGTCACGTGACATCGTGAGAGAGACAAACACGAGACACAGAGACGTGGCCGGGCCGTGGCAGAAGCGCGATCGCGCGAACAACGCGGTAGAAGGGGAACGGAACGAGTCTTGATCTGGCGACTATGGCTTGAAGCTTGTGCCGCAGGAAAAGTCGGACTGGACATGGTGGAGACTGATTCATCGAGCAGGCTAACTAAGAGGAGAGGAGAAGCAGCCACATCTGTTTCGCTGGCTTCGATTAGGTACCCCTGATTTATACGTGTAGTAAATAGAATATGCGGAATAAATCAACGAAGATTGAGCGTGAAGAAGAATCAGTGTGTCTGAATGTGAATTTCTAATGCAATCGAAAAAAATGTTTCTCTATCAGTTTTTATAAAACTGATCGATACTTTGGATTAAACTAATGGACAGTTTCTTATAAAAATGCCGAAACTGTATTTATTCAGATTCTGCACGATTTCGTTTATAATCTACATTCTAATAAATCAAATTATTTGCTAATTTTGTACAAGAATGTCTCGTGATCTTTACAGTCGCAATAATTGTTAAATATAAAATCTGATTTCTTCGGTACACTTACGTCAGTCAGTTAAAAAAATTGAATTATTCTTAGTTGTCTATCATCGTGACAGTATCTCGTACAATACCAGCGTTTCTCTGATTTGGATACCATTTGTATCTTGAAAAAAACTGCCTGTACGGGCAACGATTGTCTGACCCTGAGCATACGCGGAACAGCGTGCACGAAGCAACGCCCCTGCGAGTAAAGCTGAATGTGTTTGTCACAACTACGTAGCCGGCTACGGCCTACCCCTCATTGTCAGTCCGCTAAGTCGCTTGCCCGTAACTTTGCCCGTTGCTGCGTTGCTATGTCGACGTCGACGGGCGTCGGGGGGCGCCCGCTCGGTTGCCCGCTAATAGGCATGTCGAGCAGCTCTGGACTGTAGGGGGTGCTGTACCAACCGTCTGCTGCGTATCTGCTAGGATAGGACTTTCTTGATTTTCTTGCCATGGTAGGTTTGGTTGACCGAGCGATAACACCGCATATATATATATATATATATATATATATATATATATATATATATATATATGTATGAG
Organism: Halictus rubicundus; assembly: GCF_050948215.1. Lineage (NCBI taxonomy): Eukaryota > Metazoa > Arthropoda > Insecta > Hymenoptera > Halictidae > Halictus > Halictus rubicundus. The sequence continues at coordinate 32,792,822 of NC_135149.1, read as the reverse complement.
AAGGAGAAATTTCTTTTCATAACACGGATTGGTATAGCTTTGTATAGCGTCTTATTGTGCTTTGGTAAATTATACGGTTAGAAATACGGTTAGATTCTTTCACTAAAATGTCGCATTTGTGGACAACAGATGCAAGCAGTACTAAAACGTGGTGTGGCATACGGTATTTTGAAGAACAATGGCGGTCATTACGTACTGCCACTTAATAGTGATACGAAGGGTGAGGAAATTGCGTCTCAGGAGATTAATTTGCTAGACTTTTGCCGCAAGAAGCGGTCGCGAAAACCAGCTTGCAAATGCAAGAAGAAACAGCGTCGGCGGCGCAGATGTCGACGAAGAAAGCAGATGAAACCTTGTAAATGCAAGAAGAAAAGGCGGAGAGGAGGAGTGGAATGAGAGAAGAGGCTGCCAAAAGAAAAGGAGGAGAAGGAGCACGAGTTGCAGACGGCGCAGAAACCGGAAATGCCGATGTGGTGGTTTAGGAATAAGCGCGATCGGAATCGAATGGAAAGAGCTGAGACACATCGAGCATCCGAGGTAGTAGCAAACGATTAGTCCTTTGAATTGCTAGTTAAGGACAATGATTCTGGGCACAGCGAATGCAGAATCTCGGTATTCGCTATCTCTTCACCGGTGAAGTAAACAGCGTATGTCGATCGAAACAATTACACATTTTTGGAACTAATCTATATGTTGTATAAAATTACTTGAAAGATGCAAATCTGATACGTCACGACTAAAAACACTTTACATCACTTGCATAAACTGTTACAGCATTTTATTTTTACCATCGTTATATATCGTTTTTGAGTCTGCCATGGTTACATATACACTTGTATACATGTTTTTAGATTTCTTGATGTACTGTCGATAAAAACGCCAATTAACCTGCTTTTAAAATGTATGTGTTATGTATGAATTCGGAAGGAAAGTATTCGTATTTTCGTTTAGTCGAATATTTGTTTCGATTATTGTAAAGCAATATACTAGCAAATACATTGTTTTGCATAATTTACTTTCCCTTACATTGCACATGTAGAATTGTTACGACGCATCCAACCGATCTTTAAATATTACAATAATATTAAGTTAGAAGTCGAGTGGAGCCTCAGTTTGTTAAATAAATTGCAACATACATTTTTCTTTTATACAAAAGCGTGTATCAAGACGATTTCAGAAGTCAGCACAAGTCCCCCACTCTAATTTGAAGATCCACCAATAGATAACACCGATACATTATATTGTGCAATAAGTTAATCGATGAATCACGGTATCGTGATTAATTAATTAACACGTTAAGTGCCCAGCCCGTTTTGCTTGCCGTTCCGTTCGGGCCGCTCGCCGACAGGCGAGCCAGAGTATAAACAGATGTCGGGTAGCGGGTGCGCGGCGATAACAAGAACGAAAAGTCTGCCGCCGCGCCGCACAATGGGCAATTTGGACGAAATCGGATTCAAAGTCAAAGAACTTTCGATAGGAATGAGGTAGAGCGATGAAATTTTTTTTAAATGAAAGCTGAACCTTTGTAGAATATGGGAAAAATAGGGAGATTATTACCATCCAATCATTTCAACGAAAAAATGACTTCAATACTTTTTGGCACAAAAATCTATTTTTTGCAAAATCCTGAGATCGTAGACAAAGTTTGAGACCAGATTTGAAATCAGCGTGAAAAAATCTATGGGAAACGATGTATAGCATGTTAAAAAAAAATTTTTTCCGCGCGTGGTATTGGAAAAACTAAAATTTTCTTGAATTTGTGCGCGTTTAACGAATTTGCTCGAGGTTAACAAACGTTCATACCACAATCTGTCTATTTGTCCCATATTCTACAAAGCTGCAGCTTTCATTTAAAAAAAATTTCGTCGCTCTACCTCATTCCTATCGAAAGTTCCTTGATTTTGAATCCGATTTTGTCGAAATTGCCCACTGTGCGCCGCGCCGCGCCGCGCCGGCCCATGCGGACCGACGAGGCCTGAATGGAAAGTCTAGCGCCGGCCCCTAGCCCTTTCGTTACGGGTGCCGTCTATATCCGGCAACTTGTAAACACCGAAAAGACTACCGACGTTCATCGTGCACACTTTTCGGCGCGGTGCCCCGTTCAGTGGTGTCACTCCGGCGGAGCGGACTGCCGTAACGAAAGGGCTAGGGACCGGCGAGGCGCTTAACGTGTCAACTACCAACTAGAACGTTGAGATTTCGCTGCTAAAAAACACATGATAACAAGTAGATTATAAATATTATACTTGAAAACGAACGTAAACTCGTTCTACAGTGAAAAGTTTTTATCAAGACATATCTAAAAAATATTTCTTGAAATGCTTACCTGAGGAAATGCTAAGATGAAAGACAGTATCCAGGCTACGATAATGAGTCTGCAGCATCTGTTAGACGTGTTTAGTCCCTTCATGGGATATCGCACAGCTATGAAGCGGTCTGCGCCAATCAACACCAGTACGAATGTGCTCATGTACAAGCTGAACATTTGTAAGTATTTGAAAAGTTTACACGCAATGTTTCCCCAGATCCACTCTACTGTGTAGCTCCATATTGCTTCTCCGCCTATACAGAATACAGTGACCAACAGATCTGCTACAGCCAGGTGTAAAATCAGTGTGTAAATTGCGGACCAACTGTGCCGACGTCGACGACTTTTTGCAATTGAGTAGATGGTCGCTAAGTTCGCCATAAAACTAATGATCGCCATGATAGACAAAACAACAACTTTGAACAGAGTTCTGTTTGTTAGCTGTGGCGCATGTTCCAAGCATGTTGTATTGTTCGGTGAATCGTAGCGATGCGAATAATCGTGTTCGCTGAAGTTCTGCCATATTTGAGAATCCAAGCCAAGACCAAGGCCACGCGAATAATCGAGAAAATTAGTCAGATTGTCACAAGCTGGTAAAACGTTCACGGAAAAGTTTCCCACTAATTCGGTAGACATTGTCATCATGTAATTTCTTCGGATTTATTTCTCCCATTCGTCATATTTGCGGTCGGTGTCCTTATTCAGCCAAGTCCTGATTTGTGAAAATTGAAAATTATGTGAACAAGATGAAATTAGAAACATTGTATGCAGGAAAGAATAGGGTTTAATCGGGTATTGTCCGTCCGCCAGATGATGTCTAGGCAAAGTGTTTACATTCTCACACTACATTCTGACCGTAGTCGCCGGATCGAGTCTTGTTCCCCCAGGTTTTTCTTTTCTTTTCTTTTCTTTTCTTTTCTTTTTTAATCAGTAAAATTTCATTAAAAATAAGCAAAAACAAAGAAGTTTTATTATTGAATTAGCATCGGCTCACCGATACGCTACTTTTTGTTGCGCATCCGGCCACGCGTCCGTGTTTACATGCGCTGTCCTTTTCTACGTTCGGTGCGGTCAACGCGGATACAAAAGAATATATTATGGTATGTAGTAGACCTGTACGATCTAGGAGTGTTTACATTCTAAACAAAGGTACGGACCCGAAGATTTTGCTTAGATCGAGCCTTTACTCTAGACATATGCGATAGAAAGTAACGTGGTGAAGAAGCCATGCCCCTGCGGGCAAGTCTGCATGTATTTGTTACTTTGTGTATTTGTCATTGTTACAGTTACTTGGTCAGTCAGGTACGGCTCTATACTGCGGGGTACTCGCACTCCGCTATGTTACTTGTCCGTAGCTATGCCCACGGACATCGGCGGGCGCCCTTGCCCTTGCCCGCTAATACGCATGATAAGCAGCTCTGGGTTAGGGTAAGGTGTCGCGTTCGAATGCGTGGTAGAAATAGTCAACAAGTAGTAGTCAAAATATGCACATAGTATTGCCAAACCAAATGTATATCTTCCAACATGGCAATGCAACTTTGCACAAAGCAACGGTAGTAGAAACTCTTTTTGAAAGCGATAGAATAAATATTTTACCGTAGACCGTAAGATCCATCGATTTCAATATTCTAGACAACTGTTGAGAGATAGGTACCAGCTGATAAAGTATTAACTAATTATTTACTTTACCGATCCCTGACCGCTGGTAAATACCTTGAAATATATGTTGTCAACTTCTTCCTAAGTATACAGGGTGGAGGAATAACTTTATCCACCTTGAATCTTTCCGCTACTTGTAATTATATGAAAAAATTATATGTATAGAAAAGTTGTATGGTATAGAGGGTGAACTATAGTGATGTAAACACTTTCTATCTGCGTGAAGGTGTTCCGAAGAAAGGATCACTTTGATTTCTTTAAATGGGAAGACCTACCTTTTTGTATCATGAAACATGAAAAAAATGTATACTGACCTACGTATGTTCGAAACCGGATAGTTAAAAAGGTACATACATATTATCGAAATAATTTTCAATACGTACCTACCTATTACCTGAAAACTACATACTATAGTAGGTGCACGTACCGATGTCCCTCAACTTGAATATGGCAAGTACATGTGAAACATTATTTCGATAATATCTCGTTCACTATAGCTCTAGGACTTACGAAGGTTAATAAATTTTTACGCAGCAATAACAAACGCCACGGTACGCTTCCGACAACGTATACAGGAACAAAAACAGTGAACCAGCTGACGCGGACAATGAGACTACATATCATTATTTCGGCCATGGTAGGCTTAAGTTCATTTGTATAAACATTAGATACATATAACATTTAAAAAGAATGAACATTTTTCCTTTGTTGTGTGTAGAAAATGGTATTACCGGACATTTTAATGGCACGGTTATTACGTGTTATATAAGTAGAATTCATTTCCGTTACACATAGACGAGCGTTCAAAACAATAATCGCGTTACTTATTAGGTATTGCGGGATATTCCTTTTCAGTGCGAAGCAATTCTGTGCCTACTAAGAGAATAATTCACCAAACGGAAGTTACTTTAACCCCAGAATAGATTAACTTCCTGCGCTATCGAGACACTGCAAGTTAACAACAGTTTACTTATAAATCGAGGTAGTTTTATAACTTTTTATACGTTTTGCAAAATTTTATGATAATTGTAACATCCGCGAGGCGATTTATTTATTTTATCTTATATACAGGGTGGTCCACGCAACTTGCACACCCATCTCTTCGCGTATTATCAGTTTAGAAAAATAAAAAGAAAATGAAATGATTTTTTTTTTCTTTGTAAGAAAATTTTCAGGAAATAAAGTGAAATTACTCGTTAATTATTAGGTTTAGAGCTAATGAAGGTCAATACTTTTTTACTCAGAATTCGACATTCTTCCATATTTTGGTATAAAAAATATAGTATTTCATTTAAAAAAACAAAGTCGACCTTCAAATCTCCGAAACACTTCCACCTGTAATAAAAGTAAATACACTAAATTGTGCTCCCCTTCAGACCATGCATCTTCTGTATACAAAACTTTTTTCGTGCAACGCATCCTTTGGAAATTATATAGGTGTGCAAGTTGCGTGGACCACCCTGTATATAACGTATTTGCTAATTTCAATAGAATTCTAAATGAGACATTTTTGTCGTAAAGTACCTTCGAGTTACTTTAAAATAAATCGGGATGTTCGAATGAATGTTTTGTTTCTTACAACAACAATGTTAATTGCCTCGAGAAGATATTGCCTCGAGGAACCGAATGTCTCCCGCCGCGCCGCGCCTGACTGAATGCTGTGAGGTGGAGATACGGATACGGGAAGCGCGAAAGCCATCACAGTAAGACGTATCAACCCTGTCGAGTACTTGTATTATTCTTCAGTATACAGTAAAGCATTTTGTTCTAAATATAGAAATTCCACTGCTTTAACAATCATCTCCCTCGTAACCCTAACAGATATAATAACATTATTTTCGTACAAGTGGCTTCAAATTATAGTATTTATTTATTTTTATTTTTTTTCTTTTCTTTTCTTTTTTTCTTTTAAACAAGAAACTTTATTATATACATGTTGTTGTAAAATAGATCGAATACAAGTCTGTACAGTAGGTTTGCATGAATTGAAAAACTTCACCGCCAGTATAATTTAGAAATTGATCGCACATCTTTGAAACATTAGGAATGCAGAACTTTTGTACGTATGTTTCAAGATATGGGTGTGATGCTGACATTGCAAAAAAAAAATCATGAAAGAAATGCAAGTATCTATGTATATCGAGACAAGTTTATGTATATGAAAATGGACTGTTTTCAAGAATTTCAAAACGTACACCTCGTGCAAGTTAAAGGAAGATCAAGTAAGAACTGTGCGCTTGTGTGTTGGCTCGTGCATTAAATTATACAGAGAAACTCGTCGAATTACCAGTAATCGTTTGAAGCAATTCATCGATGCGTATATTGATTAATTGAAAACTGCATCGTGTTCGCGTTGAAGAAACTCATTTTCACGTTAAACGCAGATGTCGAGCTGTGTCGATTCAGCGGAAACGACGCGATGATCTGTGTTCCACTTTTCCACTCGATTCGAACTTGTTCTGGCAAAAAAAGATCGGCCTCGTGGAGGTATAGTAGTCTCTATGCAACTTTTTCTACACAGAGTATTTCACTTACTTGATCGATCGATAGTATCGTTAAAAATTTTTTAAATTTACATATAAAATTAAATACAAAATTAAAAAACTTTATCTTGAAAAATAAGTCTAATTAATAATTAATATGGGCACAGTAATTCGAGTACCTTGGTTATTTTCTGATTTTCGATTTTCAAACGTAACGCATGAAGGGCCCACCCACTCGAGTACGCGTGGAGCGGATACTCCACATAAGCATTTCATGTGCTTATGTGACATATTGATGGATTGTACTGTCATAATTGATAGTACGTCGTTTGACATATACGTATATATGGACATATACGTGAATTGGTAGTGATTCATTTGTTGTGCTTGTAATGTCGATATTATAAAATCATTTGTCAGCGTGTACACGATAATAAATTAGCAATGCCATTAAATAAAACACGCTTATGTCGAACGTTAAGATGTTCGAAATAGGAAGAATTATTAATGACTGGTCATTATGACGGAACATCGATAAAGTCAGACTACATAATTATACGAAACACGGCAGTGACAATAAGCAATTTGAGAAATTCAATGCCATCCCGAACGTGTTGAGCTTTGGCATTTGATATATTATGTCACGATAGTAAATTGTATTGTTTAAAAACGCTGAATGATAATTATGCACACTATCCGAGTAGTAATGATACAGTGTATCCGATTTAACGAAAACCCCCGATATAACTCCAAAAATGACATTGAGATGTTTATAAAACACTACAGATTTGTGTCTTTTGCGCAATCCGCTGTAGAGATATAATATTGTAGAAACTGATTTTTCGATGTTTCGATTAATGTTTAATCCTCTAGATTAGGAGAGGTAGACCAGCAGGACGTAAGTTTGCTGGGAGAAAAGCGAGGAAACTTTCGACGTAGCTTAGAATTAGTTGAGCCTATTTAATATTAATTCAACTGCAGCCAGTGAAGAAACAATATATAATTTTGTCTGTGACCTTTCGTGAAATGGAATAAAAAAATTGACTAACGGTTTTGTTTACCTTATGCTGACAAAAACATCCACAAATTTGAATCAATTAAAATGCTGTATCATCGTTTTATGCTAATTCCGTTGCACTACCGGAGTTCCACCGTGTTTGTATTTTCAAAATAATTATTCTGAAAGGATTGCTTTGTCAGTCGCCGCTAGCCACTAGCGATGGCACGATATGCGTCTCAGATTAAGAGTAATCCATTTAATCGGTTTTTTATTTGATCACGTACTGGCAGTGTAAGTCTTGAAGTAGCAACATCAGTACAGCAGATTTGAGATCACTTAACCGAATCGAGGATTATTTTCAATATCATTGTATCACATCGGTTTAAATGTGCGTATACTAATAAGCGGTTTGTACAATTCATTGAATTTCCTACAACAGCGGAATTAGATATCAGATTTGAATAAGTTTGGAAAACGAAACTCGAGCGTTGCTTATGTGCGGCAGTTCGATCGCGGCGCGACGCGGCGCGGAAATCGACTGATGATGAGACTAACCGAAGCCAACATTAACAGTGTCTGTCACTGTATTCCTTCTCTTTCTGACATTCCTGCGCTTTTCCCCCTTTTGCGCTTTTTGCTTCCGTTACAAAGTGCAAACAGGTAATTCGAATGTTTACACGTGATTAACAAATATGGCGGTGTCGCGATATCGGCGATGTTCGAATTTAATTCACTCGGTAATCGTAAATATTCAGTTCTATAAATACACTGCGTGGTGAAAATATGAAACAAGAATAACGTATGCACATTACGTCTGAACATTATCGTTCCAAGTTCTTGTTTTGAATTTAATTGAAGAATGATATAAAGCAAAAATTAAGAGTAAACAATATCGAATCTGTTTTACAATTATTACAAGTTAAAATATTCTTTTGCGCGCCAGTAATAGCTTAAATAGCTTAAATAATAATTAGTACTTATGTGGTTAGAGGTGGCTCGCGCTCCATTATTGGTAATTTTTTATTGTTAATATAACTTGAAAAGCAGTATTCATTCGTTTCATCGTCATCGTGAATACTCAAATTTTCGTATAAAAGATAAAATTTAAATGTTTTGAAATAATCGTGATATAACAATCCTTTGTTACGATATTATAATCAATCGTTATGAGCATCGCCATATCTGGTTGAACTATAAATCATAAACTTTCACGGATTTTGAGGAATTGATGTTAGAAAACTAATTCTATGGTTGCCAACTTGGAATCTCACCTTATACCAGCCGGATGCCCGGACTGTTTTGACTTCGACTGTACAAATAAAAAAAAAACCCAAAAATTAACAAAAGATCATTGCCAAAAATTATGGATTACTTGATAGGCATAAATATTTATCAATATATGTACATAGATCCACTATTAAATCAATACCATTCCAAAGACATATTGTACACAGAAAGTCTTTTAAAGACAAACGACCGACAATTGACAAACGACCTTATATTTTAATATGTATATGTATATGCAGTTGACTGTATCTTCCGCGCGTATATCTGAAACCTATAATTTACATATATGTATATTTTAAAGTTAAACGATGGTCATGATGGCTTAGCAAGCCGCTTAGAAAAGCGTTGGTATCGTAATTTATAAATTACCTAGTATTAATGTACAGTGATAAATTAGTAATTAATGACAGTAAAAGAATGAGACAAGTCGGAAATCAAAGGGAAATAGTGAATTATTCGAGTGGAATGTGTTAAGAACCTACAATATAGAGTAGAGTCGTACAAGTGGGGTGTACGGTCATGGTCGTAATTTCTCACGTGTAAACTGACGGCAAAGTTACGGGCAAAGTTCTTGTAGCAAGGCATGCGATAAGTGGGGAATCGTATACACGTTGCTGTACGCGATGTATGTATACAATACAGTAAATAGATTTTCCTATGCTTCAGATTTATAAAGCGTTGTACACAGTGTTTATTCGCAGCAGGGATATAGACGTCCTCGTAATACCTAACATCATTTCTTGGCTCGCCCTGTGGTGGTTTTCTAATTAACTATAGTTAATTATAAAAAATTATAATTTTTATTCGATACATCATTCAACCAGATACAGTGATACACTAGATTCTTAAAAATTTATAACAGGTAAACACGTTATTGTATACTTTTGTCTTTCTGTCTAACGACACAATAATTGAAGTATTACAGTTGAATCTCGATTATTATCTGAATCTTCGGTGTCTGAAGTCTCTGGTATCCCAACATGCTTTAGATTTCGGGAGATCCATATGGAACACTATTTATTGTAGAAATTAAGAAAAATTGAATCTAGTATTATAATCGAGTAATTGTTCTAATTTTTCGAACAGTCATGTTTCCCGGTTCAGTTTGGATAGTTGATTTTCTAGTGTACGTAATATGGTACATTGACCCTGTACGTACCCTGAATGTACACATATTTTTGGAAATAAATTATGCAAATATTTTCTAAGACAAGCCAGCAATTTTTCATTATCAGATTACGTTGCACAATCCACTTGAGACTACATACACTTTTACACGCATGTGCACTAAAATTCATTTACAAAAATTAATAGAAATACACAAATTAATAACGTACAGACACGCATTTAATTTTCATTTCCCACATGTGTATATTATACTTCCGGCATTTTGCAAATACAGGCTTTGCTCCAGAAATATTAACAGAGGGAAATTGAAAGGTCTATTTCTGGAGCGCGCTGTTTATATAGGAACGTCCACTTAAATCGCAATCTGCATGCGTAAGAACAAACGGGTACATGAAATGCCATCTCTTTTTGTATCTACTCACAAGGAGAGAACGGTGAAATTTTACCGAAAACTTGGCTGCCCGGCCGGGTTGCCCGCCGAGGACGAGATTCAGTATTATTATATTACGAAATAGTCAAAAGCACGGCCTACTCTAGTACTAGCCGTGCTGAAGGTAAAAATGACAACACCGCAAGAGTCCGGCTGTGATACAGGTATATCAGTGTACCTAACCCTAACCCACCCTACAAAATTCCTGGTCTCCCAATTTCCCGCTTAGTTTTTAAATGTTTACACATCAATGTGTACTTATTGTTAGTAGGTAATTTTCAAAAATAAGAAAGTGCAATAATGTAAGTGAGCTTTATTTATTAACTATGTAGGTCTTTATCTTTGTGTGTAGCACATTTATTTAATAGAACCTATTGCCCTTTCAATATATTTCGATTTGGTATTAAAGCATTTTAATAATGTCATATATTAGTTTTTACAAAATTCTATCTATTATATACATACAGAGTTTTTGGAAAATTTGTTACATAGTTACATAGTTCTTTTCACAAGTTTCATACTATATTTATTAGTTAATAATACCACGGCATTGTTGTGTTCCCACTTGTAAGGGAAATAATACGATAGTACTCTGAAAGAAAATAATTATATTTCTATATTTTTATTTCTCAAAGATGAGTAATTCTGGCAAAAATGAATGGCTGCTATTTCCCATAAAAATTGGGCACCAACAAAATATTATCCAAGTTATACTTATCTTTTCTGAATCTTAAAAATATATTACGTAATATTAAACATTCCCAACTTATCCCTGTATAACTCACATTTCCGACCTTCCGCTTTCTCCCAAAATCTATTCCACATTCTTATTATCCCCCTTCTTGCTTGTGTTAGTAGTCGTTATCTACCATCTTTCCCTCCTTTTCTCAGGTACTCCGGTAACTCTACTATTCAGAGGTACCTATACCTTTGGTTAAATAATAATTAATATTTGATATATATTTAAATAAATATATTATATGAATAGATCATAAACAATGTAGAAAATAAAGTGAATTACATGTATAATAATGCAATAATCATATATAATTAAAAATATATTTTACAAATGTACATAGTTAACAAAAAATTAACATCTTTTTGCACATATATTTAAAACACTTTTTTTATTTAAAAAAATTACCTGGCCACCACTAGTATTGTACTCCTTTAATTTTTCGTAAATTTTAGTACTTTTCAGTTTCTGCATTTGTTGTTGTAGATTTGACATCTGACATCTCAATTGCTCTTCCTTTGTCTTAGATCTTTTTATAACTTGTAACTGTACACGTTTTGATTTTTTAAGTGTATCCGGTGCTTTTTCCTTTGAAGGTGAAAGTAGCCGGTACTTATTGGAGCGTGTGTTCCTATCGAGACGTCGTCGAAGAGTATTATGTAATCTATAACAAAATTGACACACTTCTCTATTCGATACAACCAGAGTACACAATCTATGTCGCCATTTATCGTTGTCGTCTATGTAAGCAGAAGCAGGTTGTCCGCCGTAATATACATTACAAGTTGGACCTCCTCCACACAATGTTAGCGCATCGGTCATTTTTAGAGTTTCGTTTAATTCTTGAATACTTTTTGGTGTGATGATATCAAAATCACACAATTTTCTATAAATGAAGAGTTTGATTTCACCATTTTTACTAAATACAACCTGAAAAGATACGTGAATCAAGTTAAATTAATTTGTTCATTTTATATAAGAATAACATCTATATACTTGTTTTTGGTAAATTGGAGCAGCATCTCTTCCTGATTTAACTTCAGAAAATATAATTTCATTTTTAAATTCAGTTTTATGATAGTTCCATGCTAATGATGGAAATTGTATTTCGTGACAAGTATTGTACACGTAATCAAAAAAATTGGCCATTTGGGCTTCTATCGAACAATCACTTTCCGTATTGTTGATTCGAGGAGTTTCTATTGCAGGACATTCCTGAGGTTTATCTCTGATTTCAACAAAATTGGTAATATCCATAACAGGAATAGATTTTGTTTTGTCTGTACATCCATATGTTATACAATTTTTAGCATTACTACTTCCAATATTACTAATACAGCTTTTTCTAGTACTTTCATCGAAATAATCTGTGAATTATAAATTTTTTTATTGAATATGATTCACGCTAAATTATGTAATACGAAATTAAATCCCAACCAGGCTAGCCAGAAAGTACACTACATGGGGCGCACTGAAAACGTCATATAGTAATGTGTGGGATACCGGGTAATGACTCATTACTAATGAAAGAAGTTCACGTGTGATGTATAACAACGGTTTTGTTCACAATGCAAGCGACCAGTCAGTCGTACTGAGATACCAAGGTTGAATCAGGTTGAATACCAGCCTATTGCCATGAGTTGGCGCCACTTTCGCTGCCAACCTTACATTGTTCCTAGGCCGGCACCACAAACGCTCGGGGTGTGAGCTAGCCCCGCCCCCGGATGGGTCGACCCCCACCCCCGAGTTAATCCTCAGTGTGATGGTGTGTGTGTGTGTGGGGGGGGGGATGTTGGTCTGTCCCCTCCCTATTAACGCAAAATGAGGAGGTGAATTCGTCGGTCGAGGTGGGGCGGGAAAGGTCGGGGCGTGCCGGATCGCGCCGCCGACGACCCTCCCTCACCGGTGGCGGCGTCTTCTTGCGTTGACCGGGACGGGTTCCTTCGGGACAACCGCTCCGGAAGAGGCACGAAGACACCGGGAGCTGTGGGTGGACCGAGCTTCGACTCGGGAAGCCCAATTCGAAGGCTCCAGGGATGGGATCACTGGGCGGGTTCCTTCGCCCGGGGTCTTACAGAGTAGACAGTGGGGGATGCTAACCCCTCCCCCCGGGGTAGTATGATAGCCGGGAGGTGTCCTGTTGAGTACTCGCGTGATCCAGGCACCTCCCCTTTAGCTTTAGGTGGGCCTGACTTTTTAGTGGGTAGTCTCTGGGAACACTTCCCGGAAAAGGCTGGCGCCACAAATGCGACCTGCATGGACGATGCATTGAACGTAGTAACTAATTCTACCTATTCTATTCTACCATGTATCCTATGCTACCACGATTACCCTATGTCTGGGAAGCCTGATGCTAGCACATAAAGTATCATAACATACCACAGTTGTAGGTCAGATCTTGATGAAGACCATTATTTTCTGTGTCATCAATGTCACGTTTTAACCTCCTATTTGCAAATATACAAGGAACAGCTGAGTCGGATAAACTTATTTTTTTCAAGTTTCTCTATATTATTATCAAACACATTAATTACATTTAAAAGCATATAATTGAAGATTTAGACAAGCAGCTTATTTTTACCTGAAATATCACCTTTCCAGTAGCATCTTTAATAATTGTTTGCTTTTTTATGTCAGATGCATTAAAATGTTTCTCACAAACGAAATGACTTTTTTTCAGTTGAACTCCAACCTCCGAAAGTACTTTTGCCCATTCTTGAAATAAACTAGTATTTGGTGTTTTGAATAATGACATTTTTTCAATGTCACCCTTTCCACTTTGACACCCTTTAACACAGCATATATTGACCATTTTTATTTTCACAATTTTTAACATAAAACCATGCCGTGACAAAGAATTACTTGTTACATCGGGGAAAGAACTTTCGCCGCCCACGGTGCACGAAGCAACAAAGAACTTCCTTTCATAAGTGCATAGTGCACCGTGACGACCCAACTTTACCCCTTCGACACGAATCCCTCTATCTGCTGGTCAAAACACTATAACACAAATTTGATACAGGCTGCAACTTTCTCTCTGCTGTCTCTGCTGCAACCTTCATACATTCATACAGTGCGTGGATGGTGTGGAGAATATCAGAGAGGAATCCTATATCTCATCACTGCGTCCGTGCCGAAACCGTAAGCACTACATATATACGTGATACATATGTCTTCCTCTCTGATGAAACATACAGTTTCTTTCCGACCGTCTCTCAAAAGACAACTTTGTTGAATTTCATGAACTTAAGGTAAGTTTTGTAGCTGTAACTTCTTTCTATAACGAAAACTATTGTGCAGAAAAGATTTAAAAAATTCGAACTTTACAACCTTTGGACTTGAACTGAACAAAATAAAGATGTGTTTATAATCTATACATTGTAAAAATAATTTGTTGAGTTATTTGTTGAAAATAAGAAAGTACAAATCGGTAATATAAAATAATGGAAAAAGTTCACATAAAAATTAGTAAAATAGCTTTTGATAAATAGTACATTTTAAATAAGTTCAAGTAAAAACCCTTCCTATCTTATCAAGAGAAAGGAATTTAACCCTCAAGGGACCTAACCCTCCTTTCTCTCTTTCCAACTTGATGAGTAATTTATAATAATAATTTATTATTGCTACGAATTCCATAGTCACACCGAAACGTTGACTATGTATTATGTCTAAATAAAAAACGTGAGAACGATATTGATAGTGTTTTTAGAAAATCTCAACTTTAACTTTTTTTAAGCATTTCTATGGTAAAATAGAATTATGTATGATTTCTGCATACACAGAGTAAGCAACTTTAAAATACTTTTGTTTTCGGTATAATCTAGCTAACGATAGTATAAATTTTATTTACATAATTTACACTGTTTAGTTAAAAATACGTTTTTAATGAAATAACATCTAATTTTAATGTTACTTTAACATTCGAGCACTTTTCAAAATTAATGATCTTTATGATATGTTTTATACTTACTGTAACTAGAATGTAAACTAACAGTTTGTAGGATGACATTCTTGACTAATAACTTCCTTTAATCTTTAAGGCATATTATAAATTGTTTTTTTCTTCAGATATTACGTGGTAATGTTATTCCATTTTTCTTTGAATTGTTGTTTCAATATTTTGTTAAAAGCTATTGGTAGTTTTTCTAATTGGTCTTTCTAATTTGTCTCATACCTTTTCAACGTGGTTAAAATCTAGTGGCTCATGTGGTATATGTAATAATTTTGGATAGTTATATGACAAATATTCCTGTACGACGGGAGCCTTATGTTAATGTTTTCTATCTTGGTAATACTTTAAGGTGTCAAGAATTCCTATTTTCACTACACTTTTGTGTAAACTATTTTTCAAAATATATACATAGATATATGTTTTTGCATGTTATGCTATCGAGTTCATCAGCTAGTTCTAACATGCTTAATTAGGATCCGTCTTTATTTTTTTTTTTATAATTTTTCTTCTGTCATGTATGTCCAACTTCTGATACTAGAACCATAAAAACATAACAGTTGTAGAACCGAAACTCTAGCAGATATAAGCCAGAACTAACATGTTTATAACAGTTATAACATAACATTATTTCGGTTCTTCATAAATGTTTCAAGAACCAAAGTCGACATTTTAACTGTTTTCAATCCTTCGTATGATT
This sequence comes from Halictus rubicundus, assembly GCF_050948215.1. Taxonomy (NCBI): domain Eukaryota; kingdom Metazoa; phylum Arthropoda; class Insecta; order Hymenoptera; family Halictidae; genus Halictus; species Halictus rubicundus. Next base: position 32,777,142 of record NC_135149.1, on the reverse strand, counting down.
CTAGTTTACAATTGTTGCTATAAAATATTATATTAGATGTAATTATAAAAAATTTAAATCTTGTGAAATTATCACTTTACAGAAATGGCTGTAAATACTTTAAATACGAATGTACATAGTTCACGAAGTGTTAAAAAAAGGAAAATGGGAATGAACAATCCATTCAATGATGACTTAAGTAACAGTATTATTAAGTCCGAGGAAACATCCATAGATATAGAATACATAAAGAAAGAAAATGACGAAACACCTACCAAAAAGAAATGTGATAATAAAAATTTGCAGAATAATAGCAGTAATTGTAGCAATAAAGAAAAGACAAATGTATTGCAACATTCTGATGGTAATTGCAAAGTAAAAAATGACACTAACGGTTCTTTAATTAGTATCCGTAAAATGGAAGACTTATGTAAAACTCCTATAAGGAATAAAAGTCTAAACGAATCAATTCATAGAGATAGTATTAAAAACGAAAATACGTCCAGTCCTGCAAGATTCAGTCCTAGTATGTTAACTATAAATTCATCGGAATGGAATTATAATGCTGCTAGAGAATTATCACAAGAAATATCAACACCAACTAAAAAGAAAAAACTTTACATCGATGAACATACAGGTACACCTGCTAAACGGAAAAAAAGAAAACTTAATGATATTGGTGAATATAACCAATTACCTGATTCGGTTAAAACAGAATTATATGATGACACTCTAAATGAGATGGAGCATATAGAAATGTTACACGATTTGGATTCTGTGATGGATTTTGAAGATACAAAAATATCAATCTTCCTATCCTCTACAACTAATGATACGCAGGACGAAGAAAATATAGGTGTATCAAAAGATCCGCAGGTTGATCCTCTATCTATTGATAAGCATGATATGCATGATATCGTTGTTAAAACTCGTTTAAGAAACAGGAGGAAAAATGTAAAAAATACAGAAATAAAGTTCACTAACAATGAATTTAATGAGACTCCGAGTGGAATAAAAATCGCACTAGGGGAATTAGACATCCAGTCGGATACAGAAAGCGAAGAATTATCTGAAGATACTAAAAAGGTGAATGTTATCGCTAGAATGTTACCACTATTTTATAATATTTTTATAACCTCCAATTCAATAATTCTAAATAATGATTTTTTCGTCGATGTTTATTATTTTAGAGATTATATAATTTGAAGGTGCAATTAACGCACAATGTACCACCACAACATAAGATACAATCCAATCTGAGATTATTGACGAAAGCAGAAAAAGCTTTGTTTTTACAACATGCGTCACTAAGAAGAGGTGCTTTTTTACCTCATGAAGATGAAATTATCAAGGATAACTGGAAAAAATTCTGTGAAGTATGTTTCTCTTCAACATTATTATGTGTTTTCAAATTTCTATGTTAAAAAATCATTTTTACAAATAGGTTCATGATTGGAATCCGAAAATTGTAAAACCATTTATCTGCATGAGACACCGTAATGGATGTTATATTAAAAGCCCAGAGGAAAGACAAAAATTTGTTCAGTATTTAGCAAATGGATTACCATGTAGATCGCTTAATAGCGTACTCCAAAGATGTAGAACTTTATTCATAAAATATGAAAAAAGTTTTGAAAGGTGTAACAATATAGATTGAACTGAAAAAATTATTCGTATACTGATTTACATTCTATACTTTATTGCGTGATAACGATTTATTTATACAGGTACTGTTCAGCAGAAGATGAAATAATTTTATCCTATATGAAGATTAACTGTAAAAAACGTAGGAAACAACACAATCATTTCTCCAAACTAGCAGAAATGTTAAAACGTGAGAGACATTCAGTTTGGCTACGTTATAAAAAACTTAAAAATATGCAGTCTAGTAGAACAAAGAAACGTACGTAAGCTCTTTCCTTAAAATATAACCGTAACTTCTTATACTTTTCTGCCTTCAAACAAAAAATAAATGGTGAACTTTATTGCAGCAATAGTAGATGTGGAGTGGACGCTACAATTAGTTGGTGAATTCATACACAATCTCATGAACATAACGCTATGTGAAAAAGTAGAAGAATTGAAAGACGCTAGCATTCCGAAACCAATTTGGTTGAAATTAGAAAAAAAGTTAAACATAGACTGGAGCGTATTGAAAGGATTTTGGATTTATCGGTTGCATATGCAATTATTTTCTCCTGAACCAATCTATTTAAATGATATTAAAATAAAATTAATAGAGTAGTAAGTTATATACAAAATATATCATATGTTCAGTCGAGATATTTGTATATAGGGGACTCAACGTAACGGTTATCACAATTTTTGGGATCTGTTTGGTAGTTTAACAGAAATACTAATGTTTCGACAAAAATTTAAATTCATAGTTACTATTTTATGGCACCACACCAATTTTTATACACAGTATTGTAGAGGATATTTTTACAAATTCAATCATATTGAACAAACATCACGAAAACATAATGTAATAAAACTTTATAAATATTATACACAGTAACTATCTAATTCATAAATCAATGAGGACTCTTATTACGTTATTACGCAATTAAATATAATTTTCCCAATAATTTATTGAACAAATGTATCTTTGGCTTATTGAATTAATGAATCTCAATGTCGCAAAAAGAAAATAGCACTTGAAAAAATGGTGGTGATGGTCAAAATTTTCTTAAAAATAGTATATTTAATAGTATTTTTGTATTTATAATCCATATAATATTGAGATATAAAAATTGTATTGTTCGTTATAGCATTTATGGAAAAGGAATTTCAAGTACTCGAGAGATATTGTGGCCTAACGTCGCGAGGTATTTTGATGGGGTCACCAGCATCTTCTTATGTAAAATATTTTTCTATATGGTACAAGAAGCCGCTAAAAAAATATATACGACACATCTTCCTGGTAAGTATTACGTAAACACAAAAAGAAAAGATGACAGCAAAAACCTTTTTCTATAAAAACTAAATGATACCTTTATGTTTCAGACATTATAGAATACCTTTATAATAGTAAAATGCATGATATACAAAATAGTTGTATTGACAAATTTCTCCCAAGATTATCGTATAAGGACAGAAATGTTAAAATTATTGATGGAGATACAGATAATTATATAGCAAAGAAAATTTAAAATATTTCATTACACCATTTATTAAATATAAAAAATTTCCAACAGCACACTATTTAAAAATAATATGCTTATTGAAATTAATGATAAAAACCATTTGATATTTACATTTATTTAAGAAAAGAAATTGTTACAATTCAAATGTCGAATATATATCATAAATACATTTCACACCGATTTTTCCAATCCGATATGTAGTAACATCAAACTTCATACATTGTTTTTTTTAGATTCTTTTTCCAGTGCCTTCTCCTTTGCTCTTTGATACAAGGGTACAAGTTTTCCGTCCTTAGCAAGCATTTTAAGTAACTCCATTATCAATGGCAGATAATTATGTTTTCTTCTAATATTTTCTTCCTGGTACCTTTTCGATTTTCGTATTTCCTTCTCTATTAACGCCTGCAGACATTCCAACTCGGCTGGATCGCAAACATTCGCTTTCTGTCGTTCGTACAATGTTTTTCTATCGGTTACTATTGCCATTAAATTAAAATGTATTTCTCCCTCGTTGTATCTGCAAAAGAAAAGAAGAAAAACAAATAGTTTGCACATAAAAAAAAGAAGAATAAAAGATAAATTTGAGCAACTGAAATACCTACTTATTTATTCGTTTTTGTATTATGGGCTTCACTGCTTGAACCCATTGATCTCCAAGTGGACATGGACCTAGATCCATTGGTCCATCTTTTAGCCCATCCAACTCGTAGAGTCGACCATCGATTGGAATGTAACTAACAAAGTGAAATACATCATCATCCTTGGATGCTTTCCTTAAGTCATATTCAAATAACGTTTGCCTGTAATAAATAACAATTGTTTTGTAGGATGTAAAATGTCACTCCTTGTTAGAATGAATGAACAGGGTGTCCGAAGAACATTGTATTTCCTTGAAAGCCGTAATTCCCGAGGTCATTTGAAGAATCAGGGCACGGCAACAGACGGATTTCAGTTCGGCCAATGCCAACGCCACGCTCTGCGGGAGTCCGTCTGCTTTTGTCGCGCCCTGATTGGTCCGTGTTTTTCGTTAATAACTCCTTCACGAAGCCGCGAAAAAGTTACTTCAAATGACCTCAGGAATCACCCATTTCAAGGAAGTGCAATATGTTTGGTACACCCTGTATAAACTGACTCTTATAAAGTGACGATTGAGTTTTCTGCAAAATCGATTTAACGAAAAACGTTCTATTTTAAGGTCAAGGTTTTTTTTTTAAATAGGACCCTGAACTTTTCCATACTGTCTAATAGTGGTCTGTAAACAATTCACGCACCATGACATCAGTTCATTCAAGATCATGTTAGATCACACAAAGCTAAAAAATTTAACTATCATGTTTTAGCAAAATTACTTGGAATGTTCATGTTCCATTGTTAACATTATCGTCTACGAAAACAGTGAAATGATGTTGAGGTAAAGATACATGTTTGATTATACAGACATGGAGAGACAATTGAAGGTACAACAAAGAAAAATTGTATGCATTGAAAAAACATCACGAGAATAAACTTCTTTCTACAGTTACACTAGATTTATCTTTCAACATGAATACTTGAATTATCAAATCAATAAATTGATCGTCTTTGGTTTGTGCTATGGCCAGCCTGAGCACTTGACATGTAATTAATAGCACATTTTTAAAAGTAAACACATTTTTTCAAAACATTATAGTTAAATTTTTTTGTTCTGTATGACTTGGCGTAACTGTTAGACAAAAATGGGATAATGGTGTATGAACTGGTCACAGAGAACAAAGTGTAGTGTTCTATTTAAGAAAAAGCCTATTTGACTTTTTCATGCCTCTTTATAACTTTGAGAAAACTCAATCTGTCACTATAAGAATCAGCCTGTACAAAACAAATTATGAAAGAGATTTACAATATACCTTGAGAAAGAATTGTGTACTTCTCTTATTATATCAGAATTACTGAGAGCAAGCCCCCTCATATTAGCATCGAAGCTCTGGCAAAAATTTTTGAACTCCTCCAAATTTGGCCCCAACGATATATCAGAATGTTTACAATTTAATAGTACACTTAAAATTGCTTGCGTCGCACACGCATTATTAATTACCTGCATAGGAAGAAATATTTATATATTTATTTATTGAATTTCTTTGTTTTAGAAAAATTACACTCATAATATATAATATAGTACATTGTTATAATACTTACTTGTTTTGCGAAAAAGATTTTATCCAACCTATTATCTTGGACAATACTTCCTGTAGGTTCATCATCCTGAACCCACTTAAATAAGAATATTAACCCATGTATAGGCCTAAAAATGATAATAATAATAAATTAAAATGACAGAACTATTCCTCCTTTATTTATGGTATTGATTAAATCAATCAATTTATATAAATTTAAAGTGTTACTTTCATTATGAGAGTTTTATGTAAGAATGCATTTATCACTCCAACTAAAAGATTTACAAATAAATTTTGTAAATATTTATAGCGACAATTAGGTTATTTTAAGTAAAATAATTTACACTCACTTTAAATTGTCAAACTGTTCGTCCTCCAAACTCCACAATTCTTCCACTTGCGCACCTTTTACACCTATAATAATATCGATAGTATTTTAAATAGATTACAAGTATCTGCTAACAACAAGAAGGTACAATGTACAAGCACACAGAAGAACAATTATTAGCGTAAAAGTTTTTCGTTGATATAAGTAAGTGAAATTATTTTCTAAGCAATCATAATATGTAATAAATTCATATAAGATTTATAATGGTTTACCAAATTCTTTAATTAATTCCGTGAAAACGCCAGGATCACTTTCGATAGGACACCAATTGCCCGCTGAGTCCGCCATCTTTTTCCATCATTTGCTAAACTCAAAAGGTAACACTAAATAGAGAAGAAATGAGAGAGTGCTCCCACTCAAATTTCCGTTGTCGTTGATAACTTGGTGCTGCACCAAGCGGCGAATTTCGTAAAATAATGGGGATCTATCCTGTTTGATTTCGCATTTCGACACAGGGAAGGTACATACATATGTAAGTACCCTCGCTGTTCACATCTGAGAAAAAGACACCTGGACAAAATGCGGGTTTGATTTGTAATTAGGCATCCATAAGTTCGCTATGAAGTCACATAGTGACAACATCAACGAAACAGATTATGAAAAAGTAGGACCTTCGCTTGCCTCTGTTCTATTTCGCGTGACTTTTTTCTAGCAGCAAACACTACTGGACAAAACAGTACTGGAAAAAATCAGCCCATTATGTAGTAGTTCTTACAAGGAAAGTCGAGAATCAGCTTTTATGAGCTTAACCCGTTCCAGTCATCGAGAAGAGAAAAATCTTTATTAAGAAAGGATTCTTTGAAGAATAATAATAGAAATGATAAAGCTTTATTGCACAAGAAGAGTCGTCGTTATATTTCATATCAATTTCTTAGTTCAAGGTCAACTCAAGGTCACTGAATTCATATAAAACTACACATTCAGATATACATACATATTAAAAAAAGTCATGGTGACCGTGAGTCTTCATTGAAATGAAACTTTTTCTTTTCCAATTCCTACTAGTGCAATTTGTAGGCCATTAAAAACTGATTAACTTTTGTTCGAAACATTTTTTTGTCAGACCAACTGTCGGAAGTGCCTTAAAAATGGTAGCCACTAAATTCTAAACCATACCGTATAGTTTTTTTTCTTCATTTTTTTGTAATTCTTACATTCATGTATGTATATGGTTTTTTCATTTGTTCATATTCAGATATTTCTGGTGTTATAAACTTCAACTTGGGTGAAGAAAAAAATCTTCATGCAACTGTGTCATTTGAACTTTTTCTTTATTTTATTTGATATACCATTACATAAAATTGTAGTTAACTTGTAAGTGAAGATGGTACGTTAATAAACTGAAATTCTAGGTGGTATCAATTATTTTTGGTAAAAAATTTACACAATTTACCAGCACAGCCTCATTTATTAAGTGATTGGATTAATAAAATATGAAAAAGTTATATAGTTTCTTTATAATCATCAATTAATATTACAATGCTAAAGCTTAATTTACACTATATACAAGCAATAAATTAATTAAATTTTCAAAATGTTATAACTAAGAATCAATGATCATTAATTGGCGTTACGTTACAAGTTCTTTTAACAAAGATTGTACATCAAGTTTACAACAAACTTTAAAAAAAAAAGTCATTTGAAACGCAGTTTACATTCATTGATAGCATAATTGAATGTATTATTATTATATTGTTTTATAATCGGATATCCGCAAAAGAAATATCAATATGTCATACATTTAAAGCCAATGGGCATACTTTACTAGCATCAGTGGACAATTTTTATTTTTATATTGTATATACATATATAATTTGTGTCAATTTTTTACCCAAATTTTAAGTGACCGCAAGCATCGATAGTATTCAGCATGAAACTTCATTGAACTAGTTTTGTTAATTGGTATTAATCGCTTGTAATAAAAAATTACTTAAACCTATGACAAAACATTACATATGTATGTAGTCTTTATACATTTCTTGTCAAAGCAGCTAGCATTGCATAATCATGATATTAGTTATTATTTTCTGTATGACATAATGATGACAGAATATCCTCATACCGCCGCATATTTGTTTCAAATGTTTCCAACTGTTTAGTAAGGTCCCCTCCTACTTGTTCGGCGAGTGTTCTTTCTTCCATAAAGGCTTGAAGTTGAGGCGCACTTTGACATTCACGATAAAATGCTCCTAAATCACTATTAGTATTTGTACCAGCAAAAGGAGTTTTCTAGAATAACATTTCAAAAGTTTAAAGAGACCACATCATAAATATATTATAAACGAAGGAACGTTAATTACCAAATCTACCATAATAAAATCGTCGTTGGCACTGGTCATCGAGCAACTACTTCTCCTAGATCCATTTTGCGAGTTGCACTTTGACGTTGTGTTATCGTTTGTAAGTCTTTCATTATTTCCATTGCTGCTGTCTGTTGTAGTAGTTGTTATTGCAGTCTTTGTGTTTGCAGCCTCAGCCACTGTGACAGGTGGAGGTGAAGTTTGTCTAGGAGTTAACAAAGAACTAAAAGGTACATCTGGTATAACAAAATCCTCTTCGTTTACAGTAACAGGTTTATTGACTACAAATGCTCCCACTTTAATAGTATCACTGAGAGATTTTGATGTTTCTTCGCTAAAATATAAATGTAAAAAAATGTATCTGAATATATATTTATATTCGATGGAAATAGAAAAATTAAACATTATATCGATCGCTTACCTTTGCTGGTACCTTGTGTGACGAGGACTTAAATCCGAATGAAAATGATCACTCTTTACCATTATCGAATCACGACCGGTATGAGTAGGAGAAATAGTCATTTTTGTTCTGTACGATACTGATAAATGAATTGTACCCACAGGTGTGCACAATTGACCTACTCTAACATTTTTATAATTATCACCTTAAAAAAGATTTGTTTTAGTTTCTGTTAACATTTCAATACGAATAAAACAATATTATTGTAATTAAGTGGTTCAAATGATAAAAGTAGGAAATGTTTATAAAGTATGTTGATAAACATAAATTAAATGAGAATTTTATACATATACGTGGAATGGACAAAATTTATACCTAAAGTATGAAGCTGCGGTTCTCCTAGATAAATTTTATAGCAAATAACATAAGAATCGGGGCCTTGCCTTCTACTAAGCTTATAAGCTGGAGTAATTCTCGATACAGACAATAAAGATTTCAATAAAATGCCCATTCTGTTGTATACCGTGTATGTTACTCTTACGGCAGGATCGCTATGTTCAGGCAAAACACGAAGACTCCATGTTTCTAAAACCATTGTGTCACCTTCAACAGTCCTCAAAGAGATTTCGATACAGAGAGGTATAGTTGAATTGACTATTTCCCCACATAATGCTCTTTTAGCTTCGGCCAAAACTTCTGGTACATCATGAATAGCTAAGTTGAACTACACAATCCAACAATGAAAATATAAGACATTTTACAAATATTTAGCATTTCATAACAAATAGCATACGCATTGTCAGTGTACTTTTTACTCTGTACTATAACTCAACAATAAGATGGGTTTCTTCTTTTTCAATTATACTCTTGTATAATTATCAATTACTTTAGTCGCACATAAATTAACATCTTTACAAAGTAAAACGAAATGTTTTAATCAGAAACTTGTTTCACAATTATCTCATACACTTTACGCATATTTTGTGTAGATTAATTAATATAAAAACCTAAAAGTGCTGGTTACTGCAGTAAAATTATTACTTGATTGATCAGGTCTAATATACATAAAAACAAAATATCATATTTTAATATATGAAAGAAAAAATATCGATCATGTGAACAAAGTAATGGTAAATTTATAAATTACTAATAACATATATGTCTAACACTATTATACACAAATAAGCTTACCCAATCTGTTCCAGATGAATTCGGCTTGCACTTTGTGCTGACCTTTTCACCTGACCTCGACTGCACTATAATTTGAGCAGCTTTTAATGCCAAGAATTTAGTAAACTTATCCAAGTCCTTTCTATCTTGCATACTCAATTTTAATGTGGACATTTTAGTGCTACTGTTCTTTAATAATTTTGATAAAAAACAACACAGCTATTGAATTGATATAACTGATATCACTAAACTGAATAAAATTTTGAATATGCCAAAACATTTCCTTTGATTGCCTTCAAAATTACATGATGCATTTGTATTTGACACTCGCACGTGTTAACCATTACAGGCGAGTCAGCCAGCAATTCCAATTTTTCCTACGAGTTCCTAATGCAAGGACTCCAAATGAAAAACAATAATTTGACAACAGCATGGACATCATATCGTTGCATTGTGTTGCGAATAACTCTATGGCAGGTTATGTGTAACGAGTCGATTTGATCTTCTTTTAAACAGAATTCAGGTCACTGTTGATTCAATATAGCGTCGCAGTCAAAAATATTATTCGAACCAATTGATAATGTGAGATTCCTTTTTACGAATAATACACCGTCGAACAAAAGTGCAGTAGGTTGCACAATAAGTTCACTTAGTACTATTAAGGTGTGTTAAGGCGAACGCACATCGCATAACTATGAGAAGTATGCTATGTTATTTGATGTTTTAGATTTACTCTCTATCTTATGTGTAAAGCCAGGCGAAATGTTGATTTTCGTGTGTAAAGGTATAATATCAGAGGATAATATATACATAATATAAAAAAAATTAGTTCAAAGTTTAAACAGATATTGTTAAATCATAATGAAATGAGCTTCTACTTCACAATTGCTTTTACTTTAATTCCCTTCGCTTTTTATTTGACAGCACTAGTGCTCAAATATGTTAATTTTGAGTGATGTGGCCGTTGTAGGTCACTGATATATATATATATATATTTAGAGTTCGCGTGTTCGTTAACTGAGCGGTAACAATAGTTAAATTAATTAACTAGTAAAATTATGTTAAAAATGGTTTATTTGTAAAATAAAAACTTTGAGAGAGAAATGTACGTGATACTCATGAGACATGTACAGATGGAATGAGCAACGAGAAACAAATTGTAATAAAAATGAAAGTTAAATTAATTGCTATTTTTAAATTACCTAGACAACATTAAACAAGAAAAGAGAAGGAGGAAACAAGAAGGCCGCGATTAGGGTGCATCCTCAAATGCAAACAATGGTAAGCGTCTTCAGGAGTGATCAATGAGAAAAAGCGGCCGCGGCTTCAAGACTTGTTTTCTCCTTCTCGGAGCGTTCGAAGCACCAGGACGGCACGCGGGAGAAACTACGCATCGCTGAGGCGCCATATATATATTTAGTTTCTGTGTAATATTCAGTTCCTGAAATTGTGTTCATCTGTTAAATATTGTTTTCTGTTGTAGGACAATAGAAATATCCCATTAATAAATATTTCATTCTAAATGAAACCAAATAATTTCTAATGTTTAGACAATGATACGAAATAAGAATATTAAATCCAGTGAATTTAAACTTCCCGCTTGCTTATACAACCAGTTTAAAGGGTCAGTCGATCCAGCGACGTGAAAGGTGCCGTGGTGCCGGCCGACGTGTCGCCTCTTGTTGTATCCCTACTCTTTGCCTTCGCGCTAGAAAATGGTTACCGACAAAACTCGGGAGTTTCGCTTCTGATATTTTGTGATCGACACTGAATATGTAAGTAAACTACATATATGCACTACATTCTGTAATGGCGGCAAATGGCGGCAAGTCGCCGGCAAATAAGAACGATGGAAGAAAAATGGTCAAGGTTCTATAACTACATCCCATATATCCCGAGTTGATTGCAATTGTGGAGCCCCATTAGCATAGTATACCATATATACCACAGTATTCGACGTATACATGGTATAACAAGGTCAGAAAAGTTTCGTGATAATGGCATTGCTTCCTCCGGATCCTATATACCTTTTCCGAAGTAATATGGGAAGTATTCATTCTATACTTTTTCAAGTAACTTCTGATGTAGAGGTCCTCTATGCGGGTACTGCTAATGGAAACGTTCATATTTGGAATTTAGACGTAAATAAAATCTTTTGATTTTTCCTATGATTTAGCGTATTATAATTTACATTCAATCGAAAATGCCATTTCTCATATTTAAGACAAATCGAGAATTAAGTCAGATTAAATCAGGTCAAGAGTCTTGTTTAAGTTTACAAAGTTTGGATGAAGAAAACCTATTTGTACAGCACAAATGTGGTTTAATAAATGCATATAAAAGAACAGAATCCCATTGGAACAAGTACAAATCAATTGACATAGATTTTTATCATTATTGCAGGTATTTTTGATATTTATATGTATAGAAATAAAATTATCTTCGTTATATATACAATATAAAATGAGAAACTTTATTAGAAGAAGAGAATTGCAATTATTTAATAGGATAAACTACATAAAATTATAATATTGTGATACGGCTAGTTTTAGTTTTAGAAATTTTCTAAAATTTATTAAAATTAAAACATCTATGACAGGTTTAAAACATTTTCTCAAAATGAACTATTTGTACCACTTAAGGAATCGAAAGTTGGAATATTATCTACAAATACATTTAGCATGGAATTAGAACTGAGTCCTCCAAATGTTGAAAATTTAGGAGAAGTGATGGCGATCAAACCCTTGAAACAGGAAAATTTAGTTCTAGTAGGTTATGAATGTGGCAAGTTAATTTTATGGGACATTAGGCAAAAGAAGATTATGAATCATTTAGTAACAGAACCATGCCCAATGGCTTTGGATTTTGATACTGTTTTGATGAAAGGTATTGTTGCTGGTCCTTCCGATCAGTTACAGGTAAACTATTTTATTTTTATTGAAAATTATATCTATCAAGAGAAATTTCTAGAGAACTTATTTATGTATTGTACTTTTATTTGATAAAATAAGATTTCTATATGTTTCAAGGTATAATAACTTTGGTGTTTCATTACTATAGTAATAAATTTCTCATTTGTAGGTATTTACTTTGTCAAAAGATCATGTATTGTGCGATAAAACAAGAATTAAATTGAAAAATCCTGGTACTTCTGTAATCGCTATAAGATCTGATGCTAGGATTGTAGCAATTGGAGGATGGGATAATAGTGTTCGAATATATTCGTGGAAAAACTTAAAGCCATTAGCTGTTTTAAACCAACATAGAGATACGGTACAGGACATTGCATACTCCTCAGATATAATAAAGACTTACGATAAACATGTAATGGCTACAGCTGCAAAAGATGGATACATTGCATTGTGGAATATTTACAATTAACTTGACGTAAATGCAAGTAACTAAAGTTCATTATAGAGTTTAATTATAAAATGCTCATTATAGAACTTAGAATAAGGCATATATCTCATTATCCCTCTGCAAACAATGTAAAGTTATACTTGTACTTGAGTTATACATGTTTTAATTGTTTAGTAAAATAATTGTTTGTTGTACATTTTTATACAAATTTATAAAGACAAAATATGTGCAGGTATTATGTTGAATAAAGCCTTCATCAGTAACTATATTACCAATGTATGTGCACTCATTTCTTCATGTTCCGTGTAAAAAAGATATGAAAATCGTGGAAATATTTCGACTCGAAAAACCTTGCGAACGCAGGAATCTACTCGCAAGAGGACATTTCGAAACTCGAAACAAGGAGCACATAATGTTTCTCCGCTGAGAAAGCCGCACAAAGAACCTCCAGTCGAGGCTACGTCGAAAATTCGATCTTTATGTTCAACCTTCTGGATCTACATGGCCTACAGATTTTTGAAAACGTGCGTGAACATAATACTGAATTGAATAGCCCTCCACATCGCGTACGGTTGGAGCCTACTAAGTACGATTGTTGGCCGCGTGTTGCAGTGCCTTTCTGCCTACATCTAAAAACAAAAAGCGACGCCAGTGACGCCGAAGTGCGTGAGTGCGGTTCCCGCAGATGTACAACAATGTTCAAACATTCTGTTAGAATACGTGACCTCGCCGGAGCTATTCCCGATCGATGCTATTCCGATTGAAACGTCGGAAAAGCAACACCCAAATCCCAAAAAATTTTATTTGACTCTGCAGAAGAAAAATAATTTTTCCGAATGCAGGACTTCCGCAGGAGGGGGGGGGGGGGGAGGTGTTACGTCTGCTTCTGCTTGGACGTATTGCGTAGGTTTAAAATTGTTATCGTTAACGACTACTACGCCGCATCACCGTAGCAGGTGTTACCGCAACTACCGCCAGCGGTTGCCACATTACCACACCGCCGATACAGTAGAACCCCGAAAACGTACATGCTTCGTTACCCATCATCGCTGAACCACACTCAACGCTCCGACTGCACCACCACCAGCGGGCCAATCACGGGACAGCAAGGCGACGCCAGCGTGCGCCGCGAAAATATGAACAGCATCAACGAGCTCGAGTGATTTAAGAAAGGTCTAATCGAAGAATGGACAAAACCCAGAGCTGATTTAACAGAGAAACTGGTGAGATCGATGCAAAGACGATTATATGCTGTGGAAAATAGTCGAGGATACCCACAAAAGTACTAATTTTTTATTTAAATAAAGTTTAAAACAATATTTTCCATATGTATGACTTTAGGCGTGAGATGTTTTTCAGACTGAATTATAGTACCGTTTTTTGGTAACTTGGAATGGTTCTTTTGTTTTAACATTTAAACACACTAACTATAGATACATTTACTATAGATATATGTATATTTGTTATATTTCTTTTTCCGAATCATCCCTATACTTTTTTACTACACGAAACATATTTTTATATGTAATGCACGATTTTCGCTGTGACTCGCTATACAATTATAACATATCAAAATAATTTATGAAATGTTGGAAGTACGTAAAAAGTACAGTTGTTTATTAATAACGTATTATTTTATATACATGCTGCATACAAATATATATTTACATCAATGTCGTTACGTATAAAAATATTTAAATTCACGTATTTACAAAATATTCTATATTTAGTAAAAAAAAACTCTTTATTTTAATTGTTGTTCTTAAGTTCGTTTTCATTTCTCAATATTCGAGTTAACATCTAATTAACATTGAGCAAGTAGATTTAAATTACGCCTAATTTATTCCAGTCGAGGTTCGCCGTTTGAAGCGTTCTAACGAAGTCAACGATAAATATAAAATGTAATAAGCATTGGACTATTAACGATGCTGCGTATTGAATAATGTGTTTTATTTTACGGCTATTGCATGATTTTCGCAATTTGAAAAAGAAAAAAAAAAGAAAAACATAAACGCATTTGATATATGCCTCCTTATTGATACACAGTCAGATTTCTGTTAAAAAATTAAAGCAAATATTTCAGAACGTAGAAAATGAGAAGATACTTAATGCTGTTTAGATACGGAAACATATAAAAGAAAGAAATGTGAGGCGTGAATGCAAAAGTAGATCTATTGTATAAGTAAAATATAAATAAGTTTCACGATTGACTTTTGCAAATGTGCATATAATTATCCGTTCTTAAAATATTCCGCCTGCACTTCGATGATAATTGAGTTGACTGTGTTGAGTATAGTCATAACCTTGATCGTACCACTCGGCAGAGGATACAGAGTTGACGGTACCAGAAGATGATGTGCCAGGATGTCCTGCATGTGACGAATGTTGATGGCTCGACGTATACTCTCCTTGAAAATGACTGAACTGTCCCCAACCAAGTTGTGCTCTACACCAATCAGGGTTTCCTAGAAGCGAATAATATCATCGTTTAAATCCTGGATGTCTATTTAAACAATAAAATGCCGCATAACTTAACTAAAGTCTGCAGAATCCAATTTTGTCGTTCATTTTGAAAAGGAAACTTGAAAAGGACTTGTGTAGCCTCCAAATCGTATTATTAATCACCCGTAGTAAAAACGAAGTATACGGAATATTCAGTTCTTGCTAATACGCTTAAATCCGTAAACTATCGGTAACATTGAGCGCGACACTGAAATGGTACGGGAGCTCTTAGAGCCTAGAGTCTAGACAGGAAAGCCCATAAGATGCAACGTCTGTGATCATCACAGTGTGATGTTCCTAAATCTGTACCAGTGCCTTGGTACAGTACTTCTATACCCCTACTGTGCTTTTATACCTCGTCTATGGAGTAGCTAATCCAACCACTGGTAGATGGCAGTGTACTTACCATTTTAGTAATATAGTAGTACAATCATATTTGATGTATTTCAGTTTCAGACACTTTACATTTACATTATATTAGTACTATTAGCATTATAAGAATTAATCAGATGTGTCACTGATTCTGTAATGTGAAGACGTTCGTTGTTTTGTGTAATATTATAATATCATTTTATAATATCGTTTGCATAGTTGTTATATTAAATCCATTTTAAAAACCTTTTCCGTATATGTATTGCCAAAACCTTATGTTATAATAAACGTAATTATTTATGCAACAAGATTAAATAAATACTTTTAAGAAAATTTCATTGCACGCAAAAACAGTATAACTTGCAGTTTTTATATCGTTTGATATTTTAGTATCGAATATTACCGAAAATAATAAATACATACGTATATAACCCATATGTTGTATGCAAGGAAGTGTACGCGTACCTGCATACATCGCATCTAATACCGAGAGATAACAGATGATTTTTTTACATGAATTGCAATAAAATTAAAGTGAAATAGAAATTTATTGTATTTTCTTTCTTATTATGTTTAGCAGATTGAAAATAATATAATGGTATGTTCAAATTTTTCTAATATTTTTGCTACTTAAAATTACACCTACTAATTGTTGTCATAAATGCATAAAATCCGCAGTCTAGTAAGTAACAATATGTAACAGCTTAGGTGTTATTTGTGTTGAGAATATATGGAATATTTGACGATTTGTTGTGTCGGATGTCGAGTACTAGGACCTTCGATCAGATTCAAGTCTGTTTGTCTTTGTCTCGCCAGAACAAATGATTCTTTTCGACATACCGTTTCGTTCTGGCATTGAGCGGTATCGAGAGCGGGTAACTTCAAAAGAAGAAGAGGGGTTAGAGATTTTCTTGTTGCGAAGAAAACATCGTGGTCTTCTATCGAAAGAAAACTGTATTAGAAATAACGGAAATATTCAAGATGCTCGAAGTTATTGGTACACCCTGTATCGACGGTGTTCGAAGCGGTGGCAGAAACAGAAGAAAAAGTAGTGCCAACACGAACCTGCATTATGAGAAAGAGTTGTTGGTGCGCCGTGAGCTGCTGGTGGTTGAATCGTTGGGACTTGTCCGATCTGCATCGGATGGCCCTGCAACGAACTAAAGTGCCCAGAAATGGACACCGCATGACCTGGAAGGACACTACTAATCGTCGCTGGCACTTGGCTGATGGATGTGCTAGTTGGTATTTGTGTGGTCGACCCTGGGATTTGGTGTCCACCATTGCCGTTCGATTGTTGCAGCGATGTTGGACTGTGATGCAACGAAGTTGGTACCTGCGGTATACCAGCCGACATCTGAGGCACTTGCGGTAGTTGTGCCAGTTCATGACTGGCTGCATATTGGCAGGGAGTCAAGGGTAAACTAGCCACCGAATTAGCTATGCTGCCAGCGTGCTTCCGTAGCCGTGCTCTACGATTGCTGAACCACACCTGAAACACAAAAGACATTTCTTTCTAGTAAGATATCCAGTTTATGTTCCCATTTGTATTCCAGTGATTCTTAATGACGAAGATCGTCACATTTATAATTGTAGATTTCACGGGGCAAACTTCTAGAATATTCTATGAAAGTTCAATGGAGTGCCCCAGATACAACATGTCAGATTTAGAATCCATGTAATTACGATTGCATAATAATACGAATGATACTTTTTGTTTCAATGAAGAATTATTTACGCTAAAAATAACGCGGGATATTTATAGGTACTTACTTTTGAAAAGCAGGGCAAAGTATAAAATCAGTGCCGTTCGCATAACGATGAGCGGTACTGTAGATACGTGAGTGGATATGGAATGAAAAAAAAAAACGTTTACAAAGCGTTTTCCACATTTATTAATTCGAATATACAGGATCAGGGGCAACTAAAGTGTTAAAAGCTGCTTTTTCTCTGAAGGAATTGCAGATATCAACCTGAAATTTTCAAGTGTTGAGTAGTGACATTCGGGGTAAGTGTAAAATATCACCTTGTATTTATATCTACGATACAATTCGTAGTACTGTAGCAATGATCGTTCACGATGGGTAAAAAAAGACCCGAACACCGCGAGTGTGACAATTGTGATTAAAACTACGATATGTGAATTCACGTGATATGCTTTTAATATGTTCTAAAATAAATGGAAGACAAACGTATTCGTAGAAACTTCATTATATTTTTGTCCGTGGTCGCATTCGTTTCGCAAATGGATAAATAGGAACGTGATGGGTCGTGATGGGAACCGAGGACTGCCTAAGAGTTCGAACCAAGGGTGCCAAACGATATGCAAATATACTCACTTGTATCCTAGCTTCCGTAAGGCCAGTTCTTTGAGCTAATTCTTCTCTCGCATAGACGTCGGGATATTGCGCCCGTTGGAACGCAGTTTCCAGTTGCTCTAGTTGTTCTCCGGTGAACGTAGTCCTGCTTCTACGTTGCTTTCGCTTCAAAGGAATACCTGGCTCGCTTTCCGTATCGGATTCGTCACCACAACGACCTGCAACTTGCACAGTTGTTGCGTTATAAGTTAAAAATTCTGTTTAGCAGGTGAGATAAGGGAACCAAATTACTCTGGGGGGAGGGAGGGGTGGGGGGGGGGGGCAACTACTGTGCCTATATTAATTATATGTATTTACTTTTAAAGCACGATGAATATTAAGAAAAAGATATATATCTGATTTTGACTGATTTAACTGATTTTGATGAAAAAATTGAATAAACTCTTTTGTAATTCGGTCCCTTACCCTACATGATTAATTTTTATGAGACTATTAAAGAACTAGAGAACTCCTTCTAAAGCGTTCGTTACCAACGTTAAATATTCGCGACAATCAGCATTTTTTATGAAACAGAAAAAAAAGAAAAGATAATATAACAAGTAAAAAACCTTTTTTCGATCACAACACAGCAGCAACTGATTACACAAAACAATTCTTATTGTATTCTATTACAACATACAATGATATCTTTATTGTGTTTTATTATAATACGAGAATGTATTGTTTTACCTACTGTTAAGAGTAGACATTTTTAAATAATCGAGAGAGATTTCGGACATCCACGAGTTAACGCTTGTAGAATAGTTTATTCGCATTCATTTGCTATTCCAACTCTATACCAACTATCTTGACACGTGTACATAAGGCAATTTTTGCGATAAGGTAAATACTTATACCGGACAAAACGACAGGTGTCGCACACGCAATCGTCGGTAGTGTAGCCGACGCGACGCGACGGCTAGATCGACGAAAATGTCGTTAATCGAACCATTATTTAAATATTAACATTAAAGCATTTATATACATTTCTTTATAATCTGCTATAGAAAGTACAAAGCGTAGAAGTGAACTTTTAACGATGACGATTAATGCGTACAAAGAACATCGTTTGAAATTTAATATATTGAATCATGTTTAATTGTAGGATTCTTTATTTTTATTACTAATTTCGGTATTTCTATTTGTAATTTTTATTAAAAGCGAGATAAAAAAAAAGTGCAAAGATCAAAGTGCAAAGAGACAAAGAATCTCATAGTATTCGAAGTATCATTTGTATTCACTTGAATATATTTAAATGATGTATTTAGTATTGAGGTGATTAGGTATGCAGTTTTCTTGATTTTCTCTTCTACATATATGTACATACGTATATGTCCGTTCATCTTTTTATAATACGTTCCAACTATTACAGCGTCCTGTTGCAATACAATAATGTAACTGTATACAATGTATGTATTATATCTAATTGTAAGACTTATGTATACTATACTAAAATGTAGATCGGCGAGATAAAGTTTTGATGTATACAAAGTTGTGCGACAAAATGGCGCATTCTAATATTTTTATTTTGCGATTATTGAGATTGTAATGAAATATTTATTGTATTCCGTTGTACACTGCTTAAAAAAGAACGTCTATAATTTTTCGTTTTATGAAAAAACTAATCACGTTGCTGAAACTTTTATTCAATTTGAATCTAGTCGGTGGTCGGTAGTGTTTAATTTTTACCTTATTCCTTTTTGCTTCGACGCGACGCGACGTACATATGTATACATACATACGGTTTCGAAGGTACTTTAATGGAAAAGTTTAAATCGTGTTGTTAGATCAATTAAAAATCGGTGTTAAAATAATCTTTTAAATAGTTCGTGTCGTATATGTTCAACTATACTTTGTAAGAAAATAATTTGACGGCACTTCCAAACATTTTAGTTTACTTGATATGGAGGTTCTGAACGAAGAGTTGCATTGGGTTTGAAATATTGTTGAAAAGCGTTTCTTTTTTTCGGTCTTTTTAGGTTTATTTGGACCAGGCTATGGGGTACTTGTATGGCTATTTGTTGCCAATAATAGAAAAGACATTGAGTATAATGTAGAGGGAAAGTAAGCCAAAAGGATGATCGGCTGCGATTACTTCGGACATATTTGCTCTTAAGTCGACTCTATTCCATTGTCCCTTTTTTTGTCCCATTATCGTTCAATCGAGCATCCGAACGAAACCTTTTGTATCCGTTACAAGTATCGTGGCTCAACGTCGAAGAAGCTCTTTACCTGCCGAAGCTCTACCGTTTGTTCGTTCAGCGAACTCATTGATCCATCGGCGAAGTGAAATCAAATCTTACGCTCGATTTGACGTCGATTCTCGACGTGTCTCGCGTGTACCTTTTGCGGACGGGATCAACGAAGAAGACATCGGGAAGAGACGTCTGTTATGACAAGGAACTACTCGCACCTCGATTGCTCGTTGTCAATACAGGATTACTTCACTATTCTGTTTGCCTAGCTGCGGATCAGCTTCGCGATGAAGAATTAAATACCGTGAAGACTGAACTTATTTTTCGAATTCGAGAAACATTGTCGAATCGACGCGCTTAAATAGCATTTGACCGATGCGATGGACCGAAACATGTACTCGAACACGAGGCATGACAAAAGGTTCCCCTAGCGAATCATTTTTGAAAAATAACAGCAGCGAAAAGTCTCTTATTCCAAAGAGACCGTATTACTTTTCTTAAACTATGAAGGCAGTCACCGTAACGGTACAAGCGTCCAGGTTATTATCTTCCATCCTGCAGATGCGAGTAGCCAACTAAAATGTATAAATAACTGTATAACGTTGGCATTTAAGATGTTTTAAAAGAATTTTTATTTTCACACCATAAATCAATGTCTAACGAACGGAGAGCAGTTCAGAGCGGTTTTGTGATATCATTAGGAGAGCATAGCAAATTATAAAAGCGAATACATATGAATGGGTTGAATGGGTACCTTGTTATTAGGGCTTGAAAATATTTTTCAGTTTATTTAGTCTAATAATTTTGCAATTTATTTCCTCTGTCGATGCATACTGTACGTATACGTATGTACACGCGTCTGTTATGTCTTTGGATAGAGTTTCTATCATTACAGCCCTGATAAAACAGGTAAAAGTAAAAAAAGTTTCGTTATTGCATTAGCATTGTCCCATCGATAGCCACTATGTAGTTTCTGTTGCGCCTTCGGACGCACGCTCCGTGTTTACACCCGCTGTCCTTACCTTCGGATTTCTTCTCGCGGTCCGGCCGGCGAGCTCGCGAAAAATAGTAGAACTGCACGATCTAAGCAACGACACGGTCCCGAGGGTTTGCTTAAATCGAACCCTTCGCTGTATTACTATTAGGTGGCTGACCACTATAGCGCAGGGGTAGTTACTTTTGTCATACCTTGCATATATCGAACAAGAATAGACGAATAAATAAACGAATTTTTATGCCATATACTGTTGCGGATATGCGGATCCAAATTAGATGAATGATACCAAAAATTGAATAACCAATTCTCACATATAGAAATATTAACTTGAAACTTTCTTTTGTCCACCACTGTACAAAGAATAACGTATGCTGGCGAACCAACGCCAACGTTCCGTAATAGCTATAATGGATCGTAATGAAATATCGGCGGACCCTTTTTTTGTTTTGTTTGAGTTGACCATGTTCTCCACACTGTCTTGCCACGATATGACAAGAGTTTAAACCGGGTACCCGTCGGCTTTACGGTAAATGCAACTTGTCTCTGATGCATTCTTTTTCTCTTCCGTTTGTCACAGTGAAAACGTAAAGGGGCCGGTAAAGGTGCCGCCAAACGAATCACCAAAAGTTTTCTGTCGGTTTGTACCTTAGGAAACTCACGCGGATATTAAGCCTTCGTTTCGAATTTATGTGGCATTCGTACCATCAGGTATGTTTGTGTGTGTGTGCGCGCGCGCTCGCACGCGCTTCCGTGTGACGCTACAGGCAAACTTTCGGAAACGTGTAAACTTATACCGATTGATGCATTTTTTGCAAGAATTTTGGAACTGTGCTACACAGTCATAGATTTCTAGAAATGCAATCTGTGCTAGTTTTGTATAAAACACTAAAGAGAACATTTCGATGTACCACAATGACACGAGTTTCACAGAATACTGAAAGGAAAGTACTGCCCTCGGACAATTGTAGATTGGGACCGAGTAGAGAAACAGTACGGACTAAAATCTCGAGAATATCGTCAAAATTAAACGATTTCAATCTGTAAGAGCACATAATTCTATTAAATGATTACTAAGAGCAAAATTAAATGATTGCTGAGGTGAAAGTATAATACGAATCGCACTGTTAAGAACAACGGTCGTTGGTCAAAATTTCTTGAATGTATACATATACGTACATACATACATACGTAGATACGTAGATGTGTACATACATATATGCTTTGCGCTTACATTCGCGGATATTAATAACGTTGGTATAAATTTTCTGAAATGTTTCAAAGCGTAGCACCGCATGGTACATACCTCGATATCAGCGTGCGGCATACATTTCTAAATATCCGTGATCGAGTTGCGAGTCAGTTTGCGGAGAACGTAATCAGAAGCTGATATACAAGGTCCGTTGACACACGACAAATGTCCAGTCAGCGAATTACCCGATTCACACGGAGTCCGCTCCGCGACCTACGACTATTTGGCGGGTTTGCTCGTTGATAGGCGCAATCAATATCGGCTTCTCAAGGATGAAAAGAGATGCGATCGGCTGAATAGAACGCGTGAAAAGATGCGTGTAATCAATTAGAGAGGACTTGTGGAGTCAAAAGCAAATATCTCTTTTGGAGCAACGTCATCCTGAAATGTGCTGGTCAGCATCCCTGCTGAGTAAAGACCAATACGTTTACATATGAACGAGACTCTCGCGTCGAGTAACGAAACTGAAATACTACGGAGGCTCTGCGCGAACGTGTAGAAGAATTGCTTGTAATATATTCTCACTTTAGTAGTAGTAGACCTAGCGTCTCGTCTATACGTATCTATACTATTTACATCATCTTTAGTAGGTTGAGTTAACCAATTTAAAGAATTTTTTATAATCATAGAAATCAATTGTTTATCTGGACTACAATATACCGACTACATATGTCGTGTACATTTATGGGAACACGATTCTAATATAAAATCGGTGTCTCCGAACTTCTCGGTGCTCGAGTAACACAAATATTGTACCGTACCGCACGTAGCTACATGTACAATCAAAGATTTTGTTTCAAATTGTCGATTGTGTCTACAATCAAATGAAATATAGAATAATGGATCAAAGTTGAACTCCAATCGTTAGGCTTCTAATAGAAAGAATAAATTGCTTACTTTCCTGCATAGTGAATTTTAGCTGCTCACTGCTCATGTCTTGGTAACTACAAAACAAATACTATATTTTAAAAATGAGAATATTAATAGCAGACAATAATGTACATTAACGCGCATGAAAAGCGAATGTTTTTCACATTCTTTTGTTCTTCTTGGTTCAAGAAAAATGTTATCTTATGTTTTTGATGTGATGTGTTTGATTTGTATTTTCTTGTGACAGATTCGAGTCTGTTTGTAATCGACACAACTTCAAATACCATCCACATTGCCACTGACTAACATTTAGGTGGCATAAAAACTATTAGTAAATCCAAAAATCATTTATTTTTAACAAAGTTGAATATTGGACTTTAGTCGCGTCGCGTCGTCTCTCTGAGTAAGATGTTGTACCAGTTAGGAAAATCGCGATGGAGGATGGTATATTGTGCATATATCGTGTCGCTGCGAAAGTGGGGAAATACATACATATATATATATATGTATACATATATATCGGGTGCACAGAAACATCGGTAGGTAGCTACATACACATATACTACATATATGTATACTCGTTTACATCAGTTGTGTTGCAGGAGGGGTCGGTGCTTTCCTGCGCCTTCCTTTTGCTTTCCGCATGTCGAATCGCGTTCTGAATGGTGGAAAAGGTGCCGCACCTTCGTAGGCTGTAAATGTAGCCGGCCCGTCCCTGTCCCACCTTTTTCTCCTCCAGCGGTCCTAGGGGGTCTTAGAGCGTGTGTGAGGTCCCCTAAATGGTAACAAATGTCTTCAAAATGCCAACAATGAGCCGCGAAGCGGTTGACATCCGAGAGCGCACTCTATCTTCCTGTCAGCGTTCTCTCGAGGGGTGAGAGACTGTTGGGGAAGGGCCGAAGAATTTCAGGGGCACTGATAATACGTGTCGTACGGCGGGCTGCCTTGTAAATAACATCTTTTGCATTTTTATTTAACCCTCTTGCTCGTAACCGAAACATTTCAGACTGTTTCATCACCGTAGTACCCGGGAGCCCACCCAGCAATCTATATTTTATTCTTTGAATTAGAAAAAAAAAGGAGAGAGAGAGAGAGAGAGAGAGAGAGAGAGAGAGAGAGAGAGAGAGAGAGAGAGAGAAAAGAAACAAATTCAACAAGTAAGAGTGGGTGACCTTATGCGTCGTGGATCGACTTACACCGATGGATAAATGTATAAGACACTTCATACAGGGTGAATCACGTAACCTACGTTATTTCTAATAATATGAAAAAATGGTATATACGCAAGTTGCACGGAATAGAGGGGGAACTATTGTGATGTAAATATTTTTGTACGAGTGCGTGAAGGCCGGCAGTGCGTTTCGGACATTTCAAGGTCACCTTGATATCTTTAAATGGAAAGACCTACCTTTTGTATCAGGAATCGATAGAGTATCAAATTCTTCGCAAAAATCTATTGATCTTCATACGTTCTAGATCTAATACAGTTGACGAGTGTATTATCGAAATAATTTTCCATAAAGTGTACGACCAACGAAATGTTTCCAGACTGGTCAAAAGGACTTGGTTGATGGTATAATACTTCACAATGGTATGCCCTTGACGTAAACGCGCTCTGTAGCCCGAGTCCTTTAATCTGACTTATTACATTAGTGATTTGACGAGATATCATTTACAGATGATAATCAAATGTGAACCACTAGACGAATCGCGCCGTATATTCTCAATCTCAAAAGGATTATATGCTTATGTGACAAGGACTACACCGACGCGTCGGCACAACACCTCGCAGCATAACATATTAGATACAGAGCTTGATATCAGTTCTAGACAAGCTGCCCCTTTTCTTTGACGTCGCTTCTTTTTCCCATCTGTCCAATCTCCTTCCATTCTTTTTCATTCTTCGAATTCTACAATTCGATCGCGCAGTTTCTATGTACATATATGTATAAGCTGTCTGTCAAAAGTATGATACATCTATGCACAATTCTTTTAACAGCAGTATTTACCACTAATAATAATTGTCCCCATTTTTCAATGTTAATCTGAGTTTCAATAGTTGCAAAAATTATATCCTCGGTTTGGTAACATACGAACTGCGAAAGTTTACGCA
Organism: Halictus rubicundus; assembly: GCF_050948215.1. Classification (NCBI taxonomy): domain Eukaryota; kingdom Metazoa; phylum Arthropoda; class Insecta; order Hymenoptera; family Halictidae; genus Halictus; species Halictus rubicundus. The sequence continues at coordinate 32,751,594 of NC_135149.1, read as the reverse complement.
AACTACGGAGGGTTAAATTAACTTTTCGTTTCTTTCTCATGCTTCGAAAAAATGGAAACGAATTCTGTATTCTATAATTTTTTTTTAAGAAATAATCGACATCTCCAATAAACCTTACGAGAGAGAGAGAGAGGAGAGAGAGAGAGAGAGAGAGAGAGAGAGAGAGAGGGAGGGAGAGAGAGAGAGGGGGGAGAGAGAGAGAGAGAGAGAGAAGAGAGAGAGAGAGAGAGAGAGAGAGAGAGAGAGAGAGAGAGAGAGAGAGAGAGAGAGAGAGAGAGAGAGAGAGAGAGAGAGAGAGAGAGAGAGAGAGAGAGAGAGAGAGAGAGAGAGAGAGAGAGAGAGAGAGAGAGAGAGAGCAATCTGCGTGGAATCAAGCAAAGGCATGCGAGTAAAGAGTTAAGGAGCAGAGATTACTTAAATCAATGTCGAGTATTCCGTAGCGCGTCGATCATCAGATACAATCAATAAACCTGATTGTGAATCACTTAGCGGCGTTGTTCATCGGATGGCGGGCTCCGATTATGTAGGAGGTCGGAGGTGGTGTAAAGGATCAGAATGGATATACATATAACACACGCGGAGAGGAATGAGAGGGGTGGGCAGGACCCATTAGGCTAATCCCTCGTCGGCGGCCTCGGCCAAAGGAACGGAATAAGAAGGAATGAGAAAGCCACAGGTTACGTGTCATTCCTGCTCGCCTGCCGACACCTATACCGACCCTACTCCGTAGCCGTGCTACGAGTATATCCGCTCAGAGGTGCTCCCTATCACGAATCACGGCCAACTTCCCCCTCCCCCAACTCAACTTTTTCCACTTTCGGCATCCCTTCGGAATTCACCCCATCTTTCATCTCTCTTTCCCTTTACGTAATATCTACAAATGGATCGTTCGATTCTGTTGTTACTAGTTACTGCAACCGTCAAACAGATAGTTTCCCTTCTTTTACATACAATCTTAGGCAATCTTACACAATCAGTCAGAAAAAACACCAACACTCAAACACTCAAAATTTATAAATAAATTAAATTTTTTCAGAAATTACAAGTTAATTGTTACATCAAAGCGATGTAACCTTTTTAATAGTGTACTGCATGACACTCGTACATTTTGAAAATTTCATCCAAATCGGACAACGTTGCAATCAGCCAAAAACATTTGAAGATGATCACATAAGCGCAAAATTCTCTGACAAAGCCGAAGATTTGCTACTTTCAACCTTAAGCTCTCATCTGGAAATTATTGCTTTGCGTATAATTGACACAGATCTATAAAACACATTTTTTAAATTTTCGTTACAAACCCAAATGAAAAGTTGTGAATATTACCATTTACGTTTTTTTGTTTTTTTGTAATTCAGATGAAACGCAATTTTTACAAAATTTTCATTACATGTGGTCTAGTAAACTAATGTATTTAGAGACGTTTCCTTTGATTAAAATTTTAGAAAGTAAACTATGACAATGAGAAATTGCATAAAGATCGGCAGTTCTAGTAATTACATAACCTAAAATGCCCAATATATTTTCTGAACTTGAAGTATGAAATTATTTTTCCCTAATGATTCTATTGTATCGGTTATAGTGTAATTAATAATACGATCGAAAATACCGAAGAAGAATACCGAATTTTCAATGACCGTTAAAACCATGATACGTATGAAACGTGTTATTACACTATTCGAAGAGAATAAGTTTAAATGAAAAATTACATAGCATTTCTATGGTTCATTATTATACAGGAACGTCTAATTGGACGATATAACCTTATCATCGTGTAACTTTAATAACTGTTAAAAGTGATAATTTCATAAGAGCACGAACAAGAAAAATTTAATGTAATGAGCTTTAATTAAGGGGTATTAAACGTTAACGACGGCCATTTACAAGATCGATGAATACTTGAACGCGGACAACACGATGGATATCTTTAATTGAAGGGTTCAATTTTAAAGCTGTCCGCAACACTTCCTAAAGAACGAGAAGACTCTGAGAATATTCCTTAATGGTTTAACACCTGTCGTCATCAGCATTTTATTAACATTTATTTTCCGCTGCATTGTACGTTCAATTAATTAACATATGTGATCTTAAATTATAATAATACTGTTAATTATAGGACGAGTACTAATTAATTATGGAAAGAAATAACTACAATACATACATCATTTCAATATGGACAAGCATATACAATGTTAAAATGACATAATATCCGTTATAATATATGTTTGAGATTTAATTGTTCGTTAAACGCGTTAAATACGCATATATTTGTAGTAGCTTTAAGTTCGAAATTACGAGTTTCGTCGCAATGTTTACGGTTATAAATTGTTGATTATAAAATTGCTGAATTCCCTCTTATAATTACAAGTATAAGAAAATGTTGATCGAACCTGATTGTAAAGATAGAAAGCTTAATTATATATTATCTTCTTAGTATAACTTGTTAGTATATTTTTTTATTTTTATACTCAATTTTTATGTTGGACGAAATTACATTATTCTTATATTTGAAAAAAATTGTTTCTTACGTTGTGTTCTTATATTTCAAAAATAGAGCGAGGAGCAACATTGAACTGATGAAACCATTTTTCGGAAATCATTATTTAGATGTTTATTAAAACAGGATCGCAAAAAACTTGAGGGACATACGAATTTCCATTAATTTGAACTTAAGAAACGATTAATATTTGAATTTTGTTACGTTCAATTTACTAGTTACAGTATTTTATTTCGGATTTAATTTTGGCACATATGATAATTCAAATTATTCCAAGCAAAACAAAATTAAAATTTGTTGGAGAAAAACAGAATTGCTCAACGGTAAAAACAAACAATTCGCCGCATGGAAGCACCGGCAATATTTGAATCAAACAAGAAGTTATTATACATGTACAGTCGGGGACAGAATTAAGTGGACGCCGTTTAAAAACTAATGTCTTTTTGAAAATTGAACCAAGCGACTCGAGTTTTTTTGAGATTGTATGATTAGTTTACCAGGTAATGTGTCTATAATGAAAATTTAAAACGTGTCTTTTGTAAATCTAACAATAAGTGAGTTGTATGCATACGTGCACAACGTTTCATCGAACACATTGTAAAATATAAAAATCTTCGAATTTTGAACTTATTTTTGCTATTTTTAATTATTTATAGCTCATAGAAACCTCAATCGATTTGGACGAAACTCTGTGCATTTAGTATAACTTATTTAGATCTATAAATAAGCACGGATAAAGAAAAGTTCAAAATCGTGACCTTCACTTTTTTTCGCAATTTCGACCTATGGTAATTTTTAATTAAGTTTTTTCATACATTACCTAGTAAACTGATTCTTCTAATGTCAAAGAAAACAAAAAAAAAAAAAAAAAAAAAAGAAAAAAAAAGAAAAAAGAAAAAAATCTCAAGTTGTTTGATCGAACTTTCAAAAAATGATTAGTTTTTGAAAGGTATTAAATCAGTAGTTTTTAAATCCTGCACCTGACAGTAACTCTTCTGTCTACTTTGGAAAATTCGTCCCTGCAGAGGTTAAATACCTGAGAATTCTTGTTGAATTGTTTCTGTCAAGTGCGTCGTTATATGTATTTCTTTCCATGATTACTGGTTAAAGGACGATAATTTATACCATCCGCACAGACACGGAACAGTTCCGTTCACTATTGTACTTTAATAATACTTTTGTTTAGTTTCCGATACGTGTCTGTGCCGATACGATCGAATAGTATAAACACCTGCATACATACGTATGCATACGTGTATATTCGAATGCATATGCTGAACGAAACCGTTCCGTGTCTTTGCGGATAGTAGGTATAGATCGACCTTTATTCGTCCTCTAACACGACACAGCGACCTAACGCTACATTACGTAACACACCATCATATCACCAGTGCTCCATTAACAATTTTTACAGCTTCTTTTAAGTGCCATTTTTGAAATCCTTTTCCTCGTGGAATTCAAAATTAACTGGGCCTAAGATATTACTATAATTAGTGGTTTAATTTTGTATCTATTTAAAAATGCTAAACGAGCTTCAATATTTCGGTTTTTGACAGAAGAGACTTGTTCTTTCCCATATTCGTGTCACGAATCTTGCATCAAAATGTTCTTTCAATGTTTTCGCTGCGATTCGTGCTGATTTTATCTGTGTTTTTTGAACACATTCAACTACTCTTCTTTACGAGTAATCGTTTCAAATTTATGCTCCAGCTCTGAAACTCTCTGGAAAATTGAAATGTTGTTTCCGACGTGTTTGCACACTCGATAGGAATGCTCCACACTTTTGAAACCACTTTACGCGTTGACGTTCGAACGCTTTCAGTGGAATAGGTATGTTCTTTTCTTTCGATAGTATGCGAAACTTCAAAGTGTTCTGTTTAGTGTTTCATGCAAAATTAGTACAGATTGGACTTTTAGAATTGTCTATTTTACTGTAAGGTTTCAGTTCCGAAAGTAATAGGTAATAACACGTTAGAGTCGGATAGTTTTTTAGTTATTCGTCAATATAGGTATGTCTATGAGGTGTTATAGCGAGGTGAGAAGGAACAGGGGTAAAAATAAATGAGCACCACTGCCGACGTGTGGCAGGCGGCCCGTTTGATCTCCGCGGGACCCTCATGGGGCCCGCGGTCTCTGCTGCCCTCCTTCATCGTTACTTCTTGCCTCTTTCTTCACATTCTCCACGTTCGAAGCATATACCTGTCCTTTTCCACGTCTTGTCTTTTCTTTTTCTTCGTCTCTTCCTCTTATACTCTTGCTTTTTCTACAGTCATCTCCCTCTCTCTCTCTCTCTCTCTCTCTCTCTCTCTCTCTCTCTCTCTCTCTCTCTCTCTCCCTCTCATTTTTTCTCTAAAAATAAGCGTACGTATATGCACATCTCTTCGTCTGGACATCTTAGTTCTCTCTCCGTTTCATCGGGCCTCGGCCCTCTTCGTTTCTCGCCTTTACCCCGTTTTCTTTTCCCCTCTCGCAGACTATTTTTATTTATGAGACCCGATCCCTCATTCCCCCTTGAGCCACCCTCGAATTCTCCCCCTTTCAAGGCGGCAGCGTACCTGACGGTTTGACTTTTAAAACTTCGGAACACCTGTACTGCTAATTCCTCCTTGTCTACCTGTATCACTCACGAAAACAAATTCTTGGCTCATGTCAACGGGGACCGTCACCTTTGATCGTAGCTGATTTCTCGAGAACTCGGAACTCTGTGTCAGGCAGGATCATTTACATATGTATGCACTACTGTCCAGAACTATTTCGATTCTCGCGTTCCACTCGTTGTCAGATCAACAGTATTTTTATCATTATCGGTACACGTGTACGATGAGGACCATTGTGCGAACACTGATGTATACTGAGTTTACGGGGCTATTCTGGTTTTCGAGGCCGTTTTTCCACAAATTTTTGGCAATTTTATTCAGAAAAACTGTTGATCCTGTTTTGCAGTAGGTTTTTGCACGCGTATTTATGGTGTTTGGGGTATACGAGTTATCGTTTTTCTGTAGAGTATCTTCTGAAAAAATACTTAAAATAACCGGTAACTTGGAAAAAACATACAAAAATTTACACAATTAAATAATACAATAGTTCATGTAAATTACCGGAAAAAAGAAAGAAAGAAAAAAAAAATTGATTCTCGAACAAGATTGAAAAGATTTAAAAACACTTTTTTCATTAGCATATTTACAGACAATCATTATTTCTCATCGTCGTAAAATTACTCGGGTCATGTTTGCGTTGATCAATCTCCACCTGCTGCTTCCTTCTGTTTTCAAAAAAATACTTAAACCTAAAACGTCGCTGTTAACCGCAGAGGAAGTCTCGGCGAAAAGTACATACATATGCGTGTAAAGAGAAATGGAAGAGACAGGAAAAAATAAAAGAGCGAGGAGATGGCGAAGAGAGAAGAAGAGAGATAATGTGTGCTCCGTAAGATATTGACACTCCGGTAATCCATTTGACGGACATGTGGGCAACCTAGCTAATCCCGCTCACGCCCACCGAAGATTAAATCCTGTGCAGTGCAGGCTTCCTGGCTCGGCCGAACCAACTTTGCCTAACCGACGACGCGACGCGACGTACGACAGGATTTAAAGTCCCACACACACACACACACGCGCGCGCGCACACACACACACGTACACACCTTTATGTCAAACTTTATTCGTAGATACAAGAGGTTAAAAGCTCTTGGTGCCCCCCTCCCTCCCTCCCTCCCTCCCTCCCGAGGATGGACCGACCGAATTCCTCTTCCTTTTCATTTTTCTCGTGTACTGTTAGCCTCGAGGTACAGGCAATTAACGTTACAAAGGTTTGCGACGTAAATACCACTTTTCCATTTTCTTACAAATCAATCAACGATGAGAATGTGCCACTTGTGCGCGTTTTGTGAATAAATCGTTGCACAATAGAACATTGGTTTCGAAAAGCAGGCCGTCACTACTTTAACATTTACTTTAACGGGGTATTCTGGTTTTCATTAAAAAAAAAACGAGTTTTCGCATTCTCTTTGAGTACGAGTGTTGTAGAATATGTGTGCAAAAGGAAATATTGTCCAATTTGTAAATTCACGAAAGTAACGCGAAAATTATTTCGTTTGTACAGAGTGTTTTGTTATTTTCTATATGTATACATGTATACATGTATGCATGTATGCAAGCCATTTTTACTTTTCCGGTGTAATATGTAGATAGACGTAGTCGTCAGAAATTCCGACGTTAGCCAAAAATTACATTCCATTCTACTATAGTGGTATCAAAGCATCTTTCTCTTTGACATTTCTGAGTGACGACGAGTCGAAAGTGTTATGTTCAAACCCATCAGTGGGTTATCTCGTCCATAAATATGTATGTGGGAAAATTCTAATCGCAGCTTCCTTCTTTCCAACCTAACAATTATTAATGAAAAACGAAGACTACAAAAAAGACTAGAAAAAAGACTATGAAAATTGGAATTACTTACCACCTCCTAGGATACCGTCTATCGTGTAATCCTTTTTCCCATCATCGCCAGGTCGTCCACCACGAAGCAGCCTACTGATAGAACTGACGCTTGGAGGATCCGAGAAACCTTCCTATTCAAAATACGTGTCATCAGAATTCATCAATGTATTATATTGTATTATCAACGTTGTTAATCTTTTTAAAAAATAAGTATTCAGGAATAAGTTAGTTGTTATTAATAACAAGTAAATAACTTGTTATTTTGTCTATTATTATGCGTTGCATTTATTAAAATAAAATTGAGTTTATTCAATTACAATCACACATCGGAGTTTTTCACAGAAAACTAACAACTATTCTCTTGAATTCACAGTGGAAACGTAAAGTCGACGTTACGGCATCTAGCATTACGCTTTCCTCGATGTTTTCGCGTGTGATTATATTCGATGCAAAATATACATTTCGAACCATTTATTATTACACCTATAAGACACCGTTATGCGTTAGTGTGCAGATGTATGTGTGTATACTTATATTCTACGCTTGGATTCCTTGATAATACGGTTAGCGCAAGAAATGTTTTTAGTTGGTGAGACTGAAAGGCCAGTTCGAATCGAGGAATGACACTTTCAAATATTCTTCTTTTTGCAAAATGACTTACAGCGATGAACAAAAGAAAGATTAATGTTGATACTTCTGTATGTGAGAATTGGTAACTTTAGTATTAGATGGTCTTCCAATTGTTGGTAATAGTCATATAATTCGGAGCCTCTCTGCAACGCTATATTATGGCATGAAACTTGTTTTGTTAAATGCGTCGTTGATAATCCGTTTTGTCCGACATATGCAATGGACAAAAGTAAGTTTAACCGTTTGCACCCCATTGGTACCGCAGTGGTGACATTCGTAGTCATCTGCCTAATAGTAATAGTAGCAATAACATTTTTATTTATATTGGAATACAGCAGACCAATAAAAGAGTCGAAGCAACTAAATTTATAAACATTTCCAATTTTCTCATCTGACAATAAAATTGTTGGTTTCCTGATGACATCAGGAAATGTTTAGCGTGCTAAGGGTTAACATCTTTCGTTCCTGTGAATACATTCATTTTTGAACTATCGTTCGCGTCCTTTTATCGGGGCAGTTTAAAAATTTCTTATACTTTCTTTCGTTCGCCTTTGTATTTTTATAGTACGTTACGTGTTCAACGAAGTTGCTTATCTTTTGCTTCCGCCTGTTATTACATGTAATTTTGACGCAGCAAAAATTTGTATTTCGCGTAACGATCCACAGTCTACCATAAGTTTACCTACATTTTAAGCAAGAATTTAATGCAATAGAAGTTCTGAATCAGATTTTAGAGAGATATACATACATATGAGACTAGGGGGTCACATTACCACCCCTTCCTCTATTATTTTCAATAATACTTTCCACGGTGGAGAACAGAAGCAAAAAACGAAAGACAGCATGTTTTCAAGGAAGAGCGTGGAAGTACGGAAAATAGAAAGTAACGGGGGAAGGAGAGAAAAAAGGTGAAAAAGTGAAAAAGGAGGTTGTCGGTGTCGATGGCTATCTTGCGGATCGACGATCTCAGAAACAATAACGATTCCTGTGCCGTTGATGGCGGTTGAGGCTTTAGGTCCGGGGCGATGACAGGAGAAAAGAGACAGAGATCTCTGTTAGAGAGCACCGCAAGGATCGGGAAGAAGGATAGATGCCGCCTCGGGTCCTCCAGCCCAGGAACGCCTCCTTCCAGCATTAAATGCCGTATTAATGCCGGCTACGACCGCCTGCTTCCACGACTGCAACGGCGTACGCGTTCGCGTTCGCGTTCGTGTTCGCGTTCACGAAACTGTTTTTTCTCTTCGACTCTCGCCGTCTTTGCCGTCTTTATTCTCTCTCTCTCTCTCTCTCTCTCTCTCTCTCTCTCTCTCTCTCTCTCTCTCTCCGTTCTCCTCCGTCTCTCTACACTCTACACGACAGTCATCACCGCTCGCGCTCGCGCACGGGCACGAGCACGGGCATTCCTCTTCTACCTTGATAGAATTTATCTCTTTATCGAGAATCGCCGTAATCGCACTACTCGTAGCTCGCGATCGGAATCGGTTTTATTGGGGTGAGTCGAGGTGGAATTCCCGTCGGATCTTGATTTGAGAACCTTCGGTGATCTGCTTCGTTCCGAAAGAAACATTCAGCTATCAGCTATTGTCTTTTTGGTCGCCTCCGAGGAGAAGCTGAAGCTGCTACTGCCACCCCAATATCTCGATCAACGCAACGGTTGCAACGATGCAACCGACACCTCTATAGCTCTACGTCTTCCAATTTTTTGTTTGTTTTCGCATCGAATGGCCCACCGCCGATCTACCGGACGGAAATGGCATTTCAAGTGGGAACCTATGCGTGGAAAGTTGTACTTCGATTATCGTTACTTGAAACGATGATGGACGTAACCGAGGCGACTCGGTGACCCCTATATTCGACGAGGACCGATTAAACAGCCGAGGCAATCAATCTCAGCTTGCACCTGTCTATTATCGCGTTGTACCGTTTTTGTCGCCGGTTGAGAAATTTACGAAGAAATTGTTATTCTCTCTATTCTCTCTCTAGTCTCTACGAGCGGAGCGCGGCTTTCGCACTGGTGTTTGCAATTTTTCAAGGTGATGAGATAAACTCCGTACACGGAAGAGCTATTCTTGGAAAAGTCGTTTTGCATACTCGAAAATCGCGTCACGAACGAGGGAGCGTTACGCCAATGAGGCGTGGGTGTAGGCGGCGGGCAGTAACGTATTAAAGGACACGCGAGTTGCCTCGGGGCGCTCACGTACACCCCTGCCCACCTCGTGCACGCCTCGTGTACAAGATTAAAAAGCCCCACTCACTGCGATCTTTGGAGAGATAGAGAGACCCTGCGGAAACGTCCACCCCCGATCGAGAAGTCGAACAATACCTTTCAACGTTTTTCCTAACGAAAAACTGCGCCCGCTAGATTAATATGTATTCCGGTCAGATTCCTCCGGAGGGGCAGGGGAGGGGGCAGGGGGGATGGGGGATGGGAGGCGGTAGAGCAGATAGCTGTTTTGTTCTCGCTAATCGAGACTTCCCGATGCAAACTGCTCGTTTCGAATTCGAGTGCGTTCCAAGATGTGCGTTCTTGTTCATACACTCCGTCACAATGCTATAACACGTATACTATAATAATGACTACTATATTATACAATACTATAATTCGTATTAAACGAAAAAATAACTAATATTTATGATGCCCTCCTCGTGTTGTTATTTATTCGGTGATTGTATTGTACGTTCACAGATTTCTTTTTATAACATGCTTAAGATTAATTTATTTAGCAGCTCTTCGAACGACATCCTACGTATTCGAGGTAAGTATTGTCGTCGTCCAAACATTTATGTATCGTTTAATCGTGATCGACTGGCAATTTATATTTTAAGGTGGTTCAATGGACCTGCGATAAGTTTCCTCGGATTTCTTCATACGTTATTGGTCATTCGGCCCATTTTTCATTTAATCCTACGCCAGATTTTGAATACAAGCTACAACCATCAAATATCGTTAGAATTGCGTACTGGAATGTAACAACGTAATAACAGGAAATGAACTTCCATTCGGATCGGTAATTCAGTTATTAACCATTTATATTATATCATATGTGATTGCATTTTATTTCGGACAGTAATCAATGTAATTACATTGTTCCACTCATCCTGGCCAATTTACCCTTTAAATTTTGACGAAACGTTGCACTATCGCTTATTCTAAAATTAAAGAATCGGAACACGACCAGAGTTTTGAATCGTTATTTAAACTGGTGTTTACCGAGATAATAGTGTTATGCGATAATAGCTGTAACTTCGATTATTGTTTCGTATATGCGCGTAGTATTTGTTCTTTTTCATCATAGATTTTTTTACTTTGTACGTGGAAAAAGAATTATTTAATAGGTATCGTTGTTATATGGCGATGATTACAACATTACCGAAGAAGATGCAACAGTTATTTACAATTTCCTATATGTATGCAGATTATTGGTAAAATATTACGCTATTACTTTTTGACGAGAGTCTTCGTTTATTCTTTATATTTCATATACAGGGTATTCCAAAAATCTACCAATTCCTTGAAATGATTCCTGGGTTATTTTAAGAAGCTTTGTCCTATGCGAGAATGTGTGATACGCGGCTTCGTTTTCGAGTTATTAACGAAATAGACAGGCCAATCACAGCTGCCGAATCTCGGCTCGGGATCTCGGAACCGTGCTCGAATCGCGAGCAAGAGAAGGAGTTGTAATTTATTCGAATAAAACTCGCATATTCACCCGTAAATGCACTTGCCACTTGGAACTCTCTTATACGGCAATATCGAATTATTTTGATCTAGTAGCGAACAATAATTGCACGCATGCTGACTCGATTGTATAATCAAATTATTATTCACGATTCGAGCACATCGTGACAGCAACGCTACCGCTCGCAATCAGTTTGATTCAACCGCCGCGCGCCGCGCCGTGCCCAGCTAAGCCGGGACCCCGTCACCTGTGCAATTCGCCTTCTTTTTCGTTAATAACTCGAAAACAAAGTATATAGTATAATTTTCAGAACAATTGCATTTTATTGATTTTACACTATGATATCAAATAGATTGAATTCATTTTATGATTTAAATATCAATTGTCTGTTGAAGTAATACAAATTCTAGTGTAACATTTTAACGAATATTACTACATAAACTCTGTTCATTTTCGGAAATTTTATTAGGAACTTTTCGAATGTATAAAAGAGTTTATATTGCCACATCGTGTGACTTTAATGAATTATTTATAATGTTATGAAAATTTTATTCGATCAATTTAACCGCTATATATATATATTTTTTTTTTTAATTCATGAATCACAGCATTTGCGGGTGAATAACCTGATTTGAAAAGGTATAGGCACTCGAAACGAAAAAACGACTAGTTGACAATGAATATTTATTTCATATCAGTTGGATGCTTGGACACGTAGGAAGTATCTACGGTTGAAATAAATTGAAATAAATGTTGCTTTGTTTCTTACCTTGACGAGTTTTTCACGAATTTCCCACGAGAAAATCCCAGGATTGTCTCTTTTCATTTCTTCGATTCTTGCTTCGATCTCGGGGGTAGCTACTCGTGGCTTGCTGCCTCCGATCACACCAGGTCTGATAGAGCCGGTTTCTTGATAACGATTTAAGATTTTCGAAACACAGCCATGGGACACGCGAAGCTGTCTAGATATAATACAGGGGCGAACTCCCGCAGCTGCCATTTCAACTATTTTCCGTCGAATGTGATTCGGAAGCGGCCGACCATTGATGAAGACTCCTCCCAGTTGATTCATGCGTCCTTGCCCTGACAAAATATTTCACCAATCTTTTACTTTTTCGTTGGAAACATCCAAACGTGTTCGTAAATACTTAATCGCATTGCATAATTCAAGAAAGGTTGCTGACTCAAAGGTAGGAGATATACATATATGTATACATTACACCCTGTGTACACCCTGTATTTTCTTGGTAATTTCCACAGTGAACACGCAATAGCTCAGAATTTTATCATGTGTAACACAAAGGTTATACTATGTAGAAAGAATTGTAAAGATGGATTAATGTCGGCCGGACAAGATCGTGACATTTGGTTTATTTCCCATTTTTCCAACTTTCATCGATATCCGTGAACATTCGATTAAAAGATCACTGACACTCTGGTAAATAATGATATGCCATCTTAAGGATTAAATAGTTCTATTGATGTCGAAATGATATAACGATGTATTCGATATATGTACAATTCTAAATGATGTTACTAACTGGTATACCAAACATTACCTATTCTCCGATTTTTGGAGTTGGTAAGTGTAAATTGAAGAACAGAAGATCATAAATCTGTCAAATAAACGGAATAAAACAGTAATGGCTCATCACACCGATAGATAAAACTTGAACAATTCAAATACTGTGTTGCGCGTTCTGACTCGAAGTAACGACGCAATGACAATTCCTTTGATATTTTCCTTATATATTTTCAGTAAATATTCTATACAGTACGATTTGGTCAGTGGTACATATTAGGCTGGCTTTATAAATTATGTAAAGACTTCCAGAAAAATTTCAAAGCTCTAAATCTTCTGGTAAGTCTCAGCAGTCAAAAACTACGTGCAATTGTGCTTTCGAAATGTCAAAAAAAAAAAAAAAAAAGAAACGAAAGAAAATGATGTTTGAATTTCGAATAGGATAATATTAAGAATGGACAAGAATATACTATTTAGACTTTAGGAAGCGATGTACATATATTTTCCTTTCGGCTGAATGCAACTGTCTCTAATAACATTCGTATAAATTGGAACATAACTTATTTAGGGGACGGTATTAAGAAATCTATGTATTAGGCGTTTTCTAGAATGAACAAAGCGTGAATCGACAGTATGGTGGTATTATTAATTAGTAGATTAAACAGAGCGAAGGTAAAGGTCCGATTTGATAAATTAGAACACCTTTTATCTTCTTGTAATTCAAACATGTGCAAATACCATAAACGTATAAAAATCCGAGGCCTAGTCATTACTCGCTACAAAACTGACATCCTGTAGAATACTTATACCAGTTCACACCCAAGCGGATCCAACCCTATACGATGAAATGTAACGATAATGTTCCCACATCAGAGGGATCATTTACACGTAATTATACGCTCGAAAATGTTGGACGTAACATTCCGAACTCGAGTAGGTCTATAAATTTAAGATGGCATTTGGATTGCCATTTTTCAGTTTTGGTGGGATAAGTGATTTATTACTGTTTTTATGGAAAACCGCTAAAAACAAGGAATCGGTGAAGGTTCACCGTAAGCGTGAAATTGTATAATTCAAGAATTGTTTCGCCTATTTTCTACTACGTTCTCGCCGCAATTCAAGGACCTAGATATTCAATTACCTATTAAGTAGAATACATGTTGCGATGCCATCAGGTACTCGAACTGTTAAAGCGAAGCTCTACGAAACCAACAATTTTATTCTCAGATGAGAAAATTGGAAATGTTTCTGAATTTAGTTGCTTCGACTTTTCTATTGGTTTTCTGTATCCGAATCTGAATAAAAATGGTATTGCTACTATAAGTATTAGGCAGCTGACTATGAATGTCACCACTGCTGTGCCAATCGGGTGCAAACGGTTAAACTTACTTTTGTCGATTGTATATGTCTTACAAAATGGATTATCAACGACGCGTTATGCGACGACGGACGAATAAACAAAAGGAGTTTCATGCCATATACGTGTACGTACATATGTATGTAGTGTTGCGGTTGTGTGCTCGAATTTAGACGAATGATACGAACAATTGAAAAACCATCCAACACTAAAGTTACTAATTCTCATATGCAGAAGGATCATCGACTTGGAACTTTTTTTAGTCCACCCATTGTACATACATACAAGCTACCACAACAGCATGGTTTAGAGGTGGAAAATGAAAAAGTTTCAAGTGGAATTGCGGTGATTGAGCTTGAAATTAGCGGGCGAATCCGGGTTCGGGAGGCAAACGTGAAATCAGATAACAGGTCGGCGAATTCGAGCCGGGGAACACCAAAAACGAAACTAACAACCGTAAAATTGAAGAAGTTATGCGCACGGGAGACCATTTCCACGTCTGACGAGTATAATGCCCGATCGTTAGTCGAATTAGCCATCCTTCCGTACATGGCATTACTTGCTTTGACAACGTACACCGCGCGGTTCCGTCATTATAATTACCGTTTGTACAGGCAAAAATCTGGTTCGAACCCGAGAAAACACCGGAAGAATACGATTACGTTAATAACGTCTTTGGAGGAACACTGGTTTACCATAAGCATCCAGCCATCCAACAACGATCGTTTTTCTCTGCTCATTACGTCATAAAATAAGTCATTTAATTATGTATCTTATACAATATGTACAGCAAGCAGTCCGCAAAGAGGTTTTTAACCTTTTAACTGTGTGACTTTTCATTCGTGAACATTTAGGGAGTGTTACGTAACGCGAGACAAGTACAATTGACATAACGGAAATTTTGCCACAATCAACGGAAAAATACGATGCAGTTTATACTAATGAAAGGTAACAAAAAAAAAAAGGTAAAAATAGTACGAATTGGTTGTGTACGAATAGAATTATACAAACACCAGTTTTCAGAGTATTAATCAGAGTATTATGTAAAACAGAAAGAATTTACAAAGAAGTTTGAGTTTGTTAAAAGTCTCTATTTTAACGAGCTTTAATAGTAGCATTTGTTATAAATGTATTAAATACATCATTATAAACAATGGTGACAACTACATTGTATCCTTTTGTATCCTTTTGGAACATCTTTTTTCGAACATATCGGAATTTAGATGTGAAAGTTGATAAGATTAACTAGAAATCAGGCAACGAATAAGGCCAGAAATTTGATTTGTTATTAGACGGATTGGAGTATAATATTACAGAATAACTAAATAGGGTAAGGGACCCAATTACTGTGCCGATATTAATTATACTTATTTTTAAGGCATAACGAATATTCAAAAGGAAATATTAAATTTTTCCCATTAAAATCAATTAAAGTATACATATACATATATCTCTTTTTTAGCAGTCATTGTGCGTTACAAATAAGTATAATTAATATAGGCACAGTAATTGAGTCCCTTATTCTATGTTTGTCAAGATCCGATAACCGTTTCCTGTCTTTTATTCAAATGTTGTTTAATGGATTGATCCATCTGACATGTGTTGGTTGAGTTGGTTGTCAGAGAAAATCTATTTCTAGTTCAAAGGAATATACAAGGTATACCATAAACATCATAAAAATTGGAAACTTGAACAATACTATTCGTAGATTATTCGCTAAGCAAACACTGTTATCTTTTTTATTTCTCCAATTGTCACTACTGCTTAAGTCTTATGAGATTTTGTATGTTGTGTAGGTACAATATGATAGGTGTATGTGTGCAGGCCTAGTCTTTTAAGATGACAGAGGAAATTTTTTGTTGTGATCCCTGTAACTGATTGCGCGATAATGATTAGTAGGTACTATCGCAACGGTATTTTATGACTTTTTGTTTGTTCTTTTTGTGCGACGTTCTTATAAAATAGTGAAGAATATTGCAAAACTATTCGGAAGAAACCGTTGTGCGGTTTACAATTACCTGAAAAACAGTGATAGTTACGGTGAAAAACAACTAGGCGGTCGCCCAAAAGCGACAACTGCTCGAGAAAGAGGATATTAAAGATTGGGTCTACTTCTTTGTCAACTATCGGACAAATAGCAGCTGAAGCTACAGCAACATGACGTGACGTGAAATGTTAGAGAAACCACCACTAATGAGTCGCCGTGAAGACAATCTCCAGTAGAATTTACGAAAGAACGAGTACATTTGTGTAAACAATGGGAAAAGGTGATTCTTTTCCGATGAGAAGCGTTTTGATTTCGATAGTCCAAACTGTCTGTAAACATCTGCGAAAGCGACAGATGGACGGTGATAGGATATAATGATTTGTGCAGCAATATCATGTATCAGGGCTGGACCGATATTAGGTTAGGGTTAGGTTTCACAGGAATTGTTCGTATTCTTCGCATGGTTTCGTGATATCGTGAAGATATTCGATCAGACTGTCTAGTCTGGTTGCTGTCAGTGACCAGGATAAAAAGTTTTTAAAAAGAAGCTCGACGCAGAAGCTCCTCATTCGATAATTATCATCTTTCGATATACCTATTCAGTTTGCTCTTAGTTCCTGATCGCAGAGTATTTGAGAGTTTCTCGAAGGTCTGGTAGGTTCGCAGGGGTGACCGATCGACAAGTGAGATCTGAAAACGCGCGAGTACCAACCTTGAAACGGGTAGCCTCCGAAAATGGTCCTCATGCCGTTGGTGACATCCATGCCGGCCGTGGTTCCGATTCACGTAAAACACACCGTGCACTAGAAAATCCGTGTGTAGGCAGTTTCCCGTGTTCCACTGTTTCTTCTGAACGAAGACACAACAATCCTGTTTTCACCGGCGAAGAGTTCGAGCCGCTATCGGAGGAAAGAAGCACGCCGACCCGAAGAGCTCGTGGTAAAAAGGCAGGCGTTGCACGATGCAACGACGAGATGGAGAACGAGATGGAGAACGAGAAAGACGGTCGAGAGACGCATCGGCTTCGCATGGAGGGCAGGACACGCGCCCGAAGATAGCGGAGAAGAGATAGATAGAGAGCGGAGCGCGGAAGGGAAAAAAAAGGGAAGAAAATGAAAGGAAAAACGGGCTCGGTAGGGGTAGGGGTCTCGCGAGGTAGGTCCCAGGCTAAGATACTAAACAAGAAAACGAATAAGCAGGCAGCACGCGTAGCTTTCGTTGCGAGGGGTACCGGTGCAATAACGTGTCAGTTCTGCCACTGGTACCCTCGTGTCCCTCCAACTGTGTCGAGCAATGGGGGGCTTTCTGTCTTTCTCTGTCAAACCTGGCCGCCTAGAAAAAAAGAAGGGAGCCGGGGCCGGGGCCGTCGCGTCGCGCCGCGTCGCGTCGCGTCGCGTCGGGGCTCTGGGACTAACGGGCTACGCTATATCACTGGGGTCTCACTGTCGGCTACGCCCTGCTATTTGGTTGGTAAGCGATCACCTAGCGGTGGGCGTTCTTACCTACGGAAACGCCTACAGGGCGCAGTGCCCGGATCGTTGCCCGCTCCTCACTGGTTTGTCTGTCTTCTGTACCCTTTCTGTGCCTACGCTCGCCAGGCTCGGGGGCCCCACGATTTTCTGAAACCTCCTCGTCCTCGCCGGTTTGCGCAGCTTTGCCATGCCGCGTGCCGCGTGCCGCGTGCCGCGTGGCTTGCTCTCGGAAAAGCTGCTGGCCGCACGCAAGTACCACGGCGCATGCCCCCCCCCCCCACATTTTGCTAATCCAAAATCGTAAAAACCTCGACCAAATCCATACATCTTTTAATTATACATATACTTTTTTTTACACTTGATTATACATTTCCACGGTACTATCTTTTTGTTAGGATGAGAAACTACCCTTAAAAATGACCGCTTACAGGGAATGTTTCACGCTATGAAAGCAAGGTTTTGCCTTTTAGTTGATTTAAAAGGTGATTATAAGGAAATAATATCCTGGAAACAAGGCCTCGAAATTGAATAGTTCGGAACTTGTGAAGGAAGGTATTCTGCTTGCCTTTGGTCGAGCAATATCTACAGCCACTGCTCTCTGGAAGTAAAATCATAATGAACGCATTATGATTTGATATGCATGACTTATGATATGACTTTTTCCTTTTTTTTTTTTGTTTTTTGAAGGTCTTCTGTGTAAACGGCCTTCCAGCTTGTAAATCTTCTGCACGGTAGCGAAACAGGTAGCCGGAAGTTTTTTGGAACAACTTTTCGCAATGTCCTTGCCGTCGAGGACTACGACGATGGAAGAAGCATGGTTTCTCGTAATAAGCCTTCGAATATTGAAAGTTTCGTTTAGCAGCGATAATTCGTGATAATACGTAGGTCCTCTACATCGAGCTGTACGCACCCAGTGAAAACACAAAATAATAGAAGAAAGAATTTTGTACGAGACTTGCTCAAGTTGGTTGAATGAATTCTGAAAATCATTTCACCGATCACGTAATCTGTAAATTTCTATATCGAGACTCTTAATTCATTAATATTTCAATTGTCGTAGTGTGCTATCCACGTATGGTACAAAAAGGAAAATCAACCTTTCGATTGTACGAAGGATTCGATACATTCTTTCCATGGCCGGAGAAAACCGAGGTAACAGGAGAAGCCAGGTCGCGACCAAACTAAAAATGACTGGACAGTTTCGTTTTCGAGGGAAAAGGAATTTTTCGGGGGCTGTGCAAGCTCAGTGGGAGGTGGGGTGGGGGAGGGGCGACGAAACCTCACCTGCGACAATAGAAAGCCTACAGGAGGCTAACCTATCGATCCACCGAATTCGCCTAATCAATTTCTTCCGCGTTACAGCGTGCTACCTGGTTTACTCTTTGATCCCGAATCCACATGACCTTGCTACGCTCCAATACGCTCGAATAGAACACCGGTGACTTTCTCCTCCTACGTCGAATAAGAGGTGTAGGTCCTTTGGACGACCAGCACTCGACCACAGTTCACGCCGAATTTACCGCTTCCGAGACAATGCGAACGCACCTCCGTTACGGAAATATTGAGACTCGTTTTATCTAGGCACCCTCGGACTTGCACGGAACTAAGTCGACTTTGCAACACCTCTTTCTTGGATTCGACGTACCACCTCCTGTTAGATCATTCCACGGTGGACAGGTTTGTCTCTGCGTTAAATGGACAGGTGAGACCGGTTACCTGGTTCGCATTGTCTCGCCACCGAGGTCAAGGCGAATTTTAGCAATTTTTGCCAGTTCGAATTTAAGATAGGGCAGACCGGTGATAGAGGAGAATCGATGCACAGGGAGGCCAGGCCTCGTACATTTTCTATATTAGCCACGTGAAAAACAAACGACAAGAGTGTACTTGAACAGAGGGAGCTCTTTGACGAGCTCTTTAATATTATTTAATTAACTCCCGTGCGCTGTTAAAAAATTGTATAAAACACCATTATTCACCCATTTTGTGTTCTACGCTTTAACCCTTCTGCACTCGGATGTCCCCTCTAAGGGGACATCGAAAATGTTATTTATGACAATATCGAAAAAGTTATTTTTACATGTCGGAATAGTTGATTACCATAATTCTGTAGATTTTAACCGAATCTTGTACGAAATATTTCATTGTTGGAGCGATTGTGGTTAGTTTTATTATTACATATTGTTATGTTATTTTCAAACGGATACATGTACCTAATCGGTTTTCATTGATATTGTTAAACACTGTACTATTGATATCGTTAAATATTGCAATATTCTAGAATAGCAATAGAACGTTAAACTATTCGATCGAATAACTCAATTCTGGACAAGAATAAACACTGTTCATGAAAAAAGTGGTCTGCCGTGGCTTTCGTTGTCGGTATACCGAAAACCTGTTGCTTTTCTTGAACATCCAATGCAATTTATGCCCTCTCGCAGAGGGATGTCATCTTTTGTAAAACGTCTTACGTTGCAACAAGTACTTCGCTACGGTTCTAAATCTACCTGTGTATCTTCAACTGTCAGCTGGCACAATACTTGTATCTACCTACTACGGATCTGTTTGTTGGAAAACGTAGTACCGCGTTTAAGCCTTTCAAACTGGCTACACTACATATTCTAGATCCGGAAGACGAAATGTCCAACCAAATGTTTATTTTTCACTTTGTTTTACTACGTTCAACTACCAAGGTTGCGAACAACTATTGAAATACGACAAAATGAGCCCGAAGTTTGAAGTTGTTGAAATCGATATGTCGAAACCGGAAGGGAGAAACTGTGAAAACAAAAAACAGAAATAAGCGTGGAAGATTTATAAGGCTTACACCATCGTGTTTTCGAGCTGGAAGGTAACGAATGTCCTTTAAACGTTCGCATTGAAAATTCTAATGGTGCTGCAGACTGATCGCGTCTCTGAACCTGGTTTAACATAACAACGACTGACCGGTTGGCGGTGGTACTTGGACCACAGAAAGAATCCTGCAGTTCCCCCATTTTCGTCCACCGAGAGCGGCCGTGGAAACAATGTGTGTTGGAAATCGGTGTAGCCCTCGCCACAACCGTCTTTGACAAGCAAACTGATGTCGGCATATCAGTCATCAAGATTTATAGAGACTTAGACTAATTGCCGCTTTTAATAGAAATTTGGCCAGACCTTACAGAAGGGTCCACTTAGCGGCCCGACTATCTTTTCTCTCTGTATTTCAAATTAAAACTACCGAGGTGAGCGGAAATCGAATTTTAACCAATGATATTCAAAAGTAGTTTTAACAACATTCCACGGAATATTCTTTTATACGATTAACATATATGTATAGTGGACCAAAAAACTATTTCAACACCGAGCTTTCCATTCCCGAAAAATTCTGGACATTCAAACTGTGATAACTTTGACTAAACCAGCGATACAACGATAAACCTGGTCTCGTGTTGAAGCTTGAAAATCTCGTTCATTGTTATCTAAGATATTTTTGCACGACATAGCGGGTGGAAAACTGAATCGCAGCGTTTCTACAAATTTTTGAAAAAATTTTATACCCACGAAGATTATCGACTGCAGATATTTCTGACTGTGAGTGTAACCTACCCTATATAACGACATAAAACAACTTCACCTACGATTTTTTTTTTTCGTTCACGTGACCGGACTGTGGGGGAAGCGTGGAAAATATGTACGTGTTAGCGTGGGGACACGAGTCTTGAGATCTGGCGACACTCTGCAAGACGACAAAAGTCGGTTTGCGGTCTGCATAGTTTTCAAAACTACAGAGCATTCTGTGTTCCACTTCCACTTAGTCTTCGGCCGAGCTTTCTTCTAACCACCTCTTCTAACCGCCTCTTTAGACTTTTAAATCGCCGAAATAGTTTCCTGATTGCCTTATTGACCCAATGAATGAGTCCTTTGCATAACTTTAGAACTGGGGCACTTTCAGAGGTCGACCATTCGAATTTTACCTGGTACGTAGACAGAGCTGTTTCTCAAAGCTTCTTCGACACAAAAACCTTCAAATTAGTTCAAATATATGCGAAATCTTCTGTTTGCCGTGCTCGAGGCAGTGCTCTTGTCAACTTGTACATTATAGCCTGCTTTATCAACTTCAAACGAAACTATCCTGGACAAACAGTCATAACGTGGTACACCTGCGATGGTAAACCTCTCTATAGTCTATAGCACGGCACGTTCTGGTCTGATTTTCGAAAGAAGATATATCTGAAATACGCTAATGGTCGTAATAGCTGTCCACTCTATGTGCTTGTCGAAAATCACTGACTTCTGTGTAAACATTATTTACGATTGCTTCGTATCAAAATTATACGGTGTTGATTGGTTATGACCTCAACACTTTTTTGATTTCTAATAAAAAAAAATATACATACATATATCATATATACGAAATTTCCTGCAAAATAATATACAATTAAAAAAAAAAGAGTTAGTTCCGCAAGTCCAAAAACAAAAAAGAAAAAAAAAATACACAAAATTATAGTTTGTACGCCATCAATGTTTTTACATGTAGACATTCAATAGCTACATTAGACACGTTACATTAGGTATCTTGCATTTGCTTATACATACGATTGTTTAAACAAATCTGCAGAGAAAACCGAGCGTATCTCGGTTATAAGGGAACAATGAAGCAACGATATCGCTTGAAACGTGTTAATTCTGAAAATTTCAAGCGGTGCGTTTCGTGTTGGTCGCACGCGAGTTCGATTTTATTTCTGAAAAGGCGTTTTTAGGAAAGGGAATGGTCCGAGGGTATAATCCGTGACGTCACATAATTTACGTAAAATTAGCCGATAAGTTCTCGCCAGCAAGGTGGCCTATCCGAAGTGCGCCGGCACCTTTGAGGGAATTAGTCTTATTGGGCACAAAATTGGAACAGAGGGCCCTCTGACCTCGCATAGGGCGGACAGTCTATAAGATCCATAAGGTCCACAAGGCCCGTAAGGTTCTCTCGAAACCCGCTTTGCGCATAACAAGCTGAATTATGTCCATACCGCCGCTTACTTCTGCAACATTTTCGAGCTGCATAGTTCGCAAGCATGCATCAGGAATGGGCCCCCACACGTAGACCGCTTCCTCTCTTTTGCCCCGTCCGACCCGTCCGACTATCCAACTTTCTTTCTCTTCTGCTCCCACTCTGACCCTCCCTCTTCTCTCCCTTTACCGTCCCTTCTTGTTTCTTCTTGTTCTTCCTTGTTCATTCTTGTTCATTCTTGTTCATTCTTGTTTCTTCTCGGCTGAGAACACCGGGTGCCGTAACGCGTGCACCCTGCTTCCCTCGATTGATAGATTCCTCGGTTACGACCATCTACACAAATAGGGAAACGCGAACGCGACGGACTTCCATATCTTTCGAAACCGAATACTAAACGGAATCGATATTGCTCAGATTCGTTTACAGACGTTTCTTTAATCGACATGCATACATTTATCACAAACCGTAGGAAGATGTTCAAAATTGGCCAGATTTTCGGTAGCTCTAAAATATCGATAAGGTTTAATATTCTTCAGGTTCTAAGGAACTGTGAGTTCAGCATTATTTGTCGGTAAAAAGGCGGGAAAGTTGTTGAAATGGTAGACAAAGCAAAAAATGTATAAAAATGGAAAATCCTTAACTTCAAGTAGTTATCGCCTCGTAAAGAATATATGAAATGTAAAAATTTAAACTATATTTTGCTGCCTAAGCGAAATAAAATAAAGTTTATGGAAGCCTATGAAATCTTAGGCTATAAAATGAGACCAAGCTTATTGTTATATTAGTTGTTTTTTTTTTCTTTTTCGTTAACAAAATTGTCACAGTTTAAACGATGATAATTTCTCGAAAATCGGAAATTTAGTATTCAAATCATTTTTCCATCCACTGTATTAGTCGTGGAAACTATAAAATTTAAGTGTTCTGCTGCAGCGTAGGTACCATTTGCAATAACGTGAGTAGACGGATGTGGCACCAGAGGTCGAAGAGGTAATACAACGCTACTTATTTTTCTTTCAGTAGCAATACGTTGAACGTAAATTCGTATTACTCAATGAGTGTTGCACCTACATGTTGTGAATTATGCGATGACCCTTGACATCGTACACATTCTCTATTTGCAAGACGAATTCTTGGCTCGCCCCGCGGATTTTGCCTAGGAGCAAGCGCCGGTGAAAATTCATATATCTTCTTTATTTCCATTTCGAATATTAATCCATATCTCACAATTTTACGATTCGTCTTCGAATAATAGGAGATCGTGTTCATTTCGTGACAACGAAAGAAAACATTTTTCAAAAGTAAGTAAAATAGTGTCAACAAATGGAGGTGAGTTAAAAATATTCGATTTATTCTGTTTTTAATACTTGCAACTAATTTGAAAGCCATACTTGCCCTACTTGAATGTTCATAAAAGAAAAACTCGTACTTGAGAATAGAAGTAAGCTTCGATAATTTAATCCTTAGTTTTTTAAAATACATTTTTTAACGTCAATCAAGCTTGTAAAAAAGCAACGAGAAATAGGGTAAGAGACCCAATTACTCTGGAGGTACCAATTACTGTGGCTATATTAATTATACTTGTTTCTAAAGCATAATGCATATTAAAAAAAAAAAAAAAAAAAAAAAAAGAAAAAAATTAAAGTTTTTCATTAAAACCACTTAATATATATGTTATTAGTATATCTCTTTTTAAATGTTCACTATGCTTTAAAAATAAGTATAATGAATATAGGCACAGTAATTGGTACCCCCACCGTAATCGGGTCCTTTACCCTATCTTTTTAGAATTGAAAGCATCTTAAGAACGAAGTAATATTCTTGTACGTGCACTTTAAGAATCTAAGAATCCCCAGAAGTTACTTGGATCTATTTAAAGAACCAAACTGAAATTTAACAGAATAGAAACTCGTTGGACCGATCAGCCAAAAATAAGATATGATAAAAAACTAAACAAAGAAATCGTGATCTGAAATCAGTTGAGAAATAATTCGAAAATCTACTGTCGGATAGACGGGATCACTTTTAAATCGGACAAACGCAATAATAAGAAAGAAATGTAATGTGCAGCCTATGCTTTTATTTAATCCGATCCATGCACTCGAGCCATTTTGAGCTCCATGCATTGGTGTTGCGTTGTGTATGGAAAGTGCTGCAGGGGCGAATTTAGCACACTAAAATAGGCGGAAAAGGTGGTATGTATGTATGTATGGTATACCCAGTGTGACCGTGTCTTCGAGGCGCAGCTTGTGCTGTATTCTAATGGTTATATACTTTAAAATAATGCTCACAACTACTATACCATACGATAAATTGATTTAAATTCTTGCTTAACATGGAGAGGTAAACTAATAAGTAGACTGCGGATCTTTACGCAAAATACAAAGTTTTGCTGCATCAATTGGAAGATCCAGAATACCAACAATTTTATTCTTAGATGAGAAAATTTGAAATGTTTATGAATTTGGTTGCTTTGAGTTTTTTATTGGCTTGCTGTATCCGAATCTAAATAAAAATGGTATTGCCACTATTATCATTAGGCAGCCGACTACGAATGTCACCACTGCTGTGCCAATCGGGTGCAAACGGTTAAACTTACTTTCGTCGATTGCATATGTCGAACCAAATGGATGATACCAATGCGATATGCGAGAATGGACGAATGAACAAAAGGAGTTTCATGCCATACAGTGTTGGAGATGTGCCCCGAATTAGATGAATGTTACCAACAATTGGAAAACCATCTAATACTAAAATTACCAATCTGCGCATACTAAAGTGTCGACTTTAAATTTTCTTTTGTTCACCGCTGTATGTTTATACAAGCTGTTTTGCTTATTTTAGTATGTCGAATTCACCCCTGCTGCATTTTCAACGTGCAACGCAACTCCTTGTGTGCAGAAATCTCGCGTGTAACACGAGAATTCCGAAAGGGTGCCGTCTTATGGGAATTCGTGCTATACAAAACAAGGGACTAAAATAAAATGTGAAGTTGGGTTCCAGAAATGAAAGGGAAGCGCATTATTTTTCATGATAACCAGCATTTCTGAGCACATTACCAAGTATTTCTGAAGCCCTCTCTTAAACTTTACGCTTCCACAGAGAGAAGCGATATCTCCATTTAGAAAGGAAAGACTTTCGGACAGAATTTGAAGCTTTACCTATGAATTATTTTGGTGGTCTCACAATCAGATAATGTGCCCGTTAAAGTTTCATCAGTTTCATCGCTTCCACCGCTGATTCTTGGATATCTTCAGACATTTGGCGAATTTTAGTATCGCTTCAACTCCATTTTCCGTTGAATCCATTACGTTTCAAATCTAAACTAATTCTGGTCGTAGAATTCTCCAACAGACACTTGATAATCGTCCACTTTTTCGCGAGATGAGGATATGGAACGAAACAATGACGTAACTCAGAAATTACGGTGAATATTCTGAATGATTGTAAGAACGTCGTATCAACACTGGAACTACCGAGCATTGTTGGTTTGTACTATTATAGTATGCACACGAGTGAATCAACTTACTCAATAATTAATAAGATTTCAGAAAAAAGATGCGTTTATCTGCAAATCTTTATTGCAAATATCGAAAATAGACCTTCTGGTTGCCGAGCTATTAGCAAAAATGGGGTTTTCACCAGCAACTTCGAGGGCTATTTTCACCCCCTAGATACGGATCATTGCAGATAAAAAAATACGTATCGAATAACTGGATTCAACAAATTATATCCTGTTTAAATTTCATTAAAATCGGCGAGCTACACCTGCTTGATATACCATATCAGTCAGTTTTCACGCAATTTTGAAAACCAGATTAAATTGGTGATTTCCGCACTGAAGAGAGAAAGCAGTTCTATTTTGTGAATGTTGTCTTCAAAAACATAGCAAAACAAAACAAAACAAAACAAAACAAAACAAAAAGAGAACAGCAGATGCATCACTTCTTTACTGGTGGTTGGCTGTACGCTGTTGGACCTTTTTTCTATCTAGGACGCATCGCGTCAGCGTACACCTAGCGAGTAAAATGTGGACACCTTCTGTTTTCAGTCGTTACTCGAAAGTGTACGGGAAACAACAATGCATTTACGACATTACGTGTCGTCTTGACGAATGCAAATCGTGACTATAACGCGACAATCACGCTTCGTGGACGGGCGTTCATTGTTTTACACCAATTGCGGTACTGGAGCGTACAGACGCGTGCGTTTTTGACGCGACGCACAACGCAATGGTTCGAATGCCACAATTAGCTGGACTAAATTAATTTCCAAATCAACAAAAACTAATTCTGTCAATGTGATCTATAATAACCAGATATCAAGACTATTACGCGAAAAAAATGGTAAAAATGTTTGCAGATTAGGCAAACTTTGATTTAACGTCAGACAGGGATCGACTTAATCCTTATCGTCGTAATCCATAGAAATATCTCGCAAATTTATTAAAATGCTCTGAAATCTTAAATTTATGATAAATACACTACGGATTTTAGAATATTAATATATTATTTTCAGTACATTAAACTTATTAGTGAAAAATGTAAATTTATATTTACCTCCTGTGCTTGTAATTGATGCACAAACTTTTTATTTCACACAAAAATCCAGAGTCTTTGCTAATGTTATTTCACATTTACTACTTTGTAGTTCTCATTATGTGTACTTGCAATATTTTCTCATAATAATTGCTGCAGAAACGTTTTTCAAAATTGTGGCATTTATTTCTTAAGCTTTTTTCGTTGGCCACTGTGTCTCAGTGAAATACGGAATAAAAGATTTGTAATTTTCCAAGAATAAATCTCAAATGTTCGTTCATTGTTTTCTATGAAAATCGAATAAAATTATTAGCGTACTAACAACGCGTAATTTCTTAATTTTAGACAAGGAGGAATGACATGTCGTTCTAATGTAATCCGCAACGAAGTTCGTTCAACCGAAGATCGACGAATGCGTGAGCGTGCAGCGGTCAAAGAAAGAGACTCAAAAGGTTGTAAAAAGAGTTAGAAAAGGAAACGGTAATCCGGCATATCGGCGTACGCGCGTGGCTATAAAGGTACTTCGATAATGGAGTCGAGTCGGCCGACAAAGGGTTTTATTTAAATAACTCGCGGCAGGCGAAACGGTTCATTCGAAAATCCAGAGAGGCCTGAGTAATAGCGCATCACTCTAGTGTTTCTTTTATTGTTAGCGACGTACTTTTATTCAACCGTTCAGAGGAATGAATTGCATGCAGTGGCCAGTGTCATGTGAACGCTGGAAAATTCAACAATTTTCATGCATTTTTTCAAAGTGACGGAACGTCTTACGTTAGAATTTTCTTTTTCTTTTTCTTTTTCTTTTTTTTTTTGTAATTGACTTGGCTAACTCTTTTGTCATAACGGACAATTTTTTCTATTGTTTTAATTACTTGTTTCTTGTTGAAAATCGTATCTTGATGGCATGATTAGGGTAGACTAAAATAAAATTATCAAGAAGATTCTTAATCAGAAATGTTTATGGTTATCGCCTGTACAAAAATAAAGAATTCATCTGGAAAATTGGTCAAATTTGTTGCTGTTCAAAGGTAGTGGACTTTTAAATTAATAATGTGAACAGCTTGATTGCACGTATAACTTCTCGTGTTACTGTACGAATGAAATCTTTTGAATATCAATTGAATAGCAATACTTTACACAGGTCGAGCTTGTACACCATAGTGGTATAGTGAGTCAATAGATCGAAGAACATCTAAACGTAAAGAAATGAGAAGAAACGGGTTTCATTATGCAACAAAAACTTATTAAATTTTGTGAACTTTTTAGGCATAATACCTCACTGAAACTATTTCTACGACAAAATAATAATCTTCAAGAAATAATATTCCAGCTTAAATACATAAATTTGTGCGCTATAAATACAACAATTATTAAGTGTACAAATTAATTCCAAGTCCTTTTTTGGTGAATTTATTTATTGTTAACAAAGAACTGAAATACTCTCTCTCTCTCTCTCTCTCTCTCTCTCTCTCTCTCTCTCTCTCTCTCTCTCTCTCTCTATTAGCAGAGACAATTGATTAACTGCGAGAACCACGAATTTATTTGCGCATCTAATAATATTGTCAAAATTCCGAATTATAAATAGAAATATTTGTATGACAAATGACCGGTTTTTTCTGTTCAGATTATTGGAATTAGAAAGATGGTTCCAGCAGAAATGATTAGTGTAAATAAATTTGTTCATTGCAACATATACTGTTATGGAAAAGGCACGAAATCGAGATAAATCTATTTTTGTGACTTTTGAGAAAAGAACGCGGACCAGTGAGATTTCGTGCTCGGTATGGTTAGCGAGGAAAGTAATTATTCGTTTATCGGATGTGCTGGCAAGTGGTCGCATAAAAAATAATAGTAATCGCGATGAAGACGGTATTAATCGTTCACACGTGTAAACTAATCGATTAGCCATAATTCGAAGTGGTAGCGGCACAGTCGAAAGAATCTGGGGATCGAAAATTGGCCCGCCTAAAGGCAATCGAAAGGGTGTCGTATACACCGAAACGAAGTAATCCATTAAACGATCGTTGTCAGAGCGGAGGGTACGTCAAATGGCCGGAGGAAGTCTAATGAAAGGCACGCGCACTCTGACGGTCCGGCGTGAGAATAAAATAATTAGCTGAGCTGCCCTCCGCGCCATGAACCCTTCCTCTTTCTCGCTTTCTCTCGTTCTCTCGTTCTCTCGCTTTATCTCGCTTTATCTCGCTTTCTCTCGCTTTCTCTCGCCAACTCTCGGTCATCTCTTTCTCGCTTTGAGCATACGGAGAACGCGAAACGAGAGTGTCGAGGAAGATGAAGCACGATGGAAGTGCCAAGGTGGAACGGGACGACCGCTCGGGCCAGGTGGATCGTAAAGCCTTAGAATGATGCTCTAATAAATCCCACTGAAAAATTGCGAGGCCTCAGGCTCGACGAGAAGTCTCTTCTATCATCTTCTTCCCCTTTCCTTCTCTTTCGTACTCCTTTTCATCATCATCTCCTGTTTCTCTCCTTCTCTTCGACCACTTTGGGGATCTGTTCGGCGAACGCTTAAGGAGTCCAGAGTTCTTAGTCGTTCCGTGTTCGTTCTTTCGTGACTTTAATGTCTCCAGAAGAAACGTGTCAGACACACGAGTCGTGCGAACCGAGACACGAATGGAAGTCGTTTAGCCTTCGATACATTATGTGCTTCAAAATATGATGTCATCGTGCCGGGTTTCGCTGCACGGGTGTCATCGTGCAAACGAACTTTGTCGAATCGCAGTAGGTTCTATATTCTACAGTCTACAGTCTACAGTCTACGGTGACTCGCAAAACGATAGTATTATACATTGGCGGACGAAAGAAAGTTTCAGAATATACATACATACATACCACCATTTTTACAAACTGAAATTGTATGTTCAAGCAGCAATAAATGTTTTACGAATAGTCTCTTCTTATGAAATAATGAGCACAAGAAATTACAAAAACAGGCATGAAATTGATAGTTTGTTTGTTTTTCTTTTTCTTTTTCTTTTTTAACAAATGAACGAGTGAAAAGTATAACTAGCTAACAAAAAAAAAAAAAAGATGTGTTTACTTTAAAAGCGTATTAGGTAAATGACATTTTATTTGAAATATTTTGCTTTGCTAGTACAATAACTTCCTCGCACGTGACCTTGAATAATCTTGAGTAATTGCAGTGACTGAATTCCTAATGGAAGGGCACCTAACATTTTAGGTGTTTAAAAAGGCGTGGTCCCCTTAAACAAAAAAAAAAAAAAAAAAAAACAAAAAAAAAAAGAAAATAACAAAAACTAAAAATATTTTTATGGCATCGAGAGCGAGCCTCGCTGAATCGTTCGTCTTGTCCTTACCACATTTGGCGTATCTTTAAAAACAACAAAGACATTTGAGGTGCAAACGTTAGGTGACTCGCTCTCTATGTATAGAGTATGTTTTAAACAATCTTTTGATCGCATTATAGGAGAGTCTACCGTCATAGGGAGCCGACAAAACTAACCAACGGAACAGCTAAATAGTTGTCGAACGCCTAGGAGCGGACTCGTGCCGCCGATATTTTTGATCCGATAGCTATTCGAAGAAAACAGGGTTCGAAGGTTGATCTTTTCTGTACACGAGCCAAGTCGCGTTCTTTGATTTCCACCGTAGAAAAAGCGTAGCAGCAGCGATCCTTCGACGCTAAGCCAAGTCTCGTATTTCGTCACAGTCCGCTTGTTTCCTGAACGCGGATTGGATTCGGCCCGGTGTCGCCGGATCGCAACTTCCTCCCATTTACCGATTATCTGCCGTGTCCTCCCGTTCGGAGTCTCCTGTCCTACCGCATTTTCGTGCCTCCGCTACCAGCAGTTTACGATATTTCTCGTGATTTCTCTCGGTTCTCTCGGTTCTCTCGGTGACCTACCAGCTGGTCGTGAGACGGCCGTTGCGAATCCATAGAACCGAGGAAATTGGGGAACGTTCCCGAAGACCTCTTTCCTTCTGGGAGTTCCCTTCTTCTTCCGACGCGAAAAGATGATCGAGGACGGTTTTATCGAGAGCTGGCCAGATATGCTCGACCGATGACATGGAAATCTGGCATCGACGACGTGCACGAGGACGCTGGGGATTTTCCGTGTCCCAGAACACGATCACCGGTTAACCGTCTATCAAGATTTTTACAATCGGGATTGATAGATCGCTGGTATATTCGCTGCTCTTTCAAACAAAGATACATGAAATACCTAACCGAATATCGTAATAACTAAATATCGTTACTCTTGAATTTTGTAAGAAACGATCAATTTGGCCAGGAGGAAATCAAATAAAATTCACTATTTTCATGATTCAATGAATGTCGAAAAATTCTCCAAAAATAAGATGTACTGCACTTCTCTAACAAAATAACGTATATTCAAAATGCATTTATAAAACAATTTGCGAATCTACACGATGATCAATCTTTTATTCCTAGAAACCATTCTTTCATTAAAGAGCATTCAAGTTTTTTTGTGAATATCATTTCAAGAACAATCATTTTACTCAAAATTACTTTTGAAAGAAAGATAATTCAAACTATTTGAACGGATGCGATATCTGTTACGTTTACATAAAACGAATACGAATAGATGTAAATTAATTTTACATACTTATCATTCTTACAGAGTGCAAGATATTTAGCGTTTGAATTCGATCGATAGCATTTCCTATATGGGTAATAGAAATGGTTTATGCTATTTTTGCTGTACGTACATTTTCGTATGTTTCACAACAATTTACTCTGTGTCACAACTGCTGTGTCAACGAATACAACAAGTTTGTTTTAATAGTCGATCCACTTGGGTCTAGGCCTCTTCTCATCTTTCCTTGTGCTCAGCATTCTAATCGCGTTTACGCTACAAATGTATCCTAAAATAACAGCTTGTAAAGTGAAACGGTGTCGAACGACAACATATAATAGAAAATCATTCTGGTGCAACATGTAGTATTTATATTATTATTAGACTGCAGAACTCTACGAAAGTGAAATTCGACTAGAAAGGGCTAAAAAGGTTAAAAGAAAGATGCTCGAGGTGCTTTGCGAGTACAGTTTGAAAGGGAGTTTCGGTTAAAATTCGATACTCCTGTTCAAGCGAAAACCAACCGGTCTATTAACGAGAAAATCATAACCGTTTCCTGCTGGAACACCTTACCGGAAATCCATCGGAATAAAGGTCGGTTCACGAAAACTATTTCTTGCCGCGCGGGAAGGGGCATCCGTTTACACGGAAAATCAAAGTGACATCTGAGAAGAGGCAAGACAGGCGAAAAAAGACGTTTGCGGAACAGCGGTAGATTATACGAGCATCCCGTGGCTATGGCTTAACCACGAAGAGGAAATCATCGAGGAGTTGCTCTGCCGAGGAGAGGACCCCCCAGTAAGATAATGCGTCCTCTCGCCTCGAGACTTAGCCTGGTCTTAGCCGGTGGATAAGCCGCGAAGCTGACACTAACCCCGTTAACCGTTAGCTCCATGGCCGCTGACTTTTTAAACCGTTGTTTATTTACTATCCAAGCTACGCTGGAAATCCAGGATCGACGGAGGAGAAGTTCCTTCCTCGTAGAAATGGCTACGGGTCGCGATTAATCTGTCAAGGAAACGCTTCCCTGCTCCTTCCAGCTTCGCCATTGTCAGCGGATACAGGAAATCGCAGTGATACTCGGACACTAGGAGGACATGCTTTTAACTTTGACGCTCGATACTCGATTTTTGTTGTTTATAAGGTGATTTGTGGGAAAATTCCTTATTAACGGGACATTCTGGTTTTTCATTTTCAAGAAATCCTTTTTCCTTTTTTTGGATTCTCTTGAAATATAAATGTTGTAGAATGTGTGAATATGCAGAATTATATATGTATATCATTGTTGATTTTTTCCACGAATTCGGATAAAACACATTTTTTTTTGTTTATTACGAAACTTTAAAAAATTTAAGATGTGCCATCTTTTTGTGCCGGGGTGTACATACATCCATACATACATACATACATACAATGTTGGGTCTGTGGAGTGACGTGGAAGATTGAACACGGAGAAAAGAAATGGCAAGAATCTGTAAGAAAAAGGATGCCGGAGGGTCGAGGGAGGTGTGAAAGGAGAATGGGTCATCTTCGTTGTCGGGTTCGTTCGGCACGATACGCTAGTACACGCAGAAAACATCTGTTACGAATATGATTTAAGCGTGCAGAGAGTAGGGGCAGCGACCAGGGGTTGAAGGAGCGATGCTAACCCGGACCGCGTCGCTTCGCTTCGCGTCGCTCCGCGTCGCTCCGCGTCGCGTCGCGTCGCATCGTGCAGCGTCATGGGGCACTTTTCAGCCCCTAACGAAGCTCGACGAAAGCGGGCTGGTTAGGTCGGTGGATGGGAAATACAGTCCAGCAAGATCTCAATGTGTATACGTGTACGTGTACGTGCTAGGGTAGGAAACGAGATTGTGGTTGAATGCGCGAGGAAAAAATGCGTGGAAGGATCCGTGGATAAACGCGGACACGGTATCATCGGCTGTTTGTTGGTTTGGTAAGTCTAGTTAAGACGGTCTGCCCGGATTAGTTTCGTTTGGTTACTACGATGATATAGACGTGGACAAGGGGGACTCGGCATTATTCGTTAAGTTAGTCAGGCAAAGCAATCGGTTTGATTCGCTTGTTTCTACACTTTTTACTACGGTGTATTCGCTGATTTAGATTCTATCTCTTTATGGTCTATGGCGTCGACGAAATGCGTGAATCCATTAAATCGACATCTTTAACGTCGACGTCGATATGCATATTTTTAAATCAATCGACGCCGACGACATGGACATTTTAAACAATGTTAACCATTTTTGCATTTTTCTTACGTAATACATGTACACAGATCTACCAATTATATTGTTAGAAAGCATTTATTTTTTCTATATTGATAATTTATTGATAAATATGTAGAAAGCAAAATTAATATTTTTATACTATAATTTTGGACGTGTAGTGAAACAGACTTAAATAATCAATAAAATGTTCTTGGTTTTGATATTAAAGATGATGTCGACTCACAGTTAATAATTAAACGATAATAGTTAAACAAGTGAACAACCGTTGATTAAATTTTTTGTTCAACGATGACGAAATATGCATAACAATCGCGTAAAATTACCTTCGATGCATCACTAATTTAGGTTTATTAATTTGTAAATGCTCTGAAAATTGAATAATACATTCTGTAATAACTGCGTTGACATGATAACAATAATTCATTTTAAGTAATCAACGTTCTCACGACATCGAAAATTTTCTAGAATGCTTTGTTAATCCTTCTTTCAAATTTATAGATTTTTAAAAAGTTCCATACTTTTATTAGTTTTTGGTGTTTGGTTAATTTTAGATGTTTTCCCTAAAGCTTTATGTACATATTGTGTATGTATTTTAGTTGTAATGTATGTATATTGTATGTATAGCCGGTGAGCTATACCTTGAAAATTTCGGCAAAAATCGAGAACAATCTGTGATAGTTTGCGACAGAAAAAGCGCCATCCCGATGAAAGTGTCCTTTTGAAAAAGGGTTGTAATCCTGGCGGCGCGGTTCGGAGCGGCTCGGCGCGGCTCGGCGCGGCGTCAGTCTAGTATCCTTAAGCCTATCCCGCCTACTCGATGTTTTCACATGCTTCCACAGGGTTCCCATGGATTGGATACCGGTCTATTCGAGGTCGCTTGTCCGAAATCCGCATGGCCAAAGGATTTCACATGCAACGGTCTGCTCGGGCCGCATTTTCTCTGAAAAATCTGGCTTAAGTGGATTTGCTCATCGACCCGAAAAAGTTTGCAAAACTTTGAGTTTAACTTCTGAAGAAGTCGAAGAGTTCTGAAATCTTTTCGGCTTAAAAAGTCAAATCGATTCGAATATTTCCAGAATATAAGTTATTAGTCTATAGTTAAACATTGTATTTTGAATTTGAAAGATTATTCTTGAAAATCACCGATTCAACTTTCCTTCCAAACCTTGTTTAAATCTTTTCCTATTTTCCCATACTTTTCACAGACTGTACGAAACATTTTTTCAGCTAACGATATTAATAAGTCTAGATAAGATATTAATAAGACATTCATGACATCCAAATGTCTTTCTATAAAAAGCAAATAATAATTGATCGACACATAGAAAATATGTAGTGCAATATTATTATAGCGTAACATTAAAATTTGTACGTGGCTAACAAATAATAAAGATCGTAACATCGTGTCAGAAGTAATTACGTATAGTAGAAATGTTATACAGGTTCCATATCAGAATGTAGATATTATTGTCGTTTTCTGGACACTAACTTTCCAATTTTCGAAAAATTATCGATATATAAATTGTGTTAATTTCAAAAAAGTAAACAATACAACCATAAGCCTGAACTTATTTTCAAGCTGGGAGTCTCTAGTTTCATGATCCATCGTTCATTTCGTGCCAAGCCTTTGTACAGGCGTATGGTTACACTGGTTGCTTTTTCGAAATTATCATAATTTCAATATCGACAATTTTTCGAGAATTGGAAATTTAGAGTTTAAATACTTTTTGGATCCTCTGTGGATGTTTGGATCCGATGAAAAATTTCATTGGAAAATTTAATGGCCGGCAATGTACCTACTACATACATACGTATATGGGAAAATATCAGTGTTTTCAAAAAGATAATAGATCGTAAAGTTCATAATTTAACGCTAAGTTTCAAAATGATCGTTAACTCTTGGAAATCGGCGATCGGTCGGTCTATTCGATTACGATTTCAGAATTTAATCAAGTGTCTGACAATTCATCGCACGAATTCGTCGGTGTGTAATAAAAAAAGTAAGTGTTAACGGAT
Organism: Halictus rubicundus; assembly: GCF_050948215.1. NCBI lineage: Eukaryota > Metazoa > Arthropoda > Insecta > Hymenoptera > Halictidae > Halictus > Halictus rubicundus. The sequence goes on along the minus strand of NC_135149.1, from coordinate 32,715,673 downwards.
GTTACTCGATAATGGGAATTGTAGAATTAAAAGAATTCCTTCGACGAACGTAACCGCAGCGTTTAATTAAGTTTAATTTCGTGTGCCTGCGGATACGGGTAGAGAGGTTTTCACAGTTCACCGAGTACCACTCAAGATATTACGATTTTGTACATTGCCAAACCTAAGCAACCGTACCGTCATAACGATTCCTAAATTGCTACGGAAACAATCATGTAAAATCTGATATAAATGTAGACTGTGTTTCTATGAATACTGAAATGGAATGTATTTATAAATACTGAATCATTTAAATCTGCAAATCGTTTAAAACTTCCAGGATTTATCTACCATATGCAAAGATAAGTGAAGTTTAACGCAATTTTTCATTATATTTCGCTGGTGACAAAAAATTAGCGGTTTCAATTTTTCTTTTCGTGTGCTTGTCTTCAAAAATACGAATTATAAACTGCAGATCTGTAAGTTACAACTGCAGATCTGTAAATGGCAGGCATTGTCATGTTTGAAGATAAATTTGCCCTTGGTAATTTTTTGCGCGTGTTCATTCATTTGTTCCGAGATTAAAGTAACCACCATTTTTCCTACCCATTACGCTACCCTTATCCATTTTTCATTGTATTTTCAAAAGTCTTCTTTTCTTAAGTCATGACAACAGAGTGAAAATCCGTCTGAATCCGTCCAAATTACAAATTATCTTGCAACGTGTTTTTTTAGAATATTTGCCGACGTTGACTTTAGCTAAGCCAGTTGGGCTTAATCGTAACTTTACATGTTGATTGCATCACAACTCGCAAACTAGCGAACGATATTACCGCGCGAAGCTCGGTGTTCGAGATTTCTGACTCTCCTCCGCTTGCTCGGAAAGCCGTCGAGCTCAACTTTATTTGCTAACTGGTTCCTTCTTCCTGCGTCGCAACAATTAGGATACTGTGTGCTTCGTTCAGAAGTTTCATGTAGCTTTCGATGTTTCGAACATTTTGTCCAAGAGTGCGCATCACATTCCAGGAATCAATTGTATGGCATTTCGTTTTTCTGTTTCAGGTTGTTCAATTACGGAAGCAGCAACCTCGCGTCGAATCTAGCATCCAATAATCCGAACCTGAGCAGTCTAGGCGGCAGTGTCGGTTCCACCGCGTCGAACACGAGCGCGTGCATGGCTCGGAGTGCAACTTCGGGAGTACCAACTGATTGTCGGTGAGACGCGAGACGCGAGACGCGAGACGCGAGACCGGTGTCCTGGTGCACCTTATCAAGGAAGAACTAGCATGGACCGTGTTCTTTCGCGCGCGTTCCAACAGAGTAAGCGCGGAAGGAAGAGAGTGCGGAACGGAAGGTAAGAAAAGGGATTATTCGGGTGGCATTGCACGCTGTAACCAGGGTCTTGATGAATGAACCGGCCGACTCGACCCGCACGGCAGCTGGCTACGCCGCGCTGATTAGACGCGCATCACGCCGCGTTTGTAAATCTTTTGCCAGTAGATCCACGCATAAGCGTACCCGCTGCCCCAACCAGGGAACCAGGACCCCTGTAGACCGACGCCGTTGTTCTCTGTGTCTCTAGATGCCGCGCCACGCATCGGGCAGTACCACGCCGCGCCACGCCGCAACGCTTCTGCATCCCGATGATCGGCGCCCGAATTCCGTAAATCAATTCCTCTTCTGCTATCGTACCGACAACGTTGGCTACGCCACCTTTCGTTTCTCGTTTACCTATACATCTGACTTTACGTATTACAATAATTTAATGTTATTTTTGCTTTCAAGAATGAGAAATTTTGTAGACGAGAATGTGCGAGCGATAAATCGTACCGAATAGGTGTAACAAGATCATTGGAGATAAAACGAACGAGTGGTAACTTTCGAAAATGGAAGACGAGCAAGTACCAAATTGACACGCGTGTTTCATTTTTGATGATCGATGTGACCTAGAAATCCGCGGATCTTCCGGCTCGGCGGCGCTGCGCGGCGGCCGCGCGATTCGACGGAGTATCGTTAAACGTCATTAAATTCGCAACACCAGACTTTCCCATAGGTTCTCCCCATTGTTCCCTCACGCTAAACGAAAGGTTCCCAGTTTGTCCTGAACGCGTTGCAACGGGCGAGTCCTACGATTGCGCGCTATACATCCCCCACGCGAGATTTGCACGGCTTTCATTGGCTCGATTAAGTGTGATTAATTCTCTCCGAACATGCCATTGTTCGAAGTATCGTGGCCTACCCTATTGGTCGACGAGGACCCGGTACGGGTTGCATGGGGGGCTGTATAGCCATTATAGGGGGAGCGACAGACATGGTGTCCGCTTGAACTGGTTTTGTGTGTTTTTCGCTCTGCCCGTTTTATGCTCGTTTCTACGTCCGTTTAAGTCGACGATGATTTGTGCCCGGGCCTTTTTTCCTCTCTCCGAGGATACTGCTTAGCAATGCTTCTGCACGCGATACTACTCTAGGTATATCGACATTGAATAATAGATCGGCGCACGATATTTAAAGCAGCCGCGATCAAATTGAAAGGATAGTTTCTATTAGGCCTGGGCTTATGTATGCGTGTACGTATTTTATTTTATTGCGTACGCTACGTCGTATCCTATGCGGCGTTTCAACGCGTACGTATACGCGGCGACTCTTATTAATATTTCGACGTTCTTCGAAAGACGATCACTTTTTTGACACTAGACCATGGCACTTGGATTTTTTCGAGTAGTTGGAACAATCGGTTTACCGTATGATGTGGAAACAAATTTTTCAAAATATCCCAATTGGTCGGAATCACATGAGAAAATAAAAAACGGCACTTTTCAAAACTTTTTTACGTGGGCCTATGTTGAAAATTGACAAGCCACATTTTGTAGATCTGTATCAAGCATACGTGTTCCGAAAATTTCCTCAAAATCGGTCAACGTTGCAGCGAGCTATACACGTGTAAGGATGGTGAAAATTGTTGTTTTATACATTGTTGTAATAAATCTAAAGACTTTCTCTGCATCAACCGATTCGCGATGAAATTTATAACAAAAATATAAATGAAAGTGTACTTTATTACGATACACGTTTATATCCAGTGGTTCTGAAAACACGAATATAATCGCGGATATAATCGCTTGTCGGATATAATATTTTGTATATTAAATAATTATAATAATTCCCGAGTAGGCTGTTTTGCATTGCTTTCTGCCTTTTAATTTCTACCTGGTGAGTTTTTGAAAATCTTCCCATTCGAACGGTTAGGCGAGGTTGTTAAAGTATAGCGTAAATCTCCGGTGTTTATGATGGTTTTGCACGATTCAGCAAGAACATCCCTCTCAGGAAATTTCCGTAATTCCGCTCTCTCAACTATTATAAGGATAATATGCCGCAGAATAATTGCACGAAAGGAACTGCGCCTGATAAACTTCAGATGCTGTATAGTTTTATCGTCTGCATTTATCGCTGCATGATATTTTATGGCCCGTGAGAAAGATTTAATTCTACTTACAACAAATGCCATTCAGAGCGTAACAATGTCATTACTGAAAAAGTAGCTGTGTTTAACCATATGGAATAACATATACATGTACATATACATATAGATATACTATACTATACTATACTATACTATACTATACTATACTATACTATACTATACTATACTATACTATACTATACTATACTGTACTAAATATAAAATTTGTCTTGTGACTGAAACTATCGTAGATTTAAAGAGTAAAGCTTCCCATTTACAACGAATGCTTAAAACTAGATCTACAATTTTTCTAGTCGATTTATTGAGCTTCACCATTTATTGAGTACACCGTGAAGGCCTCATACGATCAAACATGTTTCTCATTTTTGTTCCACAGAACAGCCTTAGAAAATCGTCGATTAACGTTTAAACAGTCGTTGTAAAGGCGAATTCGAGGAATATGTTGATAAGTATGTACAGAGAAGACAGAATTTTCTGTTACATTTTCACAGGCGCTCTGTATGACGGGAAGGATGTGATAACCGTAATAAGTGTTGTTTCGACAAAATATGTGACGCGCCAATCTAGTCTCTAATTAAAAGCCCTGTGCTGATGTTAATGCAGCTAATTAACACTGAATTCGTTGTGAATGTATAATTGAATATAGATGCATTCCAACACAATTTAATTATGCGTAATTTGAGATAGTTTCAATGACTGTAATTCTTCTTTATGCGACGTAAAATGGTGTTCCAATTTCTCCTAAAATTAGTACATATTAAATCGATTCATAAAAAAACAATTTCATTGAATTTAATACCTCTGCATTCCGAGTATAAGTCATTTTTGGATTCTTTCCAAAAGTGAGGATAGACAATAATAATGTCCCGCTAACAAAAATCGTACCAAATCATTTCTTTGTTGGTAACACATTTTCAAACAAATTCGTTACTTTATATGCAAAAATCACACACGTATTCTTCTTTTTCGCACTTTCTCGTATCCATAGTTTACACACGAGGCATCGAACTCATATTTCTTTGGTTCATCGAATAATGTTTTCCACAAAACATGCATTTACATTGTTATTAAAATGAAAATTATTTATTATTTATTATCCGTCGTTCCGTAAGTGTCTTCGTTGTAATACCGAAAATCACGAGGGTGCCGTATTATCAGCGGGGCGACACATTACCAGCCCACCCTTTTTTTTTTTATAGAAAATCATGAATTACGAAGGCGTCCAACAATAAGTGAGGAAGCAACTAAACTTGAGGACACATGCACGTACGGGTCCACGGAAAATGGTAACGCGGCCAGCCCTAAACTTCGGTAGCGAGGGTGCGACCCAAGTCTGGGAGGTCGTCACACCTATCAGCTTTGTCGTTGCCGGTACATCTGTTCTGGTGGTTACCTTTTGAGCGTGTTGAAAACTCGCTATACGGAAATGACGGCATTCTTCAGGAAATGGTGAAAATTCCCCAAAACTTTGTACGAAACGACGCGTCGCGTCGCGTCGGCTTGACGTATAATTTTGGTAACGTTTATTCTCTTCTTTCTCTTGTCTAGAGATTTATACGTATACACACGTATCGTCGTACGAGTGTGCTTAGGTTTATAATAGATTTGTAAAAGCAATGCTTATGTTTACGATAGACGCCATACGTTTACTTGGACCTTCCGCTCTTCGTTTATGAAGTAACGTTCGCAAATGTAATTAATAGTTGCAAGACAAGTTGTACAAGCTGTATAAATGGATAAATCTTTGGAAATCTTAGGTAAAGAAGAGAATAAAACTTTCACCAAAAAAAGGTAATTAAAACTGGTTAACCCCCTCGTTTATAACCAAAAAATTTCACAGTGTTTCACGATCAAAGTACCCAACCGCCAATGATCATTATTTAAGATCTTGAGGTCTCTGAATGAAAAAATGATCAAATTCAGTCAGTCAATTTTTCTAGTGTAACACACATAAATCAATCGAGAACGAGTCAAATAACGAGGATCCGATCGGGTTTAAAGATACTTCATAGATCAGAGTCATAAAACGATTGCCAGCTCGAAGTTCAAAATAGGTACCCGCTTGCGAACAGAATAGAAGGGTTAAAACTGTTGAAACGTCTGTTGTAGAACAGTCTGTCGTAATAACACTCTACACAACCTAAATGGGTATGTACATAGTTCGGCTAGAAAATACGCAGCTTGCTGCGTATAGAATTATAAAATCGGAGCAAGGATCCAGAGTTTACTACCTTTAGACCTCACATATCGTTTCCATCGTGATTCGCCATTGAATGATCCCCGCCCCATACTTCAACTCCTTTGGGTGTGGCATGGGATTGCGCTGCCGGCTGCCTCTTTGTATTCTTCCGTTCTCGCCCCTATTGGCAATCTTGCAGGAAGCTTACTCGACCAATCTGTTGCTCCCAAAATGCTTCTACCTTGTTGAAATATGATACGTCCAGGGCGGGGAAAGTCCTCGACGCTCAGAGTTCCACTCAAATGCGGTATGAATAATTAAAATTCACAATTTTCGAAACTTTATATCTGTAGAAATACCGATTCCCCGTCCGGTTTACGTTCTAACTATCAACATTTTCATGCGTATTAGCTAATTCAGCTAACGATCGAGGGGTCGAACACCTCGAAATCCTTGTCTGCTTGTTATCATGTTCCGACTAGAGAATTGTATTGTAACAACAACCAAACTTCTACAAGTTTTGGCATAACAGTTGATATTATTTTTTCAATGATTTTCTTAACAAATAATCATTATGAAATTACAAAATTAACTGTGTAGCAGTCGTATAGCATAACTCTTTTTAACTGTGTAGCAGTGGCTGCGTGGCAAATTGCAGCAAATTTTGCCAAATGTGACAATGCATATTTTTGTCACTCCAATATATGTATATGCCGTTATTTCGGTCTCTAGTTTGACACGCTTTTCTTTGTAGTTGTCAATTCACGTGCAAACATACAGATTCTAGAATTCAGTTTAGATCGTGCCCAGCTACTAATTATAAATAATATTATTAAAAGAAATAAGATTATTGAAAGTAACCAGAACGAAAGTCCCGGCATGCCATCGATATTGGTTGTCGAAATCAGTCGTTCTGTCTGGACAATCATGAAGTGTGTGTTCCATGGATAGAATTTAATCGTAAGGGTTACAACGAATTCGATGATTTTTTTCTAATCTTCTAAACACGTGTAACATTCGAGTAGTCAATTCAATTTATAAGCCTCTATCACAACCCTGGTCTTGTATGTGCCCACCTTCTCCCGTAATTAGTGACTTGGAAGCGAATGGTGGTAATAATTGCAAACTGAAGAAATATTGAAAAGATTCTCGGTACGTACGTCGTTTTCATCTGAAAGTAAAAATGGTTTACTTTCTAATTGCCAATCATTGTTATAAGACAGCTTTGTGTCAGAGAGGCAGAGGGAGGTGGACGGCGGGGTGACGGCCACCTACTTCATCGGCACAATGGGCCACAAATGCGTGGCGACAGCAGCAACAGATATACGGCAAGCTGATTGCTCGTTGTCGCGGAACGTCCGATTGTCGGCTCTCCTTTTAGAGAAGCCTCTCGATGTCAAAAGCCAATGTCTCTGCCACGGAGTTGATCAGAGAGCACTCTCGGCTGACTGTGTGAACGAAGCAACAGGCGAATCAAGAGCAAAACGTGTTAATGTAATTTAGTGGTTGCACTTACGTACACCTGAAGAAAACTGAAGCGAACCTTTTCGCGAATGTTAATGCTGTTCAAAATCTACATTTATTTCTATACATACTATCGGAAACAAAATTAAGTGGAACAGATAGGGTAAAAGACCCAATTACTGTGGGGTGCCGATTACCGTGGCTATATATTAATTATACTTATTTTTAAAGCATAATGAATCAATATAGGCACGGTAATCGGTGATTGGGTCCCTTACTCTATGTGGAAACTGGTTTCAATCGAGTTTTTTCGAACAACCATTACCGTTAATGTATCGTATTTAATGATGGAAATGAATTATAATGGAGGCATAGAAGAAGACCAGCGGATAAGGTAGTAATAACCCATCAGATCCGTATTCCATCCACGAGGATTCCGTCCAGTCTATACAGGAGAAAACTTGGTTGCGAACTATTGAGAGAGGTACAACGCAAATACATAGGTCTACGGTCCACGGTTCGCGATCCACGTATCGAGAGCAATTGGGAAGGGTATATCGTTTCTTGGAAAAATATTCCCCTATAGCCCCGTATAGCGAACCATTGAGACAGACAGAGAGAGAGAGAGAGAGAGAGAGAGAGAGAGCGGGGGGGGGGGGACCTCCGTATGCTATGCCGGTGTCATTCGTGACCAGTCGCGGTAGCGGTGGAGATAAGCTCGAGCGACCGTCAACACGTACAATTTGATTCCGAAATAAGACGACGCTTTTTATCTCGAAATACAAGAATCGCTATCCGCTCTTCTTCTTTTGAAGTTGTTCGCTCGACACTGCTTACAATTAGTGCCAGAGGGTACGCGAAGGTATGTCATATTCTATCATTTTCCAATAAGAGATATCGCTGAATTATATGTATGTAGTTTGCTGCTACGTTCGAGCCTCTCGCACATTCTCAACAAAGTCAAGCCTCATCGGAAATACAACGAAAACCGGTCCCGAACCATCGTTTTATGATTCGAATAAAACTGTAGTAGCGAAATATCGGTGTGAGTTAGAAATGACTCCGGCATAGGCCTAGAACTAGAAGGAGTCCGAGGGTTAATGAGTGGCTTACCTGCAACCCAGCAGCAGTTTAATCGAGTTTCGTGCAATTTTTGTTTTGCTGCTTCCGTTGAATGATTTATCCCTGTTACGTGTCCATAACATTTCTCAAACATGGTAAATATTTACAATGAGGTACCACCAATCAATTTAGGTGGCTTTGAAACATATTTGCCAAGCTGAAGCTTCTCAACTTTTCCCTGTGCCTACACAGTGCACATATGTAAAAATATGTTCGATGCTATGCGATTCAGTATGAAACAGTCTTGAAGATGATTTTCGGTAGATAACATTTCAAACTCGGTAATCTTTCAAATGTTTCTTTATTCCATAAGAATGAATGACACATGAGAATTATAAGTAATAAATTACAACAATATTATGTGCATAATATGAAATTATTTTTGTACAAAGGGATTGCAATTAACTGGCTAGGTTAATTATTCGATTGATAACATTATAACGACGATCATTCTTACGATTAATAATTTTTGTTCGATACGCGCAGGCATGGTTTAGGATATAATCTCGACAACGATTTTTCCCGTTCTAAACACACATTTACCAGCAATGCTGGGGACGGTTCGGGCCCGGTGTCGCCAGATGAGGGAAGAGAGCACGAATTCGGGAGAAAAAGTTACCCCCTCTCTCTTTCTCTCTCTCTCTCTCTCTCTCTCTCTCTCTCTCTCAAGGCCAAATTAGAGACACAATTAGGGACACAAGTCTTGATCTGGCGACACTGTTGGGGCCCCTGAAAACTTGGCTTAGTTCTCCCATCAACCTCTCTTTCGTGCCGCGCGTAAATACCTTTGTCGCGTTCGCTGGTGTCACGCGTCTTCGTTGCCCTACGATAACGCGCCCGGCACTGATCTACAGAATACAAATCTAATTACAAGTAGAGAAAGGCGACTGTAAGGCATTACGTTGTATACAGATACTGGACTAATCGTGAAGTTCAAGATTTTCATGTGGTGCTCGGGATTTTTGTGATTTTAACGAGCTGAAATTACAGCTGCGTGAACAAATAGATGTCTCTTCGTCGAAAGTACTCGTTGAATTTCGTTGACCTGGCTTCGATTTATTGCTTATAAAAGGAAATATTAATCGCACGTTCATGTAAGTCAATTATTTACAGTCTCAATTCGAACGAGCATTCGGCGCATCAATTTCAGTAGATACTTTTACGACGTCGTCATAGCGTATAAGTAAGATGCTCGATCGATTGAATCGAGCGTCTCGGTACAATACTGCTCAGGGGACAGTATCGAATAATCGTACCTGTCGAATTTCCTAGGAATTCAACGAAAGATAAATCGTTTCAGGATAAATTATATCCAATCTGCGTTCGTGTACACACATGTTTGCCCCCCACTCTATAGATCCATGTAGAGAAAGCTATAATAAACCCGCAAAATCGCTTCATTACGGACAGTAATCGTGATATGAATTCGGAATATGTCCTATAGAAATATGCGTATAATATTAAGATACATCTCAGATTTCTGCCATACAATTTGCAGCCATACGGAATTAATAAATCTAATCAGTCTACTTTAAGGACATATTGGACTCACGTAAAATAATTTCATTTTCTCAATCTCATATGGCACTTTTAATTTTCGCTCGGAAGAAAAGTGCACGTCTACAAACATTAAATATACGTTTAAAAGTACAAGCGTGCACGGTGAAAACGTACATGATGCAAAAAGTTGCATTTCCGACGTTTATACATTATTATACTAAAAACTAAAAAACTTACTCTTTCGATCGACATATAATTTTATTGGTTTTCGTTGATCATAGAATAAATTACGTGTTCCGCAATGTATTTTTTGCGAGGAGGTCATTTTTACAGTGAATTCTGTAGATTGTACATTATACGACAAATATGTAACTCTTAAGAGTGCAACTGTTTCCGACGACACCCGAGTTTGTTCGCGCGATGTGATAAACGTGTACGCCATTATCAATATATCAATAACAATATTATTAACAAAAAGTTCGCGTTACAAGTCCGAGTGTATTATAATATATGTATAAAGCCTCTAAGTTATAGCATTCCGTATAGTAATCTAACAATAAGGCACGCGATTGCAGCAATAGAGGCACTGGCAGTTATAGTAATTACACGTTACATTTGTTTAACTTGGGAAAATTGAACTGTCGTTTTATGTTCAGTGAATTCATAATGTGTACAACGCACCAGCTTCCGGCGCTTTGTCGTTTACTTTGAACATGAAAATGTGTTTAAACACATTTGCGTATATTCTACCAGGATGGCTAGGTATTATACACGTTAGACCTATAAGAAACCTAAAACTATAAAATAATAATAGAATAAAATAATTTGTATCGTATGTATGTACATATTTGCAAATGGATCGATTTAAACTCGTTGTTTAAAACTTAAAGCGGAATACCTAATCTCATCACTACTCTCTGTGGAATAGCATCCACTATTAGATCACTGTAAACATTATCAAGTATTATATACGTATACAGAGTACACAGAGCAATATTATGTACAAATGGACTACGTGTACTACTGGTTATTATGCAGAGTCTAGGTAGATCAATAAATTAATTTAGCACGAGTATGTTTATGCGAATCCGTAAATTGTATCCTTAAAAATTGGATTGAAAATTCGTAAAAATAACGATAATATGTAAGCGAGGAAACCCCATTATACAAGGTGTTTCGTAATACGTAGGATCCACTTTTTTACAAACATGTGTCCTATTTAACCTTGTTTCAAAGTTAAAGGCACTTTTGTGTTTCAATCATTTCCGCGATAGCTTATCTTCACAGAAGATGCTCGAGCCTCGCATACAATTACGAAACATCCTGTTTTTTCAAATGTAAACCATATTCATCGTATGTAATTTTTTGAGAAAGTGTTTTCAGAAATGGTATCACCTCGAGAATCCTAGATTAACGAATTAATATGGCCGACACAGATAGCTATTTTCAATCAATTATTTCGTATGTGCTTGTCATATGTACGTTCTTTACATTTGCCACAATTTTGTACAAGTGGAAAATGGGTGATTTTTGGTAAGAAATCATATTTTTCAGTCTATATGCTTGTCAGAGATATTTGTCTTTGTCAGAAATTCTGTACCGTTACTGTAATTTCCAAAAAAAAAAAAGAGAGAGAGAGAGAAAGAAAAATGAAACGTAACATAATCACACAACCCGCCGAGTCCCATTACTTTATTATCAGTTTCAATGGAATTTAGAAGAATTGCTGTTGAAAACGGCAACAGCATTATTTTCAAAGGACAGTAACAATTACTCTCGATAAGATGTCATGTTTCATATGTAAAAGGTTCTCAAATATAATTCCATTTTCACGTAATCGCTCAAGTGTACGAACATACACAGTTTGTATATGTATGTTGAAAAATGTTCCTAACCGAAAGATATTTTCGATTGTGGGTGCGCTTTTGTCGACGAACGATCAACAAGGCACTTACCCCCTGAACCCTAAAAGGCACTCGATACGCGTCTATCGTTTTCTCCTAACATTTGAATGATTTCGAAGGTCAGTTTATGCCCCGTTCAGTAGTAGCGACGGATAAGATGTTTCGAGCATAGATGCTCCAAATTTGACTACAACGCAAACCTTGGCAAGTACATGTGCATTCAGATTCAGTGGACTCGACCGCACACCTGTGATTCTATTCCACCTAAATAAGGATAACCAGTTTTGGCCTCGCTGGGACTGTGAGGCGTTACGTGGTGGCTGATCGCGGCAGGAGTTGATACTCCTGAAGTTGCACTCTGAGCCATGCACGCGCTCATGTTCGACGCGGTGGAACCGACACTGCCGCATAGACTGCTCAGGTTCAGATTGTTGGATGCTAGATTCGATGCGAGGTTGCTGCTGCCGTAATGGGAAGCATTGAACAACCTGAAACAGAAAAACGAAATGCCATACAATTGATTCCTGCAATGCGATGCGCACTCTTGGACAAAATGTTATCTTTAGTTTCTCGACAGCTACATAAAACTTCTGAACGAAGCACACAGTATCGTAATTGCTGCGACGCAGGAAGAAGGAACCAGTTAGCAAATAAAGTTCAGCTCGACGGCGTTCCGAGCAAACAGAGGAGAATCAGAAATCTGACATCAGAACACCGACATTCGCGCGGTAATATTGTCCGCTGGTTTGCGAGTTGTGATGCAATCAACGTGTGTATTAGTTTCGTCGTGTAAAGTTACAAGATAACAAAATAACAAAGTTACAACATAGTTACAAAAAGTCGCAAGATATGTAATTTGTAATTTGGTAAAAGATGCTAGACACGACGGGAGGAAAAAGGTTGTGGTAGAACGTAGACACTTGGTTTCGATCGATAGGAACACATACGCTAACAAGTAAACGCATATATGTACCAGCAGAACATACGATGCTCGCGATTTAAAATTTCTAAGTGCATTACATTATGCTTAGAGAGTGTAGCGTGCATGTACCGGCCGATAATGGAAAAAGATCGGTCTAAAAGAGCACGGAAAACCATTGGTACCTGTGCTGTTCGAGTTGCGCCGCGCCGTGTACTAAACCCCGGATACAGCACACTTTCGATCGAATATTTTATAACTGTTTTAATTGAAATTCTCGAATGTAAACGAACGTTTACCGTCTCCGGATTCGCTAAATTGGTATAAACTTGCAAGGTTTTTATGGGGCCCGAAGAAGGCAATCGTCGATTACACGTCTCGGTTGTATTGTGATCAAAGCATAACAGTCAATAAGTATTTAACTGAAAGATTCGGTAGCCCCTTAGAGATCACCAACGTCGAAAGTTACAAATTTCTGGCGATCTTACACCGAATATAAAGCAGGTCGGTGATATTATGGTCGCCGGAGTGGAGCGACAATATTAAAATATTAACGCGGGGCAATTTTGCCTCCATAACCCCGAGATGAAATTCCCTTTTCGTTTGGCGAGTCTCAAAGTAACCGCCGACAAGTTCTCTCTCGTTTTGCCGTGCAATCAAAGTTCACTGCTCGTTTGCAAGCCGATACTGTACGCACACGGACAAGGGAGAAACTTTCACGCTTGTACACATACACACACGAATCGTTTAGGGCGTGTCGGGGCTGCCAACAACCGATTTCAAAACGGAGTAGCGGTCCTTTTGACCGTTTCGGCACAGCAGCCACGGTTAAGAACCCCGAAGCGTACCAATGCTGAAACCATTTAATTCCTCTCTTCTTCTTTTCTTTCTCCCTCTCTACCTTTTTCTTGTCTTTCCTTCCTCTCGCCGACCTTTCTCGTCGTCTCTTAATTTCTTTTTACGAACCAGTGCAGAACAACCTCGCGGAAGCTTCGGGATATACATACATATGTGTATGTATATTGCGTGCCCCGCTGATCGGTCTACAAATCTATTTTCGCCTAGCGGAACCCGGCTACAAATCAAATTCACTTCTATAGAAGTGTTAATGAATTCTGCTGAATTTCAGAACGGAGGAACAATTTATAACGCCACAGGGCCAGGGGAGGCTCAAGAATTCCTCGACAAAAGACCAAACCCGCGTCGGCGTCGCATCGGCGTCGCATCGGCCGGATTCTTTGATCCGAATTCGATGCGTTTTTCTCGTTTTACACTGCCCGGCGAAAGAAAAAATATTATTAAGAAGCAACATTATGTTGTTGCATCACGAAATGTCCGATTTTAGAATGCAAAATATTGCGAAGCGCTTCGATCAAGAAATAACTATTACCTACTGTCTACAGGTTGGTTTATCAGATAGATCACTTTCAGTAAAGCTGATCCTTATGATCGCATCTTCAATTTCGATTCAGATGTCTCAATTTACTAGTAAAGAAATTTGATTTCGATTGTCGTGCATTCTTCTTATACAGGGTGAGCCACTTATCATTGCTACCTAGAATAACTTTGAAAGTGCGATAATATGTAGTTGAAAAAATGTTTCGGAACAAAAGTTGCAATTTGGTTAGTTTGACTTTCTTTAGTGAAACATTTTCAGCAACATCTACTCTAAAAGCTCGTGCAAAGTTTACGTGTCCCCCCTCGTCCCATCCCGGAAGTTATGATAGCTGTGAAACCGTCGCGTGAGACGCAATTCCGTAGCGAGTCGCTTCGCACGAGACGCATTGACGACCACCCAGTGAATCTTGAGATCGCAGAGGTTTTTGTTACAAGTTCTTTCAAATATACGATCATTCATAAGCATTTGAACTTTCTACTAGCTCTTGGAAGGGAAGAATCCAGGTGAAAACAGATGAATGCTATACATGGAAAAGTTGCTGAACCGCTAAAGCATTTGCACGTCTAAGGCGTTTCTACATTTAGCGTATGTTAAAATTACAAAATAACTGGTAACATTAAAAAGACAATATCAGAATCCTATTAGTTTTTTTTTATACTTTTTTGCTTAACTTTTAATTGTAAAAATCCGCAGTCCACTCGCAAGTTTCCGCGTGTTCGTTATTATCAAGAATATTGATTCTCGCGGTAATTTTCACATGTTTCGTGATCGCTAGTTTTCCGTGAAAATGGGTGAAAAAAAGAAGCAACTAAAGTATAGATTCGTAAGAATTCATAGGGCTACCGAGCGTCGAGGTCGAATCGCTTCCGGGGTGAAAGAAAGGCCACGCCGTTGCAGGTTAAAGCTGGATCATCGCCATCGGCGAAGATTAGCCGGTAGCGTTTCATTACGGGGGCCGAAGAAGCAACATAATTGAGGACCACACAGAAAACGTGTCGGTGGGGCCCCGCTTGCTTCACCGCACCGCACCGCACCGCACCGCACCGCACCGCACCGCACCGTACCGCGCCGCATCGCACCGAACCGAACCGAACCGAACCGAACCGAACCGAACCGAACCGAACCGAACCGAACCGAACCAACAGCTCTCCTTTTCTTCTTCGCTAACATTTCTCTCTCTCTCCGATAGTCCTCCAATCTCACCTGTTCTCCTTTCTGCCTCGCTTCCCTTTTTTACTCTCACCTTTCTGCACTCTCTCACGACGTGTCTCGTTCTATGTCTCGATCCCTTCGGTCTTCCTCCTATTCACGATTCGCTCACAGTTTTCCCGCATTTCATAATTGTGCCGGTAATTATGGAAGTGGTCTAACATCACAGTTCCAAGGAAATTTAACGTTTCACTTAATTTGTATTAGGCATATCGATTGATTTTACTATATCATGGAGTTTTTTTTTATCAAGATTCGTCCAGATCGTTTGAATATACACTCAAAACAAAAGGAACTGAATTTCAACACAGAAGATGAATCTTTCGTTAAAGAGGTTCTAAAAAACGAATAACTGTTTACTAGCACAGATAAGTTTCATACTATAACAACGAATATTTAACGCAAAATTATATATTATTAAGTAGGCAAAACATTTCGTCAAAGGTCTCAGGATCTCGAAAGAAAGAATGTATACATGTTAGACCACGGGTATTCTATTCAAACATGTGATAACGATTGAAAAGTAGCAATTACTACTTTTAAAGGAATAAGAACATTGAAATATCCAAGTAGTTACAAGTACAAGTACGTGCTCCAGGGTTCGAAACCAACGTTTGTGGTTCGTGCACTTTACAAGTACATACAATTGAATATCATCTTTTCCGAGTAATAATGAAATCTCATCAAATGAAGTTTTTGTACTGTATTTCACATGGTTTCGCAAATACATATCGAACTTGATCCCGTCGCTAGCTACGACCCACTTGAGCTTGGACCTGAACCTGCTGCAGGCTCGCTTCACCTCCTCTTTGTACATTTTCGTCATCATCGCCGCGACGATGGGCGCAAGGGTACCTTTGGCGTAGCGATGCTTCGCAGTTACCTTTGCCTCGACTACGCCGCCCAGTGTCGCCAGATCAAGACTTTTGTCCTCGCTCTCTAATTTCCCCTTTTACCGCGCTACATACATATTCCTGACGCTTCCGCCCGGTCACGTGGCGTGTTTCGTCTCTGTCGTGCATACTCCCGGTACGGGCAGAGAGAGGGTAACTTTTACCCCTCGATTCGTGCTCCCTTCCCTCATCTGGCGACACTGACTACGCTCCACGTGTAATAGTCAAGGGCAGTTCCGGGCACGTTTTTCGCGGCAAAACCGTCCCCAGCATAGCGCCCACTGTTCCGTTCCGTTCCGTTCCGGTAAGCGTCGTTACCTTCGGGCAACGAAGACGCGAGACACCAGCGAACGTTTCAGGAGCCCAACCGTGCCCAGCACTGGTCGAGGGGAGTGTGGTCGGGGCTACAGGGAGGTCGCAAGTCGGAGGATCAGTGATAACAGAAGTTTCCCGAATTGCCAAATTCGCGCTTTTCTTTTTTTCTTCGGCTCAGAATGATTCCTGCGAGTTGCCCGGGGGATGCAGTTACCTCGTACGTTTCGTTATTTTTGAATTCGTTGGCCAAGTCGTAACGTCGACTAGCGTCGTCTCCTTGTAACCAAACCACGCAATGATTTTTGCGGGTGGGTTTCTGGCACAAAACGATTCGCGTATTGCCGCTATTCTTGGTTCATGGTTGAGATTTTCCCTATTGTAACTCCACGACAACCTTACCTTATCGCTTACCATTATCGTTATCTTATTTGCGGGACTGTCCGGAAATATTTCGGATGTATCTCGAAGACTCTCTGTGTTTAATAAACTCGTTGCGCGCGGGTCGGTTATATTATATGTATCCGGTTCCACTAGCGACCCGTTGTGTTCATCTTTCTCCGTAGACTTTCTTCGTTTGCAGTCTCTGCGGCACTCGAACGAATTGGCCTCTACACTTCACGTGTAACAGCACCGTACGTACAGCAGGCCAAGCATTTCGCCAACCCGTTATTACGCCACAATGGCAGAATTAATTGTTCGGAAACATTCTGCGAGCAAAAGCTTCGTAGATACCGACTCTTTCTTTCCACCGCATACCTCCTGACGTTCTCTCCTTTTTCTTTCCGTGGCTACCCCTCTGGTCGGGTGAGTGATTCGACTGGTTTAAACGTCTCGAGTAATGTATCTCTGCCTCGACAACGTGCACTTTTCTTCGACGCCGGACCCGCCTCGTGGAGGGTCTAGCATTCATTTTTAAGTTTACCGAAATCTACGTTACCGCGACAACGCTGACGTATTGCTCTTTGCGTATTACTCTAACGAGTCTAAGTAAACACACGATCAAACGAGTTGGCCGTTTGGTGCAACAATTATTCACACGTTCAGCGTACCTAATATTTTCATTGGTTGTTAAGCTTCTTGGGGCTTATCTTACTAATCCTTCAGAGGAGACAGATATATTATTATTATTATTATGCTTTCCTTTTGAATGTTATCGTATACATATCGGCCAGTGGATCATTATTTTGATTATGAAATAATTCGATGTTACAGTAGATTTCATTGTTTTCCGTTCCCAATCGTTCCTAACCGTTGCGCGTTGGCGCGAAGAAGAAGCAATAGAAATCTGTACTGGCAACTCACCCATAGTTCTCTGCGGTTGGTCTTGACCATTGTTGCTGCGCGGCGTAGTAATTTTCGCTGTAGTTATAATGCTGAGGATAACCAGTCGTGGTTGTTGCGGCTGCAGCTACCGACGTTTGACCATAGCTTTGATAAGTTTCAGCACTACCGTAGTGCTGAGACTGAAACGACTGCAAGTTCATTGTGTTGAAAGCATTCAGTTGTTGACTATTCAGCTGTTTGCGAAGCCTAGCACGTCTGTTGCTGAACCACACTTGGACACGAGCTTCTGTCAAGTTTGTTCTGTAACAATCAGAAAAGTCTAACATTACCCTCAATAGGCGTTCAAGATAACATTGGTTAACACTTCGTTCCACTCAAAGATAGTACTTTATTTTGAAGTGTGTTTAGAGCAAGCGTCAGGCACACTGTTCCAATGCAATCGGGATTCGGTGACTTCCATTAATATTCAGACACCCTTTCGAGGAGAATAGCTTTCTAAAAATTGGACTCGGTTGGCTTTAGTTTTTGTAAGAAATTAGAAAAATTAATTTATTATTTATATACATATACCATAGATGTTTATAATTTCTTTTATCTGAGTTTTTATCATTCGTATGTCTCGTTTACGTGTATCCCGATCGAATCGTTGTATATTGTCTAGTCTTGTTTTCAAGGCGAGGATAAATCAAAAAAGGAATAGAACTTACTTTTGGGCTAACTCTTCTCTCGTATAAACATCTGGATATTGAGTTCGGTGAAAAGCTGCTTCCAATTGTTCGAGTTGTTCACCGGTGAACGTAGTCCTGCTTCTGCGTTGTTTCCTTTTCAACGTGATTCCTGGCTCACTTTCTGTATCTGAATCATCACCGCTACTGCCGCCTGAAACAAAAACCATAATTATCTGTGTTACGTAATAAAATTCAAATAAGCGCGCAGCAATTAGCAGCAGTAAAAGATTGTTTACGATGTAGTAATGATCCGTACAACGGTTTGTACGTTCGATAACTATAAATTCCACCAAAGTTAAAGATTTATATCTATTATTCGTAAAAGCATCAATTATCAATGATACTCCATTTAGAATACTTGCATAAGTGAATGTCTATGCGAAGAAAAATATACAAAGACACGCCAGATGACGCGTATAAAGGGTCTCCCAAACATGTTGTACTTCGTTGAAAAGGGCCATTCCCGAGGTCATTCAAAGGAAATATTTCCTTTGCGAAAATGTTCTGCGCGCCTTTGTTAAAGAGTTATTAACGAAAAACACGGACCAATCAGAACAAGCGGCTACAGCGGACATTTTCGTCGGCATTGGCGTAACCGCGTTCTGTTTGATCCGTGTTTTTCGTTAATAAGTCTTTGGAATAGCGGCGAAGAACATTCCTATAAAGGAAAAAGTTGCTTCGACTCATCTCAGCAATGACTCCTTTCAAGGAAGTGCAACATTTTTAGGACATCCTGTATGCGTATTTCGATCGTTCAAAGGTCTGTCTCAAAATGAATGAGATACGTATGAGAGATATGTTATAACGCGAATGTTCCATTGTTCGAAATTCGAACCGCATTTTCTTTTTTTTTCTTTAACATGTGCACCTAAATTCTGTAGGTCACTATCAAGATTCTCTACAGAATAGTTTCGACTTGGTGAAGTAATTACCGAATGATTAGTTTCGATAGAAAATGTTGTTGCGGTAAGGAAAGAGTCGATAATTATTATAGTTTTATTTGATCTCCGTAGGTAGGAAAACGAAGGTAAAAATGGTAAGTTCTTTAAAACACGCGATCGAGGCTTCTTATCGAAGAAAGGAATCGACGATGAAGTCCGAGCGATCCGAGCGATCCGAGCGAGATGGTACGGAGCACGCTCCTTTAATAGCGGCAAGAAGGTCTCCCAGTCCAGCACGTGCTGCACGTCAGATACCGAAGATAGGAAGCGAGTCGTTCACGCCCACAGTTCACACGCCGGACTCGGCAACCCACCATTAAGACCCTTCTGATTACAGCCGTGCCAGCCGAACCTATACTAAACTAAAACACTGGAGAAATTAGGGTTCGCCGCGAAGAAATTAAGTTCTTTGACATGTCCCGTCCCACACGAGCTAAACGAAAGCCCGTCGTCTTGTCTTCTATCGTCCACGAGATTCGTACTTTCGTTTACCGAACCGAACCGAACCGAACCGAACCGAACCGAACCGAACCGAACCGAACCGAACCGAACCGAACCGAACCGAACCGAACCGAACCGAACCGAACCGAACCGAACCGAACCGAACCGAACCGAACCGAACCGAACCGAACCGAACCGAACCGAACCGAACCGAACCGAACCGAACCGAACCGAACCGAACCGAACCGAACCGAACCGAACCGAACCGAACCGAACCGAACCGAACCGAACCGAACCGAACCGAACCGAACCGAACCGAACCGAACCGAACCGAACCGAACCGAACCGAACCGAACCGAACCGAACCGAACCGAACCGAACCGAACCGAACCGAACCGAACCGAACCGAACCGAACCGAACCGAACCGAACCGAACCGAACCGAACCGAACCGTACCGTACCGTACCGTACCCCGTGTTCCCCTTCTCTAGCACGAATCTCTTGTCATTGTCGCACACTGGCCCGTTTTTGTACCTACTACAAAGCAGATGGAATTCATTGAATAATCTTTGTGTCATGAAATAAGTTGAAACTAGCCAACTAACTTGTTTCGTAAGCTAATACTTGATTGATAGAAACTGAAAAGAATCCAGACTTGTATCTGACCTTATTTGTTCCACGAATAATAGTCGAATTCGAGTCTCTTCAAGCAATCTAGGATGACCTGTCCAATGAATGAGAGAAAGCAACATTTACGATGCCCCTTCCGCGTTGAAATCTATATGCAGTAATTGGTACTGGTAGTATTTTGATGGTTTAATTACAATTATTTTTTATACGATTTCCAAGTAACCGGTGATCGACTTGATACCCACTTTGCATTTTGTCCAACCAGATTGACGACTTTAAATTAAACAAATTAATAATCAAACTTCGAGACATCGCTGGTGGTAGATTTAATATTGATTATTTGCAGTTGTAAAATATTTGATTATTTCTCACGTAAAAGAACACTTATTGCTAGTATTATGACAAATGCGTATTAGATTCTTTCGAATGTAAACATTAAAGTGTTTTTCAGATCGTATTCACTGTGCTTTGAAAAATCCCATAATAATGCTCAAAAGAATTTACAACTTTCAACAGAAAGATAATAAAATGTTTCTTATGTGACAGGTGATAAATGTCGAGAATATATGTGTTCTCAAACGAAACCGCAAGAAGTAAATCACCTAAAACGATACGAACAATTAATGACCAAGTGCCTGTTCAGATCACTAGAACGTCTAAATCAACAGTGTGGTTCGCTGGCCGAAGAAAACAGAAGGTAGAGGCAGCTACACATACATACATACACATCCATACATATATACATACATACATACATACATACATATATACATCAGATACAAAGCTCGGGAGACCACACGCCGTGGACCTTGTGCAGAAATCTTTACGCCCTCTGCTCTTTTTATTCTTTTTCTGCATTATTCTTCTTTCGATAATCTCTCGATCAAAATTTGTGTGTTGCACGTTAAATACCACGTCGGTCGCATACGGTCGACACTAATTTTTGGCCAGTTTCAGAAGTTTGCGTTTATTGTGATTCTATTCAAATGAGCCGAATTTTATTAGGATTGTTTTCGAACCTCTCACCGCGATGAATTACTTTGAGTTTGTTGGAATTTTTCGGTTTGATATTCGCGGCAGGCACTCGGTATGTTAACAATATTACTGAAGTACCTATCTGTACATACAATACATAGAGGTTTTCAGACACAGAGGTTACACTGCAACTTTTGTTCTCTTAAAACAAACCGTTAAATGTGCAAATGATTTTCAGATGATAGCAACATCATTCTACTAAAAAAGAAGCACAAGAGTTCGTCTATCGAAACATTTAACAATATTACGAACTCGCAAGCTGGATGTCCATTAATTCTTTGGTAGATATTTGTAAAACTTCTTCCTTCTTTGACACCAATGATATCTATAATTCGCTACTGATTGAATATAACATGGCTAAATCGTTTGTTTATTATAACAAATGAATTATAAAGCAGAGGAAAAATAGGAATTTAAGCGAATGTAAATTTGTCTTTTCCTATTTTTCTGTGTACTTTCAATAAATAGTCTCGATGTAATAGTTTTGAAAATACTGTATGAAACTGCCAAACAAATTGATTAAAAACATGTGGTTTGGTTTACTCCTAGAAAATCAATTACTTTTGTAGGAGTATAGCAATTGTTGTCAAGTTCATTTTCCTTCAAAGTTACGTTCCCAGAATTTTTGTATGTGTGTACCGGCGACAAACTGAGTGACACGATTTCAGTGACAATAAAGCGGAAACCTGTTCAATGAATAGCGTAAGGCGTAAAGTGATCAACAGGTGGGTAAGGCTGAACATAATCGCGTTCTTACGATTAGATCGAGTTGCAATTCTCGGGGTACATCTAATCAAAACTAAATCTTCTCGACATGGTAATAAACTCGACACATCTACGCGCCACGGGACGCCTAATATTTCTTCGCGAGCTCCACTCCTGCTAATAAATAAAAAAGCAAGCGACTCCTTTTGCATCCACCGACCGGGCCTATATTTTTGTTAATCTCTTGCTACCCTCCAAATTATTCTGCTTTCAGCGAGCGAAGATTCTTTAACTCGGTCGAAAATATACAAGTGGAAATATTTATCTATCACATTATTGAAATAACAAATACGTTATTACTTGAGACATTTTCTTTTAATTGATAGTTTTATGTCGCATCAACTGCTACGTTATTAGCGACCTTATAAAATAAGTAAGGATACATTACATTATTCCTTTGACATTTTTACAATTTCATCTTATTTTTCATTTTCTATTACCATCGAAGCCAACAATGTGCAGAATAAAGATTCATTGATATCGGTGAGCAATATATTCTACTAAATGATTTGCAGATACAAGTGACTAGTTATTTCGTGTTTTCTATATTTTTTGAATTTCAATTTAACTGGCCGCCACTGGGGAAAAATATATATGGTAATAGCACAGCAATAAAACGGTAATACGATCATTGCTATAGAAACGAAATGTGGCCCGCTAGACCTTAGAAAAATCGACTTTAGGGTATTTACTACGAATTGAAAATCGCACGGCTCTCACGAATCGTACAGTGCAAAATATGTATTACCGATATGCATGCGGTACTTATCGTTACGGTTACCTTAACTCAATTAACTTAATGTTTCTGCACGCTATAATTACGCTTATCGCTCGATTACCTCGAACGTTTCATTTACGCCCGCCTAATGGTTTATGCGGTGTTAAAACAACGACGCTGTTCGCAAATTTCGAGTGTACGTATCCGTCTCGAAAATCTTTTTAAGCGGCGAACCGCTGAATCCGGTTTTGTTAATTATTTCACCAAGATTTGTAAGATCGCATCGCCGCGCCGTGATCACGGAAGGAGCTTTTAATTAATTTAGTCGTCCCTTTGTGTCGAATTAAGCGACCAGGCATGTCGTTTCACTTTATAATTACCGTTATCCGTTTTAGGGTTCGAATGTGCTACTTGTAACTAGACCGCGCGGATTTTATGCATCTATTATAAATAATGATCAAGTAGATCGAATGCAAATCGAATAGAAACGTTCTAAAGAGTCTTTATGCAAAATAAAAATTGTTTTCATCCGTTGTAACTGACACAGGACACACGAACCAAACAGGAATTTATTTCTTTATCTCTTTTGTAGTTCTATCGAGTTGTAAAAAATATGTTGATGTACTCAGATTCTTTTAATGTTCCTACCGTTGCAAATTATATCGACCCATTTTTATCATAAATGCATAAAATTTGCAGTCTATGTCATTTTCTTATTCTTGTTTCATCAAATAAATTGTTTTGATTCCACGCGGTTTTTATATGCACTCGTTTGTCGTGTTAAGCGATACAAGTATTAAATCTATTTAATGCGAGGAAATAGACCCACCAAGTATTCCGTCGATCGAATGATTCCTGCGAGGATCATCACCGGGCCGAGTTTGATTCGCAGGACCGCGGAGAAGTCTCGATATACTGGAAACCGACGGCGCTGACGCCTTATCACAGACACCGTCCTGCTGGCAGAACCACATTGGACTAGTTAGTATAGAAATTAAAAATAATCAAATTAGAATAATTATTTTTCGTTTTATTAGAGGTTATCACATGTGAAATTCTCGATTTTTAACGGTAACGTTGAACAAACGCAACTTTCCCTCAAATAAAACTGATTGATCGAAATAAGCACCATCATGATGAACATATTCTGTCAGTAATTTATAAGTAGACTACGGATCTTTATGCACAATAAAAAGTTTGCACATCAATTGCACGACACGGGAGCTACAAACAATAAATTCATTGGGGGGGGGGGGGGCTCCGTCCTAAAACGCATGTTCTGTCAATTAAAAAAGGCAGAATTCGCTGCAGCGAGTGTCCCATAAAGTGGGAAATGATATTAGTATGTTAAAAAAATATTTTCGAGTCGCCAAAAATCCTTTTGGGAAACATGTTTTTATTAGAAAATGAGGATGAATCGGATTTGACCGTTTTCGGAACTTTAGCCAAAAGTGTTTGCTATTCTTAAAAATCAGTAGATAGGACAACATGTACATTAATCCGTGTTGAAAAAGCTGACTCACAGTTTGAAGTGACTGAATATACAATGCCAAGGTACTCGGTAACTGAATTTACGCGTTCGATAATAGAAGTATTCGATATTTTTACACGCATTTCAATTACAAAAGCATTCGACTGAAAGCTGTCCATCACTGATTGTATGCACGACGACTTAATAAAGAGAGAGAGAGGGGGAGAGAGAGAGAGAGAGAGAGAGAGAGAGAGAGAGAGAGACATGATATTACTATCATATAGACGATGTCAACAGACCTTTATCAGCTTGTCCCGAATTTCCCAGCTGAATATACCAGGATTCTGTTTCTTCATGTCTTCAATTTTCGCTTCAACTTCAGGTGTGGCCACACGTGGTTTGCTACCACCGATCACTCCCGGTCTAATCGATCCCGTTTCTTGATATCGATTCAAGATTTTCGATACGCAACCATGCGAAACCCTCAGCTGTCTGGAGATTATGCACGGTCTGATACCGGCTGCGGCCAGTTCTACGATCTTATGACGAACGTGATTCGGCAACGGACGCCCGTTAATGAACACACCACCGAGTTGGTTCACACGCCCTTGTCCTGAAAGAAAAGAACAAGAACGTACATAATAAATCTACTTCTGAATAATGTGGGCGAAAATAAGCGGCGAATCATTACGCAGAAATTTTCGGGAAAATATGAACAGTGCGTAAATAGAGGGAAGTTTGAATCCGTGCTCAAGCTGACGGGAACAAAGCAATGAAACTATACTTTCCCGAGACTGACGAGAAAAAAGTCAGAAGGACCGGAGGTGGCACGCAAGGTGTCGCTAAAACTCCACTGCCAATTACTGGTAATTAGTCTTCCTTTTAATTAACTTAATTATAATTATCAAGTTAAACAAACGACGTCACACAAGTAGCAGGAGAAACAGCAGCAGCAAAATCAGCGGGAAAAAGTTCCCGGAAAGGAAGAAGCGGCCGGCGAGTTCCTCTGTGAAAGGTTCGAAAGGACGAAACGACAGAAGAAGGGAAGAAGCAGAATGAGATGCGTCTCGGTAGAGTAGACGGGTCTTCTACCCTTTTATGATGTCCACCTTACGACTCCTCAAGGGAGAGGCGTTTACGTAAGACAGAGATCAGGGGCCTACGAAAACTAAGTGTTACGAGTTACGAGTTACGAGTCCGGTTTTGCGTTAAGCAGTAAAACGCAGTCAGCTAAGGGGTTTACCTAAGCGAATCTCTTCTCCTGAAAATTCTCGCATGCAAACTACCTCTTTTCGAGACACGCTCTTGCCGGGACAACCACGGCCATGTCATATTTACATAAAAGACCGTTTGCATAAAAATCGCCAGTAACATTTAATTTCTGCATGCGTTTCGCGCACGTATTCGTGAGGGCATATTTTTTTGCAAATTCGCCAGGGTTCTGGTGAATTTCCCCACTAAATTCTCTCTTTTTGTGCAGCAAAAAGAAAGAGAGAGAAAAAAAGAAACGAGCACCGTATAGATTTTGCTCGTACCACATTTTCCAGTCAAACAATATCATCAGGTATGTAACTCCTTCCGAATGCTGCTACGATGACATAATACATATATATATATCACTGAGATATTTATAGCCAGAATTTGATACTCATTGTTGGAAATGAACTATTAATCGAACTGTAAGGGACACGATTCGAATAAAATAAATACTGATAGGATGTTAATGATTAATTCTTTATTTCATAAAATATTGTAATTTAGACCGCGTTAATGGTGCTCGGTATAATTGATGCGCTCGTATTCCCTGCATTCGACCTTCGATTGTTTCGAATTCGTACGTTTCCGGTAATTCTGCATTGAAATGGTAATGGATTACGCAATGTCGGAAGTTCGCAATGTCGTGGCAAACCTACTATGATATAAACTTTACGACGTACGGAGGTGATTGAATGCGATAAAGAAGCATTGTTTCGAGCACGTTGATCGGGGGATCGTTCCTCGACAAGAACCCTAGAATAATACGACACCTCGGTGCCTCGTTGCCTCGTTGCTCGGAAAGGCGCTCGACCCGATTCAAAATAGCAATCCCTGGATCGATTTATCGCTGATTAAATTCATCCGACGCAAGAGCATTATCGAGCGGAGGAGGGAAGATAATGAGGAGAAAGGTACGAACGTGAACACGCTAATTCCATTGAAAACATGCGCCCGGCTTTGAGAAAAATTGATAATCGACGAAACACTGTAATGAACCTGTCATTACACGAGGCCCCTTGCAACACCTGCTATGAAAACTTGTGCTAATTGCCACGGAGTGTGCTTTAAAAAAGGGACATCGCCGAACCGCTCCTCTGCCCGTTCTCGATGTAGCCAAAGTAGTCCCGTTTCGTCATTCATCAAATCTTCGAGATTTACATCCCCCTACCTCACGAGATCCCAATGGGTCGTAAGGACATATCCACCAGCATACATCGCACACCTAGATGGGTTCGTCGCGTATGTATGGCTCTCGGACACCTTTCATGACGTCAGTCAGGCCGCGGGGCCCGACGGGATTACAGGCAAGATCAAAAGGCGCCGACCGCCGCCGCCGACTCGATCACTCTTCCTCTCGCTCTCTCTCTCTCTCTCTCTCTCTCTCTCTCTCTCTCTCTCTCTGTTTCTCTCACTCGCTCGCATCGAGTCTTTCTCTCTTTCTGTTTAGCGCGCTCTCAGTGGGCGCGAGGTGAATTGCACAGGCTTCGGGACGAGTTCGAAGCGAAAAGACCTATGTATAGTGACGGGGTGGCCCCTTCTTCGTCCAGCCCAACTTCTTGCGCGACAATAACGTGAAATTCTACGTAACCGACACCCGTACTCCATTACGAAACATTCGAGGTACTCGCTGGATACGCGAACAAACGAATTAATTCGTAACTGGCGATCCATTTCATCTCTACGCTACGCCGAGATCTCCCAGCCATACCCTAGAATACCTATGGATCGTGCAACGACCAAAAAATCTGGTTCAAGAGGCCTAATTGGTTATAACTAGACTCCGGATGTCTATGCGTTTATGCAG
This sequence comes from Halictus rubicundus, assembly GCF_050948215.1. NCBI lineage: Eukaryota > Metazoa > Arthropoda > Insecta > Hymenoptera > Halictidae > Halictus > Halictus rubicundus. The sequence goes on along the minus strand of NC_135149.1, from coordinate 32,688,235 downwards.
AAATTGGCTGGGTGAAATATAAAACGATACGAGATTTTAACAATCTAAGAACATTATTACCCTGTTTTCGATGTGAGAAAAAAAAAAGACTATTAAATGATGAAATGAATTTTTATTTAACTCTTGTTTATTTATTTTGCATACAGATGCGCACAGTCTAGTTAGAACACATGTGTGGTGTCTTCTTGAATTTTTTAGTGACAATTTTCATGTACGTAAAACTGTTCTGAATACGTCGGATGGTCGAACCCTTCCTCAAGACAGTGTCTAATTTCCCCATTCTGTAAATTATTAAAAAACGAACATATTCATTTTTATATTTATATCTTTATTTAACGACAGATGCTTTTACCTGAGCTGGTAGAAAATGTAGTTTTTCAAATGTAAGATTTATTCAAATCGGTGATGAACATATTGTTGAATATACGATTATATGAACAGATATATCTACGTATTATTAAATCTTGTGTGTGCAATACCGTCTTCGAAGCTTCCAAATTGTTTCATGCTAGGGCACGATGGCTTCAACAATTTTCGATAGTATTAATTTATGCTGTATAATTTATTGTCAATATGACAGGTTTTGCAATGTCTTGCATTTACTAGTGTTTAAATGACAAATGCAGAAATCAGATATCAATATCTCGTGATACTGTTACAAGAATCACATCTCTTTTAATCAACGAATTAACATTGCGGTAAATTGCTACGAAATGTGTTTTCCAATCTACTATGCAACGATTACAAAAAAATATCATTGCGAGCACGCGTTATGTTCCGTAACTACCACACGTTGGCTAGCGAACAAAAACTTCTGCATTATAGTATTTAAAGTGGATTTAACCAGAAAAGATGGCAAAACAAAAATTGCAACAACACAAATATAACATCATACATGTTCATACGAGATGTATTGTATTGTAGATGCAATGGTAAATAGACCATGGGAAAAGACTGTGGGAAAAAAGTAACTTAAAATCTCCCGGAAATAGGCAGAAAACGAAGTGTAAAAATGTGAAAATTAGACAATTTCTGATTGGGAACGCGGAGAAGCGCTACAATCAACGCATACGAAACAAATTCTCAAACACGAGGAGGTTTCATCATGGTTTTGGGGGTGCATGACACGACATTTGACGCCGCGTCGGTTCGTTACACCGAATAAGTGATAATATGTATAATGAACCAATATATGTATAAAAATATTTTAGAGAAAAACTGATTGGGTAATGTCAAGAGCATGCCGTTGACCGTTGAAGGGAACAACAACGTATATTTCGATATGATTGAAATTCATAAATCATGTATAGTTTAAAGTCGACAATTTGCATTGGCTATCATCGTATATCATGATTCTTTTAAATTTATTCAAATCCAATGTTTTATGGATTTGAAGAATAGCGTATGTTTACAAATAAAATTAGGAAAAAATATAACGATCATGTAGCATGTACATACTTGTTTGATCAAAACATAAGAATCTGTATGTCTAACGTTCATAAGTTACTTTCTCGTCGTGATCATGCTAAACCTGATTTTTCAAACAAATTTTGGTCAATAAAGTCGTGTACGCGTCGAAATTGAGAACACATTATTACAAGATGGATAGTTATGTAACTGACTGTGTGTATTCCGGCACCGTCCGTTTACATGTTTTTAAAAGTTTGTATCTCATCAAAGGGCACAAGACCACCCTGCAGCAAAAATAAAAGAGGGTTGCAGTGCTGCGAATCATTGAGAAAATAATTTTCAGCATGAATTATTGATAACGGGTAATTGATTGTGGGCGATCACGCTAATATCCATGATCGTGCCGATATGACGCGATAGGGGCTTCCCCGATTTGAATTCGCTCGACGCAACTTGCATGATTAAACTTTACCCTCCGGGCGGTGCTTCTCGAAGTAATGCTATTTATTGGAGACCGATTATCTAGGAATTAGTTTTTCAACTATAGTAAAATTCAATAGGTGAAATTTCAGCAGCTAGATGTCTCAATGTTTATTTTTACAACACTATATATCTTTGCGTAATCATGTTATTTCATTATAACTGGCTGTCGAAAAACTGACGGAATAAATCGATATTGAAAATTTATCAGATATCTACAATTCCATTCCGATTGATGATAATAAGCAGTGAAATAAAATATTTCTGCAATGATTATAGCTTTAATTATTTTATATATAATAACAACTACTTTCAAAATGTTACTTTTGTTTTATGCTTTATGTAAATGCATTCTTTTTTCAGATCCGCATTATCGTTGCATGTGAATGATAATTACGTATCTGAAGAATGTAGGCGCGTTTCTAGCGGTGAGTATCGAACAAATGTTTAAAGCCGCTTTCGCAAACCGCTCATTAGAAGTTTCTCACGTGTCCTAAAAAGAGTCAATCATCGCATCGGTTCGGTACGGTTCGGTACGGTACGGTTCGGTTGGTATCGGATGCCGTTCGTAACTGTATGATAAATGATGAATTCCGCAAACAATCGGGTCAACGGAACCGAACGAGCGCGCGCGTCCCGATCCGGTGCCGCGCAAGCCGGTCCGATGAAAAGCCAAGAGGTGAGGTGAAGAACTGATTGCGAGAAGAGAGGAAGAGTTGAGTTGCGCGCGTATTACCTGACCGAGTGAGAATATCTGTACGGGCGAAGGGGGATGCATGTATTTAAAGTTCGGTACGAGTTCCGAGTTGCGAAGGCTTCAATCAACGTGCCGTCGCTCGGGGCCTATCCGATATCAGACATTCGGTACCCACGGCCCTGGCTACGGCTGCGTACTCCAACTCTTGTACTCTTCTACATACCGACTCGACTCGACTCGACGCGACGCGATGCGTGTTCTCCTTTGTCGCGAATCCGAACTTCTTTTCTATACTTTTTCGCGAACGTGTCCTTGCGGAGGACAATAGGTTCTGTAATTAACCACTTGCCTCATAGGGTCCCACTTGTCCCGATGCCGTTAAGCTAACTTGTTCATTCATCAATCAATTAGTCATTTATTTATTTTAACTTCATCTGTACAAAATTGATATCGATGGCTTTTTCATTATCCACCGGACGTTCGTTAGAACTGTAGCACGATAGCACTGTCTTATTCAAATACTGATTGAGACAAATTTTATTATCGGTTCTCACGAAATAAGTAACATTGAATTAATTCAGTACAAAAATAACATAGCAATAATCATTTAATACCAAAAATCAATTTGTGTTTCCTCTAGCAGACACGTATCGCGTACAATCCGATTTACGTAACCCTACTGCTGCCAAGTATTGATTCCACTGAAATTAAGAAGAATTTTTGACAACTGACATAGTTTGATAAACAATTCAATTTGAAAGATAACGAGAGAGAATTCTTTTTTGTTTTGTTACGATGTTGAGGAATACTTTTTACAATCATCATAAATTCAAGTCTATAATAGATTTAACAACTGTATCGAATTTTAACCGCATAAGAAGTTATTTACATGTTGTTGAATGAAACTTTATCGCACATACATGCTTCAGCTCCCATTCTTTACCAATACGTTAAGCAGTATCGTCTCTTTTAAGCAGTTGAATATTTTCCTGGGATATAAACAATGACGAAGTAACCAGATTAGAATGCAAATAGCTTATACGTCATTTTCAGATATTTGGAAAAGGTTAAGAAATTATACCCATATCATAAGATATCGAACATTTTCTATGAATATTGAAGATTCTGTAAATATTGAAGAATTTAAAGATATTTTACTGAAATGAAAAGTATCTACAGCTTTCTTTAATTCCATTCAGAGGATTCCTTACGTAACATGTATAACAAATGGAAATACTATACTTCTTATCCCTGCTTGTTTATTGTGTTTCTCAACCTACGTCGCACGTCAGAGAAAAACAATGTCGAATTTGTTCAAGAGTTTTCGAAACTGAGATTGCATTGAATTTATTAAAAATCTTTACATTTCGAACTTGTTGATGCTCTAAAGATTGGCTAATTTTCAAATATAGCAAGCAACCACGTGTAATCCGTTTAATTTTCTCTACTTGTTTGTCTCATTCTTTTATATCTTTATTAATTTCCATTTAGTTTCAAGGATTCTATTAACGGGTAATTACGAAGTTTACATGCATTTCGTGTTAGTTATATATATATATATATATATATATATATATATATATTATCGTGATCGCTTTTACCATATCAAAGTATGCGTTTACATCAATTATGATAAAACCACAGTACCTTTTAGAAATAAACAATAAGACAAATCTTCCACTTTTTTTGTTGCGGTTTCATCCTTACATCACGGGTGCGTAAAAGCACCGAAGAAACCTGGCATACTCTTACAATTATGTAGATAAATTACTGTGCTAATTATGCTTATTTTTAAAGCACAATCAATATTGAAAAACATATACATTACAAATATACATATAAATAACATATACATTAACTGATTTTAATGAAAAATAATTTGATATCTCTCTTTTAATATTCATTATGCTTTGAAAATAAGTATAATAAGTGTGGGCACAGTAATTGGCACCCCCACAGTAATTTAGTACCTTACCCTATACTTCTTGAAAATTGTTTGTTTTACCAATGGAAAATGACGATGCCCGGTTCTCTGATGTCCCAAATTAATTCCTCCTCACAACGTTGAATTCAATGGTTTGCGTAACGACGGAACGCGTCCGAAGAAGGTCATTCGAGAAGCAGAAAAAAAAGGCGAAGCGTTTAACAGGGAGGGAATAATTCACTCAAAGCACATCGTAAAACCATTATCATCGGCTGTAAAAGTTTCTCTTGCTCTTTGTAAAAACTTCGCGAGGCATCCGACATCGGTGCATGAAACGTTCAGCAGCCGGAGTCCTGTTTAATTCTCGGTGAATCATGTTTTTCGCCAATCAAACGATCGCAGAAACCTTTCCAAAAAAAAAATCGTCTAGCGGGTTCGGGTTCGGCTTTGGCTTCCACTCGGATTTAAAATTTCAGCGATGCAAAAAGTAAGTAGTAGGAATTACATGAAAAAAATAAAAATTTTCCCCGCTCCTTAACCGCTTGCAGTTGTTAAATTAATTTCGATAAAATTTTCAGAATACGTATAACTAGCATATATCTACAAAACGTTTCACAAAGTTGCTTTCTTATTTTTCCATGCAGTTCCTACCATTTGCAGTTTTTTCAAAAGTTTTTTTTTCACGTCATTTAGTAAACCAATGCTTCTAATTTCTAACAAAAATTTAGATCATCTGGTCCAATTTTTAAACAATTAACCTATTTTAAAGGGCGTTCGAATATTAGTGCGATCAACAGTACTTCCATGCATCAATGACCACTTTCTTGAATTTCTATAAATATGGTTAATAGATCAACCATGGAACGGTTGACTACTTTTATAAATAGACTGCGGATCTCTATGCAAAATAGAACTTGTCTGCATCGATTATAAGAAACAGGAAGCAAAAGAAAAAACTGTCATTCTTTCCTCAGCAATCTCAACAAGATGAAAATAATACGTCGATATTTCTAAATTCATTTAGCCCTTTCTCTGTTTTAAATTTCATCCATTCATTTTTGTCATAAATGCATAAACCCCGCAGTCTATTTATAACTATGTAATTGAGAATGTTTATAATCGAATGCATCACTTATCAGTCTTTTAAAACATATTTTTATGGGCACTTCTTGTACATGCCTACGTTAATCTTTTTATTGTTCCTAATGCAGCAGCTATTCATTTGATCAACAGAAACGGCAGAAACTGAGTAATCGAATGATGATTTGGATAGTCTGGGTCAAAATAGACCCTGACACTTCGCCGTCGGAAGATCAAAGGAAAAGAGCGTCGCTTCGACGTCGCTCCAAATTTCAAACTTCGAACTGCACATATTGATTCTTATAAACTGCGAATGCTTATGCAAATTTACATAGTTGGGTTAACTAATTCATAGTTCATAGGAACCGGAATCAAACAACTATTGCCTACATTTTTCCATCAAATCCACATAAATAAAATAAAGTGAACAATGTTTGTTTGTCGGTTCTAATGATCATTTTACCGAAAATCATTTTAATGAAAAGATCATTTTACCTGTGCGAAATGACTCCTACCAGTTCCAAAAACCCGTGACGAAATTTTCTCGAATAAGAAATGTTTCTACTTCGTTTTTTTTTTTTATCATTAAGATATTATTCGGGAAATCATTATTCTCGGCAACCTTAAGAAGGTATAAGTGACGCATGAGCATACTCATTTTGTTTCAGAATATGACTTCACGGGACACGGTGAAATAATCCAGTAGTTCTTTAAATTAATGAAATATTTCTAAGAGATTCTCTTTTTATCTTGTTTGGAGGTATGTATTTGTAAAACATTTGCGTGATAGAATAAACAGGTACCGGTCGAGTTCAAGCGATCGCACACAATTCGCGCAAACCTTTTCGTAGCGTCGCGTGGCGTCGCGTCGCTCCAGGCAAATTCGACGTATTTTTCGTTAGAAAAGCACAGTTTGAACATTTTCACCGGTACATTAGCTCAGAAAAATATTTTCGTTCGTTTACACTTTAAACTAAAAACGGAATTGTATCGATAGTTATTCGACTGCGAATCCTTATGCAAAATAAAAATGGTCTAAATTAATTGTAAAAAATAGAAGCCACTTAAGAATATTTTTCTATTTTCAATGATTTTAGTAGATCGCAAATAATACATACGTACGTTTCTACCGTTTTAAATTGTAGCGACTCGTTTGTGTCGTAATTGCATCAAATTCGCCGTCTAATAATTATCGCATGAAACAAATCCTTTGCCTCGAGGACAACGAAAGTATTGCGGGAAAGAAAAGAATAAGCGTTACGATGAAAAAGGTGTGAGAATATCGAAACGGTTGCAAAGGACGTTTCATCCGTCAGAGTGGCACAAGTGTCGTGAAATGGTTATTGGCACAGCAGATTCGAAGTTGTGAAACGTGATACAGTCTGGGTAGTTTGAGTTTTGTCGAACGCATAATCGACGGAGTGTCCAAAGCGAAGCTGCAACCGATTGTCGGTAGGCGCGCACGGTGTAGTTTCGGGAGAAACTGCAGTAGCAATACATACAACTTACCTTGAAAAGGGTATCCAGTGAAGTAAGGTGCCATGTTCAGAGTGCTGACAGCCATCTAGTCAGTTGCTCCAGGCCTGGAGAGTCTACAAGCACCAAATCACCACAAAAATCGAGGAGAAATTTGTTTCTCTCTTTGGAGAGAATTTCGCTCGTTCCCGAGGTGTTCGATCACTTTTGCCGGCTGCGGGGCACGGATAACGATTCGGACTCGATCGCGATCAGCACGGAAAACACGTCGTTACGGAAACGAGCTCGGCAGATCCTCGAAACGATTAGACTTGGCGCGAGATGCTTGTCGGCTGTTGCATGAAACGATGGAACGGTGAAACGAAGAAAAACGAAGCATCGGCTTGTTCCGGATGCGAGGTACGGGGATCGTGAGAGACCTGTTTGCTTCGGGCTCTGGGCTCGAACTGTTCGGTTACCGAATCGGACGCACACTGGCAAGAAGGGAACGCCAAGAAAAGAAAGGAAAAGAAAGGCAGGTACCTGAAACCGTAGAAGGCTCCGCCTTCGTTCCGGGGCCTGTCCAAGAGGGAATAACTGGGATGAAAAGTACCTTAATGGCTCTAGTCGAGCGGTGCATTGGTCACTTCGAAGGTGATCTCGAGGAGGTGGAAGGTGGTCTTTTCCCTGACTCCGCCCGGCCGAGTCTTTTCCCTGTCGCGTCGCGTCGCGTCGCGTCGGGCGCAGGCCTGTTTCTGTTTGACTTTACTCTCCACGCATTTTCCACCGTTCTTTGATCTCAAATCGACCGAAGATCGGTAGCTAAACGATATATGTAATGATGTTTAATCGATTACCTGTTGAACGATCGGTGCCCGGCCCGGCACAACGTCCTTTGTTCCATCTATCGTTAGCCACGGCTGCCATTTCCGATCTCTAATCTTCGGGATTATTTATTTTCTTTCGTCGGCATTAGTGCTTAATCGGTATTTAAATTTTACGCGATTTTTATTATATGTACAGTAGCGAACACCACAATTTTTACAAACTGAAATCTCATGTTAAAGCGGCAATAATAGCGGCAATAACTACATAGACATTTACCTATTTCTTTTCTTAATAATGTTGTTGGGTTGGTATCGATACGGAAGTACTTTTTTCGAAAATATTACGTTTAGAGGACCCAGTTCCAATGATCTTGACCTTCGCATATGTTGTTAAGGACGTTATTTTGAACAACTTTGCGGTGTCAAGGTCAAAGTCATCGAAGTTCGATCCCTCTAAACGTAATATTTACCGCACATTTGAAGTCTTTAAACGTTTTTACTGGCTTGCATTTGATCCAGCCGTTTTCATCGTAGCTGCATAAAAATCGCATTCCAGTAATGATAAACAATTGCATCTCGACTACACGTATTTCTAAATCCTTCTGAAATCTGCGTCCTTCGGGTTCGTTGGCTAATTACAAAGTTAGGCCACCCGAATCCAATACTCTTTTTGCGGGAACATGATTTACTAGACTGGAGAACATCCATCACGAAACCCGAACAAGTAACCGCGGTAGACATAAAAACAATATCGCGTGATCCGACCAATGAAATCGTGAAGAACAAAGTTCAAAAAGCTCCGCTTTTCTACTTGCACACTGCATGTGTAATTCGATTTACATCGTTAATTGCAATCAACTACTTTTACCAACTATGCGTGTATTTAATTAAATTGCGGAATCTCGTAGGTCACGAACTTTTGCGTCGTAATAGAACGTTTTACTATGACGTGATTTGTTTCGGCGGTCTTTTTTACCCGCATTCGATGCTATTCGAATGATACACTTTTTGATAAACAATTTTTAACAATCGGTTACGAATTACTCTGTAAATGGTACGATATCGTTAAAAAATCTTTAAACGAATGAATGAAACTTTCGAAGATCAAGTTACAAATTTTTTATTGGAATATAAAGATTTGCGTACGTATGCAGGTTGCGTAACAGAAAACCAAACTTAACTTAACGTCCCTTCACCTTGCGTTTATTAACGTTCGATTCAAACAAATTTTCAACACGCTTTTTACGCAACTTATTCGTTATTATATATAATATCTATAATAATAATATTATTATATAATATCCAACGAAGCTGACGTGTTGATATTTTTCAGTTTGAAACATTAAAAAATATTAGATCTGCCGGAAAGTTCTGCACAGTTTTAAAAGCTGTGTTTAGTAGATAATTACATTTATCCTCGTAAAAAAGAGAGGAACAATATGCGATAATCGCTTCTTATCTATTTTTATAGTTTCAAGCATGGAAAGGTAGATTTGAAAATTAATAAAATTTTCCAACAGGTTCGATACATTTAGACAAAGATTGCTTTGTGTATTCTAACCGGAATACTGGAACGATTGCAACCATAATGGAAGTTTTAAATATAATTTTTTCGAATACCTTGGATTAGAGAAAATACATTGGATCACGCGTTGATTTAATTGATCGGCGACCGATCTTCTTCGTCCTTGCTTCGAACATTAGACGTTTCGACCCGATTCCCCGCTGCGACAAAGCCATCGTCTCTGATTCGCGTGTAATCACCTCGGAGATTAGCTGAAAGTAAGCTGAAATCGTCTCGACGAGCGTCATAATCCAACACAATAGGCCTTGAAACCATGTTAATACGCGAGACTCGTACAATAAAGTTATGTACCTACAGCTTCATTTTCTTCAACCAGTGAATAATACAAGCAGCGATGATCAAAAAAGCATTTCAAAAATTATTCGACTGGCAAATACATTATCAACTTGTAATTTATCTTTTTTTTTTTTTAATGCAACATGCATTTGGATATTGTATTATTTGGATATTTGCATTTCGATTTTAGAGAAACGCCCTTCGTACAGTTGTATAAACGCCAAAAGGAGAGAAACCATGAATATGACGTAGAAAATAAACTAGAGAATTAGTTGTCGCAATAAATGGAATTAGAGCCGACCACTATAATCCAGCAATTTCTCTCGCTCGCGTTAATATTATAAACAGTCCAAAATGTAAATGTAACTGTGAGAACAAAGGTATAAACCATGTAGTCTGGCAATGCAATTTCAAAATAAATGAAGAATCTGCAAAGAATACAGTAGTAACTGCCCCTCAATATGGAGGCGGTCATTGCAAAACCAAATATTACAGCTTGCCTTTATGTCTTCACATTCTTAAAATAATGTAGGTAATATACTGATATGTACAGAGACACGTAATTATAAAAGCTAGGAAACGATGATGAGGCTCATAATGCGATTTACGTACTCGTGTACACGTAGTTATGTAAACGAGGGTTCAGGTTTTTTTTTCTTTTTTCTTTTTCGGTAACAGGTATTTCTGTTTACAAGCAGAAATAAACCTCCGTAGAGGTTTCAGAAATAAAAAAGAAAGAGCCTTGTTATTTCATCGAATTGTCAAAGGGTCTGCAGAATTGCCGTTGTAGGTAGGTCGCGTCGTCTCGCGTCGTCTCGCGTCGCCTCGCGTCGTCGTGTCATCGTGTTCGGTAGAGTTCGCTGTGTTTCACAACCGCTCTGGATTCATATCCCAAGGATTTAATTCTTTGGGGCTATCGCCTGGTTACAAGGAGCACAGGGTGCACCGGAGGATAGCACGTGTCGTGATTGTAGTTTATGGGGAGCTGATTGCAGAAGCGTGGGACGGGTGCAAGATTGCATATGGGTCCAGCCACTAGTCCCGTCAGTATTCACCGGTCTACATACTTACGTATCCACCGCAGTGTCAGTGTTTCGTTTCATAATCATTAAGATATGCATTATCCCACTAATGATGAGCAGCACTGTGCAATAGCGTGTCCGATCGTGGACTCCGCGCTTCATTTTTGCTGCTGCGGTAGGATACATATATTTCACGTAAAATACCTTTCCGTAAAACTCCTTCAGTCTCGGCTCTGATTAAAGTGAAATCATACTGTTGTACCTTCCAACCGGATCAATTGCTTGTACAAATTTATTGGGTACACCTTTTTCTTTTTCTTTCTTTTTTCTTTTTCTTTTTCTTTTTCTTTTTCTTTTTAGAAAAAAAAAATGAAACCCTCACAGCCTCCTCAGAAATAGCTACACGAAAGATCAATTCCCATTGCCGCTTGTGTTTATAAACAATGTAGAGACTCCTGGTTATTAATTAAAGTCGCATCGCATCCTAAACGATACTGTTTACAGACGCAAGCAGCAATGGAAATTGCGGGCTAGACTGTCTAAGTGCACAACAGACAAATCAATTATTACGTATAGATATAGACACTAAATCATTTTAAATATTTATAATTACGCGTGTCACCCTTTATTTGTTGTATCTATCTGAATTGCACAAAGTATAGCGAAGCGGAAAGCAAAAGCATCACATGTCTAAGAAATTCGGCCTTAGCAAGATTAATGAACCGATTCCTGAATAATTTGCCACAAACCAAATACATTTATTTCAATTATGGTATATTGAACATTCAATTGATTAGTTACATTAAAAGTCATAATAATGCGCAGGTTCTAAGTGTAAGTAAATGAGATGGTCGGTTCGAATGATACATGACATTTTCAAATATAGTTTTAAGTGTTATTTACATCTATCGGCAAATGATTATAGAAATCTCTTAATAGAAATATCACGAACTTTTATTTACAATTTCATAGAGTAATCTCACCGCATTTTGTAATTAAAAATTACCAATAACATTTGTACAAGGCTGGGCCATGTTATGTTATCTGAATGGAAATTGAAATAAAAGGATAATTTCAACATCTTAGGGAATACAAATGTCGCTGCTGTAGAACATTCTGAAAACATTTGTTACTTTGAACAAGGGATCAAAAAGACAATCTAGTCAAATGCCGGACAAACGCAGTAGAATTCTCCGGAGCAACTTCCATCACTGACAAACTGAGAGGAAGAGAGAGAGAGAGAGAGAGAGAGAGAGAGAGAGAGAGAGAGAGAGAGAGAGAGTGAGAGAGAGAGAGCGAGAGAGAGAGAGAGAGAGAGAGAGAGAGAGAGAGAGAGAGAGAGAGAGAGAGAGAGACAGAGGGAGAGGGAGAGAGATCTTTCAATTTAGAATGTTGGTCGTCAGTCCCAAGAGTGACTTCCAAAGAGTCACCTCGACTCTTCACAAATCTGACAAGATCTTCAGACACCTGCACCTCAAATGATCAATCGGTCTGCCGGGAACGAGCGACCAAGAGTCTGTCAAGAAAATGTAAGATATCCGCATTTTTGCAATGTATGAAACTGTATAAGAATATTTTCATATGTAGAAATGCCAAAAATATTCTTATTACACGTATACTATTTAGTTATCCATTTCGGTCCTACAAATCGATTACACGACTCGTCTTTTGAAAATTCAGTACTGTTAAGGTTAACGAGTTGAAACTTATTTTGCAAAATATTTCGGTAATTGTAATTATCAGATAAAAGGGTTAAATTAGAAAATTATATGTGTTCGAACAACGTCTCGAAGCAAAACCGTTGAAAATTTTGTTAGATAGAATTAAATGAAGAATAAAAAAAAGTTAAGTTGGTAAAGTGGCGTCCGTTCCACATCGTGCATCGGGCATAATAGTACAAGTTGACTGTACCTACTGTATGAATTTTTTCGACAGCACTCCGCTGATAAAAATTCTTGATAAAAAGAAAAAGAAATTAGCCTTTAAGAATGAATTTTTCAAATTCAGCGCATTACAATACGTGCAGTTTCCAGCTAGAGGCATTCGACAAACTCGAATGCCTCGTAAAATTAATTGTTGTCGAAATCACGCCCACTAGGCCCTCGCGAGCAAATTGTTCAGGACTATGGCTGCGCCGGTAGGTGGGTAAACTGTCTCGACTATGTGACACCAAGAGACTTGTCAAAATATGTAAATGCATGAGTAATAGTGCTCGTTCTCTTTCGAAAAAGCTGTGGGCAAGGAGGGTCGAGAACGAGCCGCGCCCCAACGCGAGAAAAGGGGTGAACGGACAACAATTAGGTAGAACATCGCCCCCCTGGGAGCATTTCCACGAGCAGTAAACTTGGTCCTTCGAGATTTTTGATATTTGAACGAAGAACCGTGTCTCGAGGGGATGCAAGAATATCGACGATAAACGAGAACCAGATGTTGGAGCGTCAACCACGAAGAAGTTGTCGTGCACCCATACCGGTAGGAAACCTGTCGCGATGTCTAAATCATTTTGTAAATTTCGTGTACGTGTTTTCGAGTTTCTATCAGGTTGTTGCACGTGAAATGAATTTTAAAGAAACAAATAAATCTTATCGAAAAAAGCAAGCACCATTGCAAAGCAATGTATATTCTGCTAACGAATTGCAAAACAAATTCTGAAATTTTTCAAAAATTTTCATTACACGTTATCTAACAAACTAATCCTTCTAGCTTTACAGGAAAACCTGAACATTAGTAAAAAAAGAAGTTATTCTGATTTAAAAACAGATTATTTATTGCGTCCAGGTACGTTCTGGGCCGTCCGTTGTTCCATGATCCTTGTTTCTCCTTGTTTCTATCGGTATGGTCTGCCAATATCTCAATCGTCGAAGGGTTGAGGGGTTTTCGTCGATGGCTGAACGACCAGTGCGTCCGCGTTGGTACGTATTACGTATGGTATAGCTACAGGGGTATGGGTTGATAATACGCAGCCATTTTCATTTGCCGGGGCGCGCAAGCCACGTGGATAGGTATGGTAGATACCTGTACATTAGGAGTTTGAACTGGTACATAGGTACAGGCAGTCGTTACAAAAGCAGCGGCCATTACGAGTATTACAGCGGCGGTTCGCGCGGCACGTCAAAGAGCGCTCATTAAATGCTGGCAATTAACTGCGGGCTAAGCTCTCGAAGGCTCGAGAGCCGAAGCTCTTCTCTCTCGTCCGTGCTCGCAGAGCTGCGACTAGTCCCTCGACCTCGCTCGCACTCGCTCGAACTCGCTCGCACTCGCGCTTTCCACGTTGGAGCTCGCGGCTGTAAAAGCGAGTCAGTTCTGAGACTTGGGCCCACACGCTTTAATGAGCCGCCTTGCCAACAAGAACGATCGGCATGCGACCCATCTATCACCTTGCGACACTGTTATTTAACGCTTTGTATTTTGACACGGTTTTACTTGCAATTTGCACTAAACCTCGGAGCAAGTGTTACTCTAATTGTTTGACCCGCGATCGGGGCTGGTCCACCAAACGAATCGACGCGACGCACGGTGGGCCGTTTCTATGAAATAGCTGGAATTCATTGACAAATCTTCCTGTCATACAAAGTTCAAGTTGGTCCCTTAAACCAATGTATCAGCCAGTTTTCTTCGCGCGGTAATGCCACGTTATGCTGCTAACAGAATATTTTTTTTTTTTTTTTGTTGCCAGTTAAGAATGGAGTTTTATGGCACAGGCGTTCATCCGTTTCCACTGAAGAACTTTTTTTATATTTTTATCTCCTACTAAAGTCGCAACTCGTTACTCCACTGTCGCATAAAATAATACACGATATTCTTGTGCTGGACTAGGATAGGAATCCCGTAACTCTTTCGGTATGATTAGGTATATCACAATTTTTCTATTCTCACATTTAGCAAACTACTTAAGTACTGTTGAGATGAGTTCAAAATTTAGCTGCAGCAACTTGTAATTGAGTGCAACTTGGAGTAATTTCCTAATAAGTAGAAGCGAGATGTTTAACAAGTCGAGAGAAGAGGATATGATGCAAGTAATACTAATTTGATAGCAATGTCAATGACAACTCTTTAGCTATTTACTTCGGAGGGCACATTAGCTTGACACATTAGCTTGATGTCGCCTACGAGATCAATTAACCAGATAACTGTTGCGACCGACCTGTTTGAAAAATGTGTACCAAAATTGCGTCGCAAAAACTCACCGGTTAGCTGTTTTTCACGTGTATACTCGTCATAACACAAAATATTGCCAATTTGTCATGACGAGCATACGCAACGAAAACAGCTAACCGGTTAACAGAGTTTTAATTTCTTAGGTTGAAACACATACAATAGCAAATACATATGTATATAAGTAATACCAGAATCATTCATAACGTATAATTAACAGAGACATGTATTTCGTCCAACTTGTTGCGATTTTGGCCCTCCGCGACGCGTCGTTGTCATTGACGCGAGTTAACACTCGGACCGACAAGATGGACTTCCAACAGAAGGTTCCGTTCTAAGAAGCTAACGAAATGATCATTTTCAGGATTTTTTTCGAATGAAAACTGTAAACTATAGTTCGAAAAGTGAAATCTATAGTTCTCGGTATTTATTAATACATTTTTTCAACACACAAAAATCCTAATCCAAATAGTATGAGTTAGTGTGAGTATGAGTTCATCGCGTTCCGTAGTAGTAAACTTTTCTTTAGACGACGCGTCATCTTAATTTTGATATATAATAAAAAGCTGTACCGTTTTCACACTGCAACAGAATGTATTAGTACCTAAATGCCAAAAGATGCAAATTTTTGTTTTACCCATTTTGTTATAAAAAATTGTTTAAACTAATTATTTCCCAGTCTCTTGAACGGTGATTTCTTTCTAATTTGTACCGAGGAAAGCAAATTAAACAGTTTTTACTCTTTCAAGGATTAGTGCTATTAAATACTAGAAATTAGTGCAGGTCCCCGAATGTATCTTTTCTGTTTTCGAATTCATGTGGCATTTGACAAATGGAAACGATCTCGCCCAGTGACAACCTGCTGCGAACAATGATCGCGCACAGTGGACCACACACAGGCGAGACCAGGCCAGTGAAGTAGCTGTCGCAAAGAAACCTCTTCCTGGCCAGCCTATCGAAATCTTTGAGCGGAAAGCAGGATACGGGTCGCGTCGTGTCGCGTCGCATCGCGTCGTTCTTCCACGATTCAGCTCATTCACAATTGCTGCTAGTAAATCAATATGGCGGCACTTTTGTAGGTCCGTCAAGGCCCACGGAAAAATGGTGATGCGGTCACAGCAAAGCTTTGCTCCCACGCCGCCTCTATTGTAGCGGCTACGATTTAAGTGGCATTCAACGCCGACTTCAAGGTGTAAATGTCAGTGAAAAAAAGGAGGGAAACTAGAAGATTACCTTTCCTGTTTACTTTCTGTTGGACGTCCTCTATGTGCGCCGTCTTGTCATGCGAATGAGTTGCATTTTCATTGGTACGGTAAATCCTTAATATTTAAAATCCACGCATAATATATGCACTCTGCGACAATATCGTAAGACCGGAGCGGAGCCACTCCCCTGCCCTAAAGGGGAAATTTAGTCACTGGAGAAAGGTCGAGATTGTTATAGTCACCCCAACAGTTTTCCGCGAATATCTCGCAAACCGAGGTCGTCCGGCGGTAACATCTATGTACATATAGGAAAAAGTTGTTCAGAAAAATTAAATCTTAATAACATATTTCAAGGTCATTGAAATCGGCGAGGAAGCCGCTATTGTAAATAATTACCCACTATACATATATAGCATAATGACTCAAGTTATTGCTTTCACGATTTAAAGAAAAGGGACATCGCAATTAAAATATATGCACATATGTATAAATAGGTGGTGATGGTACATTATGATGTAGACGGTAACAGGGTACCATATACATAAAAACAATTATAAGTGGACTGCAGATTTTATGCATCTATCAGAAAAATAGGTAAGGGTAATTTAAAACAGCAAAAACCGTCAACAAGTAAAATATGCTCATAATACAGTGAAATCAAAGTTTATTTTCCGACACGGTAATCCAGCTGCTAAAAAAGTAAAAAATTTTTTTTAACATTTATTTCCCAGTACCTAATATAAAAAATCGGAACGGCATGCGGCAATTGGAAAAGCGTACGAATCTTCAACACCGATGTACAGGAAAAACTTTATTCATTTTTTCGACGTATTTCTTTCATGTAGATTCACTTCCTTTTGGCTTTTCCTTATATCGACGTTGCATATTTTGACACTTTGACATTGAGTCAAAGAAGACACGGCCGCTGCAAAATTAGAGACATGGATCCGAAGTACATACATACGTAGTACGTAGAAACGACCAAAGGCAGCACCTTCCAGGTGATGACCTCTCATCGTTCCAGAGTAGTTGATACAATGGCGGACGAAATAATTGCGGCAAGCATGACAATGATTTCGAAAGAAAGATGGCGGGTATAATATGCTTATGCAAAATATATACTCTAAAATGATGTAGATTACTGCTTCAAGTATTTCTTCAGATGATCTTTTTGTAAAATGATTTTAACAAAAGTTAATAGTTACAGGGTCTACAATAATACATCGTAATTACTAGATATTATTTCGAGAATTGTCTTTACCGATTTTTCTAGCGCCGTTGTTCCTTATTCGTTTCTATGCTACGTATGCATTAATTAATGCTGCCATGGAAACATGATCAATCGATTGCAAATTGTTTGCTGATGAAAACAAGTCAAAACGCGCCACAATTCGAATAAGTTAGACGGTGCCGGTACTGAAACGTTTCCTTCGAAGCTCACCAACCAACTTCATTTATGGCTTTCGACGACTCATTCGAATCTGCGTAATTTTTAATAGGTATACAAATATCGGCGTACACATGCACGTGTACGTTGCTGCAACTATCGCGCCGTGATCGTGTGCACTCTGTACACAGTGTATTCTGTACATTACATGGGTGAACGTGCATGCATATAATCAGGTTTACGTGAATGTATTAAAAAATCTACAAATTAAAAATTTCAAAACATTTAACATTTTTATATTTGCATAAACAATTGAAGAAATTAAAAAGACTTTTGAACAAGTCGACGAATGTTCGGATGATCGTTTGATAAAAATGATTGCGATTGAAAATTCTATACTTTAAATTGGGAAGCAATACACCTCTGAATTTCGACAGCTCCGGAAAGCAGGAAAGAAACCGCTCGAACGCTTTCGATGCGAACATCGACGATTTTTGTATGAATATAATGCGGCAACATTGCACGTTTAAAGTTGAGAACGCTGTGAAACTTAGCTTCCTCGGATACACACCTTTTATGTTGCAACGTCGTGTAGTTCGCTAGCTGACCGTTCCAATTCGATAGAGTCCGCTATCGTACCAGAGCATTTTCTACAGAGTCGGTAATTCAGAACCGTAGACAGAAAAATGCATCGCAACATTAATTCTGTCCGTTACGGTAGGACGGGACATGGAATGGAATGGTAAGGAAGCTCTAGAGCCTTCGGACGTGAGACAAAAAAATATACATTGGGCGACTACTCGACTCCTATACCTCGTCTGTGCTAAAACATCTAAATTCATCAACTATCGGTAAAATTGGGTGCGATACCGAAATTGTACTGATTTGGGGGCTGATAGTTGATAGGCTGGATGTACACGACGTTTACGGCGGACGTTATTTTGTACGGAGTACGGTCGTACGTGTACGCCACGCCGCGCATCAGCGTTGGTTTATTTGCGTCAGTAGGCAAATAAGAAACGACAATGAAATGGAATTCATAGGTGACTGTCCAGCACGATTGGGACGCAAAGGACGACTGACGGTACACATTACATTCCTGGTAATACGTCCGTTATCATAATTATCATAACGTAGTTATCATAATTTTCTCGAGCAAAAAATTTAAAAAGTATTTAAAGCAATAATCATTTTCATGGTCATAAATAGGTTGCGGATTTGTTTGTGAAATAATAATTTTCAGCATAGATTGCAAAATGTAGGAGCTATGTAGACACTTGTGATGGTAGGGTAGCAAAATAAATGCAGAGATTTTTATTTCATCATTATTATTATTCGCTTTATTGTCATTTTATTTAGTCGTTATTGTCTAGACAAACACATAAATACATTATCATAAAATCGAAGATGATCAATCAACATTGTGCACATTTCGCATCGTATTAAATCGATGACATTATTCAACTGGAACAACCACGTCGAAATCTTCCTGATTTAAAATCACATTAATATACACATATTACACAATATTTTATTACCTCTACTTATTAGTACTGAATAATATATATATATATGTATATATATATATATATATATATATATATATATATATATATATATATACATATAAATATATTACGAATAAATAAAAGCTGAATTTGCGTTATTACTATCGAGCTTGCAAGCCCTGAGCACTAAGATTTACACCGACTACTAGAATATATCGAAGATCACGTCACGGCTTCCTTAATCTTACTTTTCAACCATTGAAATATCTACTGTATAGAAGCGTCGAAACATTGACGTACTGCAATTCGAATGAAAACTCAAACTATTTATCCAAACGATTCGCAATAATTGCAGGAAAGATCTTCTTTCGTTAGATAAACTTTTTAGTTGCATTCCGGCTGAATTTTTCGATTACACAGAAATTGTTCTTTTTTTTTTTAATTTCAAGTACAGAAACACCAGAAATTGCCAAATAATCTTATTCCATCGTTTACTTTAATTATTGTTTTGGAGTGCATTTGTAGATACAGTAATTCATGCGAATGTTCACGTGAATAAATATTCACGAATGTAGTGTATCTCAAAAGCAAAATCAATTACTTCTGATAGTTCTAAAGTAGAAGACATCGATCGAATACAAATATAGGTGACTAGAAGTACAAAGAGAACATATACATATTTTAGTTTTCTGAATATCTGAATATATCTGTCCCTCAAACTTATTTTATGCCACGAACATAAACGTTTGCACAATTATGCAAAAGAGCTTTCAAGCGTATGTAACACTATATAGATATTATAAACGATGTTATTGTCAATAACATGACATTATTGTCATTGTTTATTGTCGAATACGTAGCTGAAAGTAAATCGACTCATGTTCTTGCAACAACATAACCTTCTAAAACGTTTACAAGCAAATAACAGATATATCATAAAAATTTGTACGTCGCTCAGTAATTGGTGCAAAGGTACAGTTAAATATGCTTCAGTATATGTACTACAAGTATGTTTAAAGCATTACGCGATAATACTAAAATATATCAATCTTACGATAACTGAATTGCACGCTACGTATTAACAGAAAATTAATTAATTTAGTAAATTTTCTATCTTTACCAAACTTGGACAAACGAATTTTTTTCGTCGATAATTATACATGAAACTGGAAGAGTATTATTAAAATCTTCAAGAGTATTGTTAAAATTGCCAAAATGTTTCAACTGGTAAAATGTGGGAAAAAAGTAATTCGATATGTCAGAAGTCGGGCATTTTTCCCGATAACTCTGTAATAAAAACTATACAAACGTAACGTGACCAAAGTTTTTGTGTATCGTGGCGGTAGAATCAATAAAACAAGTAGAAATGCGAAACAAGAGACGAGGTATAGGATATATTTACTGTCCTGTATATTTTCTGCGATCTTAAACAAACAAATAGTTTCACGAAAAATATTTACAATAGCGAACACAGTTTGTTACAATGGTAATGATACAATGCATAATTTTAATTGAAAGTAAAAGTCGTAAATAATGCTGTTGCTTTCTAGGCCAAGCTTCTAGAAGCACAGAAAACTTGAATTTATTTAGCATCGTCATATTCTATATCCAAGAAACGACTACGAATCGACAGGTTAGCAATTTCAGTAGGTACTATTATTTTTGTTAAATCAATTTCTAGCAAGATTGGTATCATAGGAAATACGATAAAGACTTTGACAAAAGTTTTATAAAATGTATCCTATACCTTTTCTGTGATACAGCGTTGTCACGGATAGCCACAGACTATAATAGACTTAAGAAACTACGTATATCCCAAGTCTCTACGCTGGATGAGAAGTTGGAATATTTCGAAGGATCGTGTTTGAAGGGTTCAGATTTTTTTGTCTTTTTCTGCATTCGTTGGTAAAATTGTAGAAATAAACTTATCGAGACCGTTAATATCGTATGCGACAAATAGGTGAGTAACCGATTTCCACGGATCTCGAAGATTTCTGACGAAGAAAATGATCGGCCGTCGATTACAAGGATAGCCTTCTGAAGCCGTGTCGACAATCTCCGTGCAAGGCTTGAACGTGGGGTACACCCGGTTTCAAGTGTAGCCTTAAAGACCTTGTTGACGAGGCGGAGGAGGTGTTGGACGTCGGCCCATCTGCGGGATTCTCCCTAAAATCAATGATCACGTTAATACGTATCCCACAGCCATACGATGCTCCTTCTAATTACAATACCGTTATCTAGACTAAACACAGAAACATTACACAACGTGTGTATCATACACTGTAATCCTGACTAAACGACATTGCCAAACGTTTAAACGTTTATCCGCTAATTAACACACAGATTCGAGGAAAATACACTGCATTTTCGAAGAATGTACATATGTATGGTATAATCGCTAAAATATAACAGATTCTTCTTTACTTCACAGTGCACTGTGAAGCTGTAGAAGCGAAAGAAAAGACATAGAATGTTAGTTGATACTTCGACGAACTGGATTCTGCGATCGCGATCCACTGTGTCCCATCCTAAAACGATTCTGAAAACACGACATTTAGCTAACATTGAACTACTTAACGTCGAAGATAGCATGTCTACTGCGGTGCATAACTACGGCGTCAACCATGTTTTTCAGATTTTCGCAATTAACGAACTTTGCGTATAAAAAATGACGTCGTCTGTGTATACATATAATATGTCGAGATGAAAGCGAGAGACATTTTAAAATCGCTGCAAAACTATAGCACCACCTTTATTTTTGGCTGAACAAAAATTATCGCTGGTTAATGTATCTAATGTCACGGAGTAGTTGCCCCAGTGAAAAGGAGCAAGCCGCAATTTTAGTATTTACAGAACAAGAGTTGGGAATTCGTGAAATCGAACGGAAACTCGGCCGTTCCCATAAAGTTGTATCCAATTTGTCACGCAACCTTACTAATTATGGGAAAAATAAGAAAGGAGATCGCAAAAATAAGTTATCCCCACGTACGGAAAGGCAAATTGATCAAATTGCAAGTAATACTTTAAAGAGTTGTCAAGAAATTGTAAACGAGACGAATGATAGAGCGGAGAGATTCAGTTCGAATAACATTGTCGTAATTCTATGGTTTATCGTTAGTGTATTAAATAACCGATCGCTAATTACAAAGATAAAGCATCGCAAACAATGAGACGAAACGCAAATAGAAATCATCGTAACTTTAAAGAAAGAAATGTAAATTTGTCGAGATTTTTTAAAATAACACGTAGACGGTGAGATGTAATAAAAAATGTGTTAAAAAAATCCCGAAGATTAGATACGTCAGAAAGAAAGCAAAAGGTCGTCCACGTCCTGTAGGTAATTGTGGAATGCGAGCTATTTTCAAATTCTTCGCTAATTGCGCATCAAATTACACAGGAAGCAAGTGAATCTACGAATGTCTAGAATGCACAAAGCAATTTGCCACAATGTGAGAATATTCAAAGAAAAAAATTCAGAAAAAAACCGCCTCAAACGCAGAAACATAGTGTTTTTAAAGGTGATCTTTCAACCTTCATAATTCCAGAAAAAAAAACGGTATATTTTTATTACTAAAATGCTTCTAGTAGTAAGAAAGTCGACGTAGCAGAGTTCTATGTGCAGATAGAAGTTGAATGTAAGATAATTTATAGATGCATAAAAAATTTTACAGATTAGGGACTATACATAACACATGGATGAATTTGTTAAAATGACTTTTATTTTTTTCATTTTGTTTGGTTGCAAAACTGTCAAAAAAATTAAAACAAAGGATCGACTAAATATACAGTCGAATGCCCGTTAAGTTTTATCGAAATTTTCGTGCAAGTCTTAATAAAGACAAATTCGATTTGCAATAACTTTGTTCGAGGGTTTTATAAAACGAATTTTGAAACGAAAAAAAAAACAGTACTTTGCGTTTTGCAATCTATTGAAAAATCTGAACCTGTGAAGGACAAACTGACTAACTTACTGAAATGTATGGTAAATAATTCGAATGAAAGCAAGTATGTATCTCTATTTACAAACATGTTTGGTGTTTCGTTTAAGCCGGTGTGGTGGTAAAAAGTTGACAAAATTGTAGTCTCGTGAGATTGTTGAATTATAAATGTTTGAGATACAAAGGTGAGACCGGAAACGAGTGTTTGAATTTCAAGTACTGTTGAAAATGGTTGTTCTTATAGCAGACAGTTTGATATTGTATATCGTATGGCAACAAACGAATACGATATTACTTACACTCAACTAACGACAAAACGTTCATGAAACTAGATTCTAAAGCTATTCCATTTAGAAATGTTCCACCAGCCGATGCAACATTCGAACATCGAAACATCAACGTGACACTTGACTACCGCGACTATCTACAGAAAAGAAATACAAGTTGAATAAGAAGTATATCTGATGAACATATATGACGTGTGAAATGGTAACGGCAGCTGCAACTAGCATCGTGATTGTGGATACTATGAGAGCAGTACAGTAAAGTCTTGATCTAAGCCGGGCCTGGCTGTACGATCTTACAATTAGTCGATTCGCCTAACCCTTCCAATGTGGGGAGGGGGGGGGGCATACCCTGGTGTGAACCACTACTAATCCCATTACAAAACTTCTTATTTTTCATTATTTTTTTATGAGACTTTCGCCAACAAATTCGTGGCATTTTTTTTATTGAAATGACAGTAAACACAATATAAGTTGAACAATATTTAGTGGTACGGCGCGCGGTCGGTGAGATCACAAAAAGGAAAAATAGTAGCTCTACAGGATCTATGTCAGAGGTGCACGGACCCGAGGATCCGCCTTAGATCAAGACTACTGTACCTTCGTTTCACTTAATATTTGGAGGATTGCCCCTCTAATAGGGATCCCCTCTCACAAGTATGTATTGTGATGAGATGACAAGAAGATCCTTGGCAGGAACGCGGGACGTAGGGTAAGAATGCGCAGCCGCTTGGTTAGTTTGGAAGGAGCACGCCTTGTCTCACACGTATTTTCGACTAGAGCTAGGTTCTGTTGGCATAAACGGTCACGCACACCAATCGAATCGCGTGACGAAGAGAGAGAACGAGACGTATGGAGAGCGAGCGAGATGGCGCGAATCATGAAACACGAGGAACCTCAACGGCGTAGTCATAAAATTCAGAATACCAGCGATATTGTCATGACGTAAAATTTTGTTTGATTCAGTTTCAAAATTATTATATCCGCGGAAACTAGTAAACGAGTTTGAACGAACTTGTTCGCGCCTATTATAGTGACCTTCGTTTGCAATTTTTAAATGGTCAATTTTTTGTTAAGACTTTTACTCATTGCAAAACGTGACGACAGTAAGAATTGGCCGATTATCGAATACAGCGAAGCTAATCACTTTCCATGGCTGCAGTGGGATCCCCGTATCCACGGTTTCGAATATCGACGGTAAATCGTGAAACACGGTAGCCCCCCTTAAATTAGGGGAATCCTACTACCATGCAATTTGTGACATAAACAGCCGAAATTATGGGACCAACAGTGTCGCTAGATGAGAGGAGGGAGCACGAATCGAGGGGAAGAAGTGACCCTCTTTCTCTCTCTGTCAGTACCGGAAACGAAACGCGTCACGTGACCGGGCCGAGGCGCGGCGGAAGCGTGGGGAATAGCGCTGTAAAAGGGGAAATTAGAGAGTGGGGAAACGAGTCTTGATCTGGCGACTCTTGGTGGGACCGCGTAGCAACTATGGGAACGTCAGAGGTGGGGACAGGCTGAACTAACGGTAAACCGTTGCCCTTCCGCTATCCCGGGGCTCTTCTTGTAATCTAATAACAACGCATGCTTCTTGCGTTTCGGATTTCGATTCCCCTGTTCCGACGACTAATTTCTCCTGGTGGTTGTTGAGCACATTTCTATCGTTTCTATAGCGTTTGGTGCAGTGACAGCATAACGATGTCGAACGATGACGGACGATGCGAAGAGAAGAGAAGAGAAGAGAAGAGAAGAGAAGAGAAGAGAAGAGAAGAGAAGAGAAGAGAAGAGAAGAGAAGAGAAGAGAAGAGAAGAGAAGAGAAGAGAAGAGAAGAGAAGAGAAGAGAAGAGAAGAGAAGAGAAGAGAAGAGAAGAGAAGAGAAGAGAAGAGAAGCGAGACATAGAAAAAGACGAAGAGAAAGAGAAGGAGCAAGTGAGAACCTAATGGTCTGACCTGCTAACTAGATACCGAGGTGATCGCGAAAATCGAGCGGCCCTTAAAGATGAAAGCCAACCAGATTTTGCCACAGATCCGATGTGCCTTTTACTTGCTTGAAATATTTCTGGGTACCCGAACCGTTCTACCTTCGGCTGCATCTCTGCTACAGAACCTGTTTCTGACATTCATAGACATGGTGCTGACTGTACGTCTAGTTCTAAGATTGATTACGTTCAATAATTTTGAACATTCGTCCAGGTTACTCGACACAAGTCCTTCTTGGAATTCCTTATTAAATTCAATAATTATTTAGCGATAGTCTGACGCGATGAAGCAAAAATCTGATAGATAATAAGTTGAAAAGGACTGTGTTCATTGAAATGAAATATTCAAAGATGGCCGGATCTCTGGGACCTCTTTTCACTTTGTGTATTAGCGGGAGTTCTCTTCGGCCGTGTAAATGCTTTAAAGTTCAAATAACCTTATATACATATTAAGGTTATTCTAGTCGAATTGAATTGTAAGACCTCTCAAAGAATCATAACGTTATTACGATTGGAAAACGTTGTGTACTTACCCAGGAACCTTTTCTCAGCATTCAAATATTGACCACCGAGTGCCTCCATCAGTTCCTCGTAATCGAATCCGTTGGTATTTTGCATTACAGGCAAAGGATACTCATCGGAGAAACTGACCTGTTTGTTAGGCCTCCTATTCGCGGAATCGATTCTCTCGTACAACGCGTCGATCGTCTGAGAATCATTTAGCTTGTCGTCTCCAAAACCATCGCCGTCGTAATTATTTTTCTGCGAGAGCGCACTCGAGAGTTCCTGTATGTTCGAGAGATCGTTCCTGGCTTTCAATTCGTCCGCCAATGATCTGCCCTGGCGAGAAATAGTCCTCAAAATTACGCTAGCCGGAACGGAGATTCCCCTCTTCAAGGTAATCGGCCAGGCCCTGTTTTTTGCTAAAGAGGAGACGCTCCTTTTGCCATGTTCGCGCGACGGAAAGTCACCCGTTCGAGCCAACGAGCCCAAGTTTCGTTTGCCGTACGGCAGACCGAAATCTCTGGCTATGGCGCCAACGTTCCTCTTGCCGTTTTGAGGCAACGTGTAACTCCTGGCCAGGGAAGCAACGTTCCGTTTTCCCGGCAACTGTACCATGTAGTCGTCGTTATTCTCTTTGCCCTGAAGTTCGTAATCTCTTATCAACGACGCAATATTTCGTCGACCCGGTGGCAGCGCGAAATCTCTAGCCAGAGTGCCAACGTTCCTCTTGCCGATCGCGTAATCCGATGCAAAACCTTCCGAATCCAACACCGGCCGGGGAAGAATTCTCGGAGAGTTCGGTACAGACGATTCGTCGCTGTGCGAACAAAAATTTTCCATCATTATATTCCCTATTTAGTTCATTTTTTAGTAAATCGTTGAAACGAAAGTTGTATGGTTTCAAGAGTAGCATACAATGTAATAATTCGAGTTTTTCTATTTTGTTTTGTTTTGTTTTGTTTTTTGTTTTGTTTTGTTTTGTTTTTTATCGAGATAGAAAAGTCACCTTGAACGTTGTCATTGTAAATGGTAAGTTTTAATCTTGCTTTCGAAGAGAAAATTGAATCCCGCTACTAAATTGTACGAAACTACAAGGGTATGTAGCAGGTGAGAGAAACTAATAGTTACGGAGATATTCTCTATACCGGACAAACCGAGGGTCAAGAATATTATAACGATTGGGTTAATCGTTACAACTCACCTGGAAATCATAGTTCTCTTCTCTTCGTCGTCTTGGTTGTCTTCAAGGCGGTCCTGCAGAGAGATCGGCAGATCATCGTTTTTGGCTAGCATGGCGATACTTCTTTTCTGAAAGTTTGGTTGCACGAATCCCGCGTCGATTTCTTCGCTATCGTCCATGAAACGTCCCGATGTGTCTGGCAGTTTTTGCGTACGGCCGACAGCGCCGAAGAGTCCGCGCATAGCAGGCTCTTTAAACAGTACCGAGTAAATCCCTGCAGGTATGCAGATTTCCGTGTCGTCGTCGTCGTCGTCGCCTTCTTCGGTTAAAGCCTTTAAGTGCGCCATGTCGTTACGGGTTTTTGCGTCCTGAATCAGCCTCGCCGTTCTCGAATAAGCTGCCAAATTGAACCCAATTTCCGGGAAACGCGAAAGGGCCAGTAAAGATCTCTTCGGTATGCACTGCACGCTCTCCTCATCCTGACACTTCACCTACGTCACGAAACGAACGGTGTGTTTAATTAGAAATACACAAATTAAACGAATACCACCCCTGGCAAAAATCATTCGCATGCGTTTGCTTTTCCTCGATCGTTCTTTGAAAGTTCAAGTTAAAAATCTTCTTGAATCGTGTCGTTCAATTCGAAGCAAATGTGTTAGCCCTATTTTCGCGAGAATAGTAATGCTCGGTAATGCAGCATATTTTGTCGAGCCTCTAGGGGGATTGGAACTGCACGGACCGGAGGAGGCTTTTATAAGGGAAAAATCCGACCCACGGTCGATCACGGACGATCACGGTCGATCACGCGTATGCGGTCCTCCTGGGATAGAACATGCGTTGTTCCCCTTGATCCTCGACAGTGCACTCTCCAAAGCAATCCCTAAAAATCCCACGATAAAAATCGGGTGTTATGCACCCACGAGTACTAAACGAAAATTCCCGTATATTCTAAAAGAATAAAATCACTGTGGAAATTGTCTTTCCGAAAAAGACATATTCAGTGAAATTGTTGGTAATTTTTTGAATATAAACAAATTTAGTAACGTGGTACAATTTTTCAGTTGTGTTGTAACTTCTTGCGGTACTTATCGTTAGTCTCGTTCAAGTGTAAAAAATGAATTTAAGATTTTTAATTTATTTTTTGTTCAGATCATAGCTACATTCATACCGAACTAAGGTACTTCCTCAATTATTTGTTTTTGTTCAGCAGAAAGCCCGCAATGACGGTAACAGTCACACTGTATCTTTCTTAAAACATACTCTATAAACAATATATAACTCGTGTAATTCTGATTGTTGTTACTTACAAAAAAAAAAAATTATTTATTTATTTGTTTTATCAATGATTTATCAATACATAAATGTGTGTGCAAAAATCTAGTGTAAAAAGTTTAATAGTTCTTTTGACAAAATTCCTAATAGTTCTTTAAAGAATGGCGTTCAAAAGCAGACTGTGTACCGCTCTACCAGCAACAAGTCTTGTTTACCAGTTCCTAATCGTTGAACCTATTTTTCAACAACAAGCAATTTTTAATTAGTCAAAAGAGTATCGCGTATTTGCTCCGAGCACTCGAAACCAAAATGTCGGATGTCGACATTAGATTTCAGGAAGAAAGAATATGTGTGGGAACTGAAAACACGGAAGGATGTCCTCCTCCGAATGTATTTGTTGTAATTAAATTTATTGGTGCGTATTGGCGAAAGTGTCGGACAGTTGCCCCGTAATTAAATATTCACGCGGGAAGCAGAATGATTTATCTTCGTTCATAGTAGCGAAAATATGTACATGTAGCTACTACTTGGGATTAATTATTAACAGCATGAACTATTACAACTAAATAGCATAGTACAAACAGGAAGTGCTTTTGAAAATACCGTTATGTACCTAACAACACATCGTGTTAGCTGTCACAGAGTCACCGACTGGGATATTGTTAGATGCGCTTTCTTCGCTAATGTTTCTAATTGTTGCGAACCATAGTACCATGGTAGTTGAAATTACCATAGTTCTGTGGGAAAACATGCCTTGGAAAACGCCTTTAAAAAAAAGTGACAAATAAAGCTGTAAATAGTTCCAAGGATAATGAATTGTATAGTTCTACAGTAGGTCCATTGTCCGAGGATTAAGGTAATTTGCTGGTAGTTTGCCGAGAATCTTCTTGGATTAAAACGGTTAATTAGTCTTGATCAAAGTCGGATGGTTTCGCGGATCGTGGAATGTTATTCAGGTAAAAATGATCCTCTTTGAAGCGCGCAAACTACATACGTTCGAGCAATTTCATTGCTGCTAGAATTTTCCGTATATGCCATCCGAATATTTGCAGCTGTTCCGACAGTATTTAAACGTTGGTCGAACTTGAATTTCTCGCGTAAAATTCTAAATCTGATAATACGATCTTGTCGGAGGGCGTGATTCTAGGGGTACATCTTTTTACTGAAATTACTGAAACTAATACTTTTATTCTTTGCATATTGTTTATACTAAAGGGATCGAAACCTTTGAAATTTCTACTCTTAAATAAGTATGTTTTCTATAAATTCGAATTTATATTATTTACAAAAATCTCGCAACATACTTTTAAGTGTTGTTTGCGGTACACCGATTGACGTAAAAGAAAGAAAATGTCGGTGTATACTATATGACGTTTGCCATGGACACCATATGACGTGGTAAAAAATTTTAGTTCAAAGAGGGACGTTAGCGGCTTATGCTGTAACCTAGTACGAAGCAGAGTCCAACCGGAGTACAAAGTGGATCCATTGCTACAACGCTCCGCCCGAAAAGGCAATTAAGAAACCTGCTGGAGACGATGATCGAAGCACGGAAAATTTCGGTAAAGTCCGATTGAATTCAGCTGTAGCTGTCGTTTTCTTTTCATTCCTATGGACGGTCCAATGATCGATCGATACTCTTACATGGAGCTAATGCGAAGAGTAAGCTTTCTTATAGGCGGCTATTGTGGTTGTCCATGTTCAATGTGTAAACATTCGTGGACAGCCCGTTCAAATGGGTGAAATCCGTCTGTATTTAGTTGGTATCCGGTAGAATCATGACAAAGAAGTCTATATTTATCACGGAGCTCGAACGACATTTACGACCTTTTAGTGTCTTTTCTTTAGATTAGAATACCAACGTGGCTAGTTTATCGGCCTTCCTGTTAGGAGATCAGTTTCTAACGCTAAATCTACCACCACCGTGTAGCTGCTGATTCTAATGTGCGATATGCGTGGATCAGAGGTGACGGTACCATAAGTTGGCCTCCTAGATCGCCAGATTGAACACACCCGTCGACTTTTTTTATGGAGTTTGAATTCTACTCCATTCTCGATGCGTACTCCCAGAATAATAACAGCGTCGAGGATGGTATCGTTTTGTCGTTTGAAGATTTAAAGCGCACGTATAATTTATGACAAGAACTGCAGAATAATTTAGATTAACGAGCAGAGCTGTGTATGCAACAACATGGTCAACATGTTACATGGACACTTGTCACATGAACAAAATGATTCTTCGAAAGTATTAATTTTATCCCGATTTGTTAAACCATTCGTATTAAGTGCAGAATAAACGAAAGTAATAATCGACATCGCGGAAATGAGATAAGAAGGGAGACGCTGCGTTGTAATATTCTGGAAACACAAATCTCTACGATAATCTAGAATATGTCTCATTAAATATACCTCTCCCGCTCGTTTTGCTCGAACGCACAGTACACGTAATACTGTCCTCGTTCTCGCCTAAATTATATTACCTCCACAAAATGTCACTCACTTTAGGACCAAAACGCGAGTATTGCAACATACTATTCAATTAAACTCTGGACTACTTAATTTTGCTCGCAATCAGTCTCAAAATACAAATAAAATTGAGTTGCTTATTGATTCATCCTATTCAAACTACAATACAATTGAATTCGAATACATTAGCGTCCCGTAGAAAAATGATAATACACCCAGACGGACTTCGTATTTGCTTAACGATCTGTAGCCAATAAACAAGGAAAATCCTATCACGAATCTGTAACAAAATCTGATGAGGATAACGAGGATTTTTTATTAATATATCCGATCAGCGGACGTTTGCTATTTCACTTTAACAAATCGTGAGACGTGAAATGAACCTTTTAAAAAGTAACCTCGACTTGAAAAATTTCCAAAATTTAACTAGCTAAAGTTGCAGAAGGCATTATTAATTTGAAAAGAAAAAAATTTACTATAGAGAATTGGAAATCGTTTCGATAAAATATAGGCAGTGACAACTGACAAAGCGTTTTCCAATTCACTGAAACGAGTTTCTACACGAGATACGTTCGACACGCATTTCTTGTTCCCTTGAAGATTGAAAGACGCGTTCCGCATTCTTTCCGTGTTTTCCTCTCTTCTACATAGAATTACCAGTAGCTTAATACGTTTCTGTGACAGAACAGTCGTCTAACATGCAACGTAAAAGTACCTCAGCATGTGGTTAAAACTATTTAATGGACGTGGGTATACTTATTGCAAACGTATTCATGGAAACTAAATTCAATATTACACGTTTGTTGTATACGTACAGATGTTGCACATTAGCGCGCCAGACGCATTCTTCATTTTTCAGGATAGGTACATACATACATGTACATATATCTGTTCGTCCATAAACTACGCGAAGAGATATTGACGAAGGAATTTGATAAATGTTTTTTTTTCTGGTGCCACATGTTTCGTACTCGGATACGATATCCAAACACGAATCAAGACTATTCTAAAAAAAATCTAACGGGTTGTTGTGTACGGTCTGTCACGGTAATATTGGCACACTTTTAAAAAGGCGAAAATTGTTTTAGTATTGGACCACATGATTTGGACTTTTTTGAGTTAGAACAATTCGTTAACTGCAGGACACGAAGAAATAGGGGAATAGGAATGGAATAGGAATTTTGATAAAATTGCAGTTGGTCGGAATTGCAGAGAAAGTACTAAAAGTTGTTTTCACAACTGTTTTATGTAGGCGTATATTGAAATTACAACTATAATGGAAGTAGTAAAATTTGACTACTTCCATCGCTAGACGATTGTGTGGCCGTCCAGGGCTCAAACTTAACACCATTCCCGTTTTTGATGGGGTCGTCTTTACGAGAAGGATAAGGAACGCTTGTGCATCGATACCTTCGAGAACGTTGACAGTAGTACAGAAAAATATAATGAAAAGAGTAAATAAATGTTTAGGAATGAATGGTCAACATTTTAAAAACACTGCATTACAAGAATAAAAAAAAAAAGAATAGATTTATTCCGATTTTTTTGTCACTTTTATCCTAGTATAATAAAATAAAATATAATAAAAAATATGGGACTACTTGTAAAATCTAATAGTTCCTTCGAGTTCGATCTAAACTCCATTCGAACATCGTTAGCATTACCTGGCATTGATATAATACCCTGTATCTGAGAAGTCATCGGTGAACAGTGGAAGATCAGAGCGTGCAATTGTTTACGGTTGTCTGGGACAGTGCCGTCCAAGCTTCACTCGCGCGTAAATCGAGCGAATCGTCGAACTCTGTTAAATACCGTTGTCACGGAAACCAAGAACACAAGCATGATGCTACTTACTACTGTTATTACCGTGTTAGAAACGTAGTTTTTTAAGGGGGCAATCTCATGTAAATGACCGCTGTAAAACATGACAATTTTCAGGAATTTTTTTCGACGTGATAGCGTGCGTCTACCATTATAATTTGTTTTTATAATTGATTTAGTTACTCTTCCATCATGCAGAACAATTTTTTAGTTTTGGTCATTTGTTTCTTGGTTCTACCTGACCCGTAACAAATAGTTTAAAAATCTTGAAACACTGTTACACTATTTACCTTAAACTTACTTTTCGATGCATTTTATTAACTGTATCTCGGTATAACATTCAACGTGATAATATACAATGTGATAATATTGTTAAGTATGTTTCGAAGCTGCATCAGATTGTATGTTTTAAATAGTATTGACATTACATGTTCAAACACAGTATTCGATCAAATATAGAGCTATACACATATTATATGTTGTCTCCGAAACAGATTTCCCCATCTGCGAACATGTTGATATGCTCGGTTGAAACGTTTTCGTGCAAAAGATATCGGTGACTTTGATAAATGCGGGAAAAGTGACCTCGGGAAAAATCTTTTGATACCTATTCAAAACGGAGAGCTATTCATGCTCGAGTGTAACACTCTATATTATAGAATAATATAGGTACGATATGAATGTAAGTAAATACGTTGGATATTATTCACACCGGATGATATCGATGGTATCTCGGAAGCTCAAATTTCATAGTTTCCCTGGCACGCATTGTTGACAGATACAATGTATACCTTCTGTATTATTCCGATACTTCTTGACAACTTTACTAACAGGCTCGGTTAAGTTATTAATTCTGGTTATATGGAGGGAAATTTTAATTTTCACAGTGAAAGTATGTACCGACAGAGAAAGTAATGTATTCGGTTATTAGCTTCGGATGCTAACATTTCCCTCGGATCAGGCATGTTCAAACTAAGTTTTGAACCTTACAGTTAGCTCCGCCACTGCAGGTCGGATTTACAAAGTTTTGGCGCAGATTGTTACGCGTGGAACAATATCCTCCAAATACGTAGCAACATTTTCGGAACAAAGAGAGAGGACCTCTTGAGGGATGAAAGGCTCGCAGAAGAAATCGAAGAAAAATCTAATTTAATGCGTTAACGTATCAAAATGACGGGTTCGAAATTTGTCGAATGTTCAGATTGCAGATGCATTTACCTATGGGGAATTGATGCAATATTAGCTAAAAATCTGAATAAGCACGTCCTTGTCATTTTTATGAAATAACGTGAAAGAATCATTTTTAATGCTCCATAAGTCCACTGTTAATTTGAACTGTAATTTATTACCCGACTCTAAGCACATTATTAAAATCAGTCAGCTACTCGGTTCG
The DNA here is from genome assembly GCF_050948215.1 of Halictus rubicundus. Taxonomy (NCBI): domain Eukaryota; kingdom Metazoa; phylum Arthropoda; class Insecta; order Hymenoptera; family Halictidae; genus Halictus; species Halictus rubicundus. The sequence goes on along the minus strand of NC_135149.1, from coordinate 32,654,383 downwards.
TTTTAATTAAATCAGATGCCATATATTCGTTTATCCATTTTAAGTTGGTATCATCATGCAACATGTTTCCGACAAACAAATATTTTACAGACTGCAAGAATCGTTGGATGTGCACTGGCGGCGCGTGTCAGCGTAATTAAGTTTGTATATTTAGTCTTCAATTTAGTGCAGATTTGCGGTATATGCTCGAACGATAATGGGAAGGGGAGGAAACTGCTAGTGCAACTGAATGCAGCTCACCGTGCGCGTACATACAAGGTGTAGCAGGAACAATAACACGGACGGGAAAGCAATGTTTCATTTAATAAAAGTAATTTTAAAATCTACCTTCGTAAGACTGAAATAACTCATTATTTATTTCTTGACTTTATCGGAAAATATTTGAAATGAAAATCATTGTATCCGACGGAGCTCTCATTAAAAAAACACAGTTCGATATTTTAAGGCCTTATACTTTCTGAGATATCAAGGTGACCTTCAGCTTTTCAAATGACACTGTGTATTTGTTTTGTTGCTACATTCAAGTCCTTAAAAAGACGAATTCAATGACCTATAATAAAGTACCTTCGATCGATCTTGAGCCTCAATTATTAACGGAGTATATGAGAACAGACGAATAAACCAGAAAAGTTTCACAGTATATAGTGTCGCGGATGTGCTTCGAATTAGTTGAATGTTATCAGCAATTGAAGAACCATCCAATATACCGAAGTCCACTAATCTTCGCATACGGAAATATCAACTTTAAACTTTCTTTTGTTCAGCACTGCTTTTGTATAGACGTAGCTGGCCAACAAATATTGATTTATAAAGATTCTAAAGCACAGTATTGTATTCTGTTTTATCACATATTTTCCCTTTATTTTTCCAATCTAAGACCACTGATTTTCTTGCTATTTCGCTATTTGTCAGGTTCGTATTTCTATGGAAAAATACATTTGCTACCAAAATGAAATAGAATGGATATACGGATTCTAATAAAACCGCCGCGCCGCGCCTCACCGTTAAGACAGAGTTGAAGAGAAAACGTGTCAAAGTATCAAGTGCAAGTTCTTTGCAAACACCGCGTACTAGAGATCCTTGTTGAAATTATAAAACTTTTCTAAAGAACTCATATTTCTTGTGCGTTCTCTTTGTGTGCTGTGTACCTTGCACTATTTGCTTAACACTCTGAAACCACTCGACGCTAAATCGATCACCATTGTGCTCGATGTCTGGGGCTTTGTTCGAGGTAAAATATGTCGTAACCCACATGAAAATAGAACAATTTCCAACAGTATTTTACCGATCTAAAAATGCTTTAAAAAACGTAGCCTCTCTTAAGTAAACTGATTTTATCGACTCACACAAAAAGCTGTCATCGTAAGAAGATGTTGATGCGATTATTACACTTAACGAATTCAATACTTTTTGTTCCGACTGTAAGTAATTTTATATTTTTTTGTATATACATATAACTTAAAAAATTTGAAAATGTTTCCTCTTTAAATTCCATTTCTTAATTGCCGGCGAATTTGAAATTGTAAACAGAGCAGGTCAACAGTAAGTAATTAATTAAGTGTATACCGATTAGTCGGCATTGTCTGTAATCGGACGCCTCGCATTATACATGTTCCTTTGTATTATACGTATACGTATACGTATACTAACGAAAAAAAATTTAAAATACCGCCTAATTAGAAAATTTTCAAGATAAGTGCTTACTATTGTATTAATATTAAACAATATTGTATGTGAAACAAAACCAATCAGTTGTAACCCAAACCTTCATGAATTAAACATCTTTGACAATTCTGTTTAATTATATCACGTGGAACCACTACTTTCTCGTAACCTTATCCAAGCAGAACTCTATTGTTTTTGTTTTCGTAAGAACCTTAGTGTTTGTTGTAAATGAATGTTTTAAGAGACACAACAAAGAATAACACTGTTGTAAACCATAAGAGGTATAATTGCATTCTGCTAGTTTTTCGAATAGAATAGTCAAAAGAAAGCTATTCATTAGTTATTACCGAGAATGGTATGATTCGACAAAAAGAAATAAGTTGAAAATGTAGAATAAATTTGTTTCATTTGACGCCTGATTTTCGAGAAATTAGAGTTTGAAAATTCGGCGAACACGCGTGCTATGGAATAGGAATCGTCTGACGCGTCTGCTCATTCGCTTACCGGTTCTACTTCTCACGAATGCTAAGCACGCGAGATCTTGGAGCGTTTTCAAAGTCGAGTTTCTCGAAAACAAAACCTCGTACGAAAAAATTGTATTCTACATTTTCGACTTGTTATTGAAATGTAGAATCACCCCGTTTTCGGTTGAAAAACCAGTTACCGATCATCCTGTAGGTATACATATAATAGAAAATGCCAAGGTATTCCTTCAACTGATTTATCTATTCGATACAAGTGTTTTACACGTGTTTCAATTAGAAAACGATTCGATGTTGCCTGTCAGTGTTGTTAGCACCTAAGCACAAAAGGTTTCCCCATAGAAGATACAGTATGAAAAACGTCCATCTATACATCGGGAAAAAGTCCTTTGTTATGTTGAAAGAACGAGATGGTTGCGTTTCACGGTAGATCGAGGGAGATCTGTTCTAAACTGACTTGATACTTTTTTCGGTTATAAATGGATGTTCGGTCGTGTGAAAATTCTATAAACGGAAAGACGCGCAAACTCAATGGACGAATAAGCTTTCACGTAATTTGATAAGGACGTGACCTTTCATTATCATTCATTCCCTGGAAATGGATCAGCAACGGATAACCTTTGTACGTGACAGGAATCAGTTTTCCATTTTATATGCACGTTCCCGGATTTGCGTGATTTATTACAAATGATGCATTACTTGCTGAAAGATTTCTCCACGCGGCGCGATGGTAATAAATCGTTTGTTTCGCAGAATTGAGACGTCGCTTCGCATCTGCGAAATTCCATGTACGTACTTGCCCCCCTTATTGTTGGAGTTTCCGAAAATGAATCGGTATAATATACAGCGTATATATACAGCGTGTCCCACAAACTCTCTCCACTTGAGATATCTTTGTTATTTTAAACAATATGCGAGAATGTTTGAAGTGAAAATTCTAGGATTTCATGCAATTAATATTATTTATAGAAGTTTTAGCTAGACTAGTTTTTTGCCAAGCTGACGCGCGAAAGAAATATGAAGGTCAGTTTCGTTTCTAAAATAGAATGACTTATTTTTTATGTTTTCAGATCATTTGGTAACCATCGAAAAACAGCGATAAATACAGCGTGAAATCGTGTACATCTTCAAACTAAAACATTTTTCGAATTTGCAAGTTTATAAGTTAGCAAAATAGAAATTGTTCACTAGTTTTTAATGACAATGCGTTTTATCGAATTTGAATTATATTTGGAAAATTAGAGAGTTATAAGCTTCCAAATATATTATATATATAGTCTTAGATTCTTCTGATATCTTTACTACTTTGTATTTTATCTATTCATTTTATAAGTGCATAAAGTCCGCAGTCTAATTATCAGAAATGTCTTCAACCAGCTTACGTATTATTTTTACTATTTTTTTCATTATTATTATTATTATATAGGTAATGCATAAAATATACTTAAGATTATTAAAATATTATCATTTACTTTTCAATTTGCAAACCCGTAATTTTTCGTGAAATTCATTTAATATTTCAGCGGATCGAATATTTTTGTGACCAAAGTGTAAACGCGGCTGACTTCGCCGATAAGCTGCGCCTGAATTGGATTTTCATAAAACAACCTATACCAATACGTATGTAGCAGTGACATTCTGGACTCCGTACGGTTAGTATGAAATAAAATCATTATTCCAGTTTCGCAGCCGCAACCACCAACCAATCAAGGATTGAGGGACGAGAGCATCGTCTTTAAACAAGCGTACTTTCCCAAGTGTGTATGTATTCGACTTTCGTGAAACATGTTCTCATTTACTCTCGCATCGAACGGAAATTACTGATTGTCGATAAAAGCACAACGACGATACGAAGAATGTCTTCATCGCAGATTAAACTTGCGTTCGCATCTTGATGAACTCTTCGGATCCTACTGTTTATCATTTTTAAGAATGCGCAGTCAAGCCTAGCCGTGCTACATTACGCGGACATTTAATATATGTGGGTAACTCGGGCATCTGATTCGACTCGTTCAATTTTTGCAGACGATTATGTGTACAATAGTAAGGTCTTTTTGTAAATCAACAATTTCAACATTTTTTGCGTGAATATTCCGATGTTTCATTATGTTGAACGTTAATTTATGAAATACTTTATTTTTGTAAGAAACGAAAACTGTTTGCGTAGTAGTATTAAAGAAAATGATAAATCAACCGTTGTTACTGCGAATTAAATGTACAAATATTCCTTTGTTCTTGGAATATTGATACCTCCAGTAGCAAATCTCAGCAAAAGTTATTCTTCTGTCAATTACAAAAAACACTAAATTTCAATAAAATTTGTTTTGAGACACATGAATTTTAATCCGTGCAAAATTGTGGCTATCAAAAACATGGATTGTAAAATGTACAACATAAAAATTACATTTAGGACTATTATTATCTTAAACTCGGCCTAACTTTGAAGGCACAAAAATGTCATTTTTGACAATGACAAATCTATTGACGGTAATACGATACATATCTACGTAATACGATAGAGGATAAGCAGATATTTTCTTGCCTCTTCTGTAAAATTATTACAGACGAAACAAAGTTCGAATTATTGTAACCATGAAGATGATCAAAATGATGAGCAAAAGTATATCAAATTGCAAGTACACCAAACAGGCTACAAGCTGTGACAGACAGCAACCGAGGTCCTACTACAAACTAATAAAATTAACAAAATGTTTAAATACGAACATTGTAATCACAAGAGTGTAGAATTAAATTTGCTTGTGTCCACCAGCCAGTTTCGTTACTTGTTTCATTGTTTTGAAGAAACTACCAATTGTCTATCCAAGTTCGTAGTTTTCTTGCTTCTATTATTCTATAAGATATAGATATATTTATAATAAATTCATTCCTGCTTTAAAATAAAATGTCACTTTGTAAGAATTGTGGCATTTATCGTCTACGTCGCTATTTAAAGTTAATGTACTTTCATTCGTACATTCGATAGGATTTCTATTGAATAATTATATACAGGAAAATTAAAGGAACTGATATGGTATCTGGCATATTGGACTAACGATTCGAATATCATGTTCAAAGCACAGTTGGCAATGGTGGAATTTAAATGAAATTCGGCACTTGTCAGCCACAGCCCACAGTCACGCAGCTCCAATGAAAGAGAATCCACGACCACTCTTCAGGACTAATTAAATTTTCCCGAAGGAAAGCATTTCCTAGATAATAATTGTTTCGTTGAATACGTAATTATAAAGTATATTTAGTGAAATAGTTCTAAGATGTTCTCCATTATTTTTCCTTTGTGTTCAGCGAACATTTCTACTTAAATATATTCGCAAAATAGTTTAATACTTGTAATAGTAGCGCAATGTTACCAACGAGATACCAGTGCAAGAGTAATCGAGTTCCAGATAATTACAACATTTGATAACTGTTTTAATCCAAATTGAATAGTTTTCTGACAAAATCAATCAATTTGAACAGATAGCATTCGATTATTCAAATTCCGGGTGAAACACGCTATTTAATTTGGCGTGCAAGTAGGCGGAGAGGTTTTCTAAACATTTACTGTGAATCGCAGAAAAACCAATTACTTATGTTTTGCATCGTTCGAGTGAACTACATATATAAAACATTTGTCATTCGTCAATATCTCCCCTAATGGGTCCATGCGTGCCGGTTCCAATCAACGCAACGGTTCGTACATATCTGCGTTTCCATTCAAAATTGAACGGACGTTTACACGGACTGTTTTACCCGAATTAATCGATATTTGAACCTTTCGATAGATATTTACTCTTCCCCTCGAAACAGCCTGTTTGGGTATTCCACAAAATCCATTATTAAAATGAATTTCGGTGCAATTAGCGCTCACATGTATGTACAATCTGTGACAAACAATTCATCACTCGATATGTATTCACGATGAAAAAGTGAATTCTATACCGAGGATTTCGATTGATTTTAATATTTCCCGATAAACATTTGAGTAATTAGAGTGATCGCAGCTTCTATTCTAAATATCTGCGACCACGCGAACTCTTTCACCGTGTAGTTCCAAAATATGATAGGAAATAATAATAAGTAGTTCCAAAATATTAGGAAATAATAACGTAACGGACAAATATTGCTTTTTTCAGCCCTCTGTATGTATTTGCACAGTTATTACGCAGTTGTTTCCAATAGTTTTGTCCAAAAAAAGAAGTACGTCAATACAATCTACGTGTTTCATTCAGGATGAAGTAAAAAAAATGCCCATACAGAAAGTTTTCCAAATTGATTTGTCCAAATTGAATTGGAAAAATCCGGTAGACCTGATGTAACTTTTATTAATTGTAATAGCAATATTATATCTGAAAATGCCTCCATTATATTTCCTTGTACATTACTTATGCATCCAATATATATCTTTAACATGATTTCAAGACATTAACCTCCAGAATAATAATAATAAAGTGTTCAAGCAGCACGATTAGCAATGTATAAACAATGTATAAATGTATCTGTAAATGTATGCAATTAACGTATTGAAAAATTAGTTACTTATCAACTGTTTTATATAACAAATTAAATGAAGTACTTCTCTCGGTGTTTACAATAAATAGAGTTGGTATTAGTAGTCGTACAATGAATATCAATGAAATGTTAACGCGAGTAAACATTTTATAATATCTTTTTACTAAAATGGAAAAAAATTCGATGCATAGGGAACACGATAAAACCATAAATTATTTAACCTGTTGTTTAATTATCAGCGGCATTTTCGGCTCGATGTGTTCCTCGCATTAAGCTTTAATCCGCTTTCCAAGAGATTTATCCCTTTGTTCCGGAAATCAAAGCACTTTTTAAGGGTATAACGGTCAAACGAGCAAGCGATACAGTGTAATTATAGAACACAAAATTAAATTGATAACTTGTTAACCCTATCGATAGTTGACCGACTACCGCGGTATATAAAATTCAGTAATTGAAAGTTTTTATAAAAACACAATGAAGTGATTTCTATTGAAAAAAGCTTAGACTACTTTAAGAAAAATTTTATGTAAAGAGTAGTGTAATATTCACTTACGTATAAATGAAAATGAAAATTGTATTTAATTATTTTTCTATTTGCAAATGGTATACCAAGTAATTCGGTTTAAAGAATATCTTGTTCGCGACAAAACTAATGATTATTTAATTTTAATTACAGTTGTTAACATTTACTTTAACATAATGGGATTTCATACGAGAAGAAAATTCATGGAAAATCGAAATGTCTATTACTTGCACAAAAATATCACAAATTGATATACAATATATCAAGTTTTATAATAAACTAAATTGATTTACATAACATGTTTATAAAAAATATTTTCTAAATAGTTACAATTATAGGCCCCAATTGTATATTAAACTGCGATTGCTAGACTGAAACTTGTTTAATACCTTCTTCTCCGCAATAGCAAGTGAAAATCTATGGTACTACAATCGAGACGTTGTTTATATATCCGTCTAATAATAAAATGTTTGAACTACAAACACGTACCGGTCGGATATATTGGAAATTCGTGTACCAAACAATTTTATTGTACACATGGCCCGTACGAATTCCACGTTCTACCTATACATAGAACACAGCAAAGTTTCACCACCGAACATTTAGAGAGACTGTAGATTTATAAAGTTAACTTGAGCGAAATGGAATATTGCACGTTTCTTTCGAATTCGTTGTACAAATTCTCGCAGTATGTTATTATTGTTACGCGGTGCGAAGAAACACCGCGAAAAGCGAACAGCGATTCTAGTAAAAAGTATAAGAAATTCAAACTTCACATAGAATGGGAAGATTTAAAGTTTGTGGGAAAACTTTTTGTTGGAAGTGTAAGATACATAATTATAGAAGAGTGCGATACGAAATGAAAGGTTTGTAAGTAACAGAAATGTAAGCGATAGCGTACGAAACGTGTAAAACTTACGAGAGGCAGACGAATCTGGTTGACAATAGAGACGTAAAGTAAGAAGGTCACGAGGTAGCTTCTGGTCAGGCTCATTTCGGCGAAAACTCCACAATATCCTTTCGATGTCGTTCTACAAATCGGAATACCATTTTAGAACGTGTCCGCTTCCTTATATAGGATCCATTTCACCCCGCGCAGGCGTCTCAACCCCCATAGCACACCTACACTGTATCTACCCTATTCGCACCATCACTGACAGCCCTGTTAGTGAAATATGCAATATGCATATATGCGATGCTGTAGATCTTGTTCTCCGCTGATACACTACTCTGCCAGAAGAAAAAAAGAATACGCACCGACGCTATCGAGCTAAAAAAGAGTTGAAAAAGATTTTAAACCGCGACTCGGTTAATATGCCGTGGATTATTGCGTGTCAGTCGGGGGTGGAAAGTTCACATTCACCTTTCTCATTTTTTACCACGGAGCCACACTTTATTGGCATTTTTCACTATTTCTTATCTTCTTCTTTTTTGCTGTTGTCTCTTCTTTTTTGACAAGTAATCACTGCATTTATTTCGGGTAATTAAACTGCGGATCTTTGTGCAAAATAAAAATTCTTTTCTCTCTTTCATAGCTTTCTTAAATTGCACATAATGTATTAGCATTTTCAAATTCTTTCAGTATTTCTATCGTTTGATACTACATCCACCCATTTTTCTCACAAGTGCATAAGATCCTCAGTCTACCGATACAAATGGGTTGTCTTTGAATCACAATAAATTACTTCTGGACATTTTCTTTGAATGGTCTTTGAGTATTCGCACACCCTTCGGAAAGAAATAACTTTCTTAAAACTGGACCGAACGACTTGAGCTTTTTTCAGATACTAGAAGGATCAGTTTACTAGATAATATACAAAGAAATTATGTATTTGTATTATGTATTCTAATTGACAGCTTTTTCGAATATTCCAATGCATTTCTCATTTACGACGCATTCACTGATAGTAAGACAAGGAATGTAAAAAGAATTATGAAACATGAATGAGGAATTGAAGAAAAAGTATAACACATCAAACCCCGTAGTTTACTTGATCGTCACACCGTAAAAGCAAGACACAGGTAATAACATTGGTGATAATAACAATGATTAGTTACATTTTTCTGAATTATACAAATGATCAATTTTCCTTAAGTTTGAAAGATTAAGTGAAAAGGTCATTCTAATGGCCACATTTTATTTAAAGTTCAATAAAACGGCAACAAAAAATTATACATAAAATTCTATAGGGTCGTTGTAGAGGGATAACTTCAACCTCTAAATCCGTGAAGGCGTGATTCGCAAGAAAAGTTTTTTATGCTTCATAAAACCATTTGAATTTGTACAATATTCAAAAAAACCACTATAATCGTTCGGCGAAAGCTTCACTCTTCGCAATGAGATACTAGACATCGTTGTCTAATTTTTTTCACGAAAATATAATACAAGTTAAATATTAATATTTTGTCACCCATGATTTAACGATCCTTTAACTTTGGTCACCAAGTGTATTGTTAAATTTGAATGAAAAAATACATTTTATACGGTTAATTTTACTAATGATTTTCCTTCTACAACATATGATGCTTATATTTGATTTTTAAACATATCTACATACTCGATGAATGTATGTATCTAATGTGTTCTCAAATAAATTAGCAGTAGCTTCCTTTTTATAAATTTACAACGATATCTGTTTTTTGCTTTGTGCCCTTCAAATTACGATGACTGTAATTTTATATTTTATACAAAAAAAAAAAAAATTAGATTAATTTTATGATAATATTACATACATATATGACATTGTAATAAATAGCACAATATTCGGTAGAACTATGAAGTTTCCGAGAAGATATGTTGCATTTAATGTATATGTACTAATTAGACTTTGCACTGGTAAACTTACTCGATACTTGATGCAAGATAAAACTAATTTATTCATGAAATATAAGTAAATAAAATAAGCCAAAACGACCCAGTATACGTGTAAATTTTGTTATTCTGCTGTTAATAATGTGTCAAATCTGGATGTAAACTATCCCTACTGCTCTGGAATAAATACATGATCGCTTATTGTATTTGACCAATAAAAATTGAAACTGAGTACACTGGTTATTGCAACAGCGTTGGATCAAAATAACACGGAATTCGTTGAGCGTGGATTAAGATTGCTTCTGACTTGCAATATCACATAAAAATAACATTTCGTCCTCGGCAAGCCTTGCGACGGGCAAGGGCGCCCGCCGATGCCCCCAGGCATAGCTGAGGGCAACGTGACGTCAGTGGGAAAAATATTGTCATAGGCTGAACCATCGACAGGAGGCGTGGTTCGTTTTCCGCCTAGTCGCTTATGCATAAGCGACGGAGAACCAAATTCTCTGGCCGCACACGGCCGACAGCTGAACGGGACTGTGTACTAGACGTTACCAGGGGTTGTGCGACCTACGGTATTCTAGAGTAATCTAGCGTAGTTTCCGTAACGTAATTTATTTTGACTTTTAACGAGAATTCTTAGCCCTTCCGACTCCAACACCTTGTTGAAAATTAAGTGCGAACTCGCACTTTGACTTATTTCGAACTGTAGTCGTCCTCGACTGCCGCTGTCCTATATTAAACGACTATAGCCACAAATTTGCCGTGCCGGTTATTTTACGAAAACCCTTCCCGCTCATCTGCGTAGAATCCTGCCCAAGCTAGAGCTATTCAGACGCTTCGTGATTCTAGGGAGTTCCACCAGAATTAGATCGTTTTAGTGTTCTAGTCATTTTTGTGCGGCACCTGAAGCGCGGAGTGCCTGAAGCCCGATACAGGACCTGAATTAGGTATTGGTCAGTGAAAAGGGCTCCCTAGAAAGGCCGTTTTGTCCCGGATGGGCACGTTTCTGCCCCTTCTCTGGAGGCCCGGAAAATCCACGGCGTGATCATGTAAATCATTTTAAGGTAGTACAGGTAGGTACCGATCTGATCTTTATGGTCCTACTATCTTCAGTTTCTACTTAGATATGTAATTTTATTTTTAAATAAAGCTTATTTCAATGTCGATCAATAGGATTATCGTGTTATCGGTAAAAAGATAACACATTGGTGATAGCATTATACGATGTGTGGTCAAAATGCACTATTCGTCGATGGTAAAAAAAAACTCCAAAATGAAGATGATGATCTTGTAAACGTAGAATGCGAACGACCAAAAAATTCAATACCTACCGTAGTACAATCGAGGAAGTTGTAATTCGTCGAGAGAATATGTTGATTGGAATGGTGCTTACATTGATCAATCAATTTTATTTAGAACGAAGTTATGTTTGTTTAACGTTACCGTTTAACGCTAATATTTCGATAAGTAGAATACATTTCTGAGAAATTATTTGTTTAGTCGGTTAAACAGTTCAGTTACAACGGCATGTATTCAAAAATTTGTCGTTTTCGAAAATTTTCGAGATTGTATAGAGTGGTCTACCTAAACGTGACGATCCAAAGATCTTCTTCATTGATAATCGGAATTCCACAAAATGAATATGTAACATAATGTAAATATTGTGCGGTTAGCATTTTGCATGTTAAAATTATAAATGTCGGAATATATTGTAATAACGCGTGTACAAACATTTTTGACTGGCTCCAAAAAGCGCTTTGAATTTCGTGTATCGATTACGCAACCTATAAGCACATCCCTAATGACGGAAGACCGGGCATCGTATTTTGATACTACTTTCTTTGGGAATATACAATTTCAAACATAATTGAAAGCATATCTCAGAGTTCGATCCAATAAGTGTAATGGCACAAATAAAACGTGAAAATGATACATCATATTTTTATGCCAAAATGAATGGGAGGCTAGATCTAAAAATAAATTTCGCTTCTAGAAGCGACTAACAAGAACGTATACAGTATCGTGTGTCGAGATTAATAGAATCTGTGCAGATTTACAAGCTTGTCAATTACAAATGTTTTTCTTACTTTTTTCGTGAAATTCGAAAAACGAAGATCTCGTGGAACAACTCGTTATGTACATAAATTATAATTAATATGACCAAAATAATTACTTGCCTCATTTTTAATTTGATTTTGAAGAACTTTTTTGTGGAATAAATAAATTCAAAACTCTATTTAATTTATGCTAATAAACAACGGTAAAACTGTTACTTTCTTCGAAAAAAGATTTAGTGCATAGATTAGGAATGAAAAAACCAAAACTTACTTAAATATGATATTTTTAATTTTACTAATGTCTTCATATCTTTAGCAAGATAATATGCTTTAAAAGTGGTGTTACAACATTAAATTTCAACTTGGATTACTTAATACTTTTATTTTAACCCTTTGCACTCAAAGCTATATTATTAGGCGTGTGCAAAATATTCAGACCTTCTACGAACTACCAGAGAGGATACGAGAGTGTCTACAACTGGGATATTTGTGTCTCCGTCTCCGTCTCCGGTATATTGCTGCCCCAAGACCCAATTTTAGCCTGGATCAGATCCCACATCCACGTTTAGCATGGAACAGAACCCACACCATCTTTTAGCATGAAACAGAACCTTTACTAAGCCTGTGGTATAAATCAGAACTAGCTTCAGCCAATGCTTCGTCCGACATTACCATGAATCAGAAATTGCTAAAAGCGAAATTACAACACAGATGTACTTAGCGGTCTAGACACCGCAAAAACTAGGCCAAAATTCAACTTTTCATCGCAAGTTTTCGAAAATTTGTAATCAAGGGTTTTGGGGTCGCTGGGAACGAATTTGACATCCAAAACACAGAATTCAATAATTTTCTGGACACTAAATTAATTTCTTTGAAATAAAGAGGTATTTTAGTTGTCCTTGTAGTGAAACCACATTTTTATAGCCTCAACCTGCAGAAAAACGTGCCATGAAACTCCAGATGCGATACAGTAGGGATGATATGCGGTCCGGCTTGAATCGTCAAGTCGGCCGGGCTCGAGTCGGGTGAATTCATCAAATTCGGATCAGCGACGGTGTGTGTTATCGGCATCTAAACGCATTTCTGCCTATATCGAAAAACAAATTGACAATTCAGAAATGTTATTCCTAGCAGCAGCACAATGCAGACCACCGGTCCCCTCCAGAATGGCATGTCCTCCCACTCCCACAGCATTGCCCTCGCCGGTTTCATTTGACAGAACGGCACCTGCCACGGCGCCACATACGGCTACTCTTTCGGTACCTTTCGGTCCGACGTGGTCGTTCAAACGGTTATTAAAATCATGTTAACAAGCTTCGAAGCTGCCGTAAGACTTTCATTCGATCAGATCCACCTACCATCCGGACAACGCTATAGCCTGACAGAAGGAATGTTGTCTGGACTCGAAAGACGGTTTTAAGGGTACTAGACTTTTTAAAAGAAAAGATGATTTACTTCGCCGGGAAAAACAAATTAAATAGGAACGAAATTTGAAAAATATTATGCGATTGATAAGTGGACATACGGCCGGTTTCAAGAAAAACTGTTACCGTATGTATAAGACCTGATATATCGAAATGTTAATTAGATTGAAAAAAACAAAACAAGTGCCTTCGAGGGAAAGAAATGCACTTTCTATTGCTTTTTTGCACAAACTTCTACGATGATTTTTTCCTTCTCTAGAGCCAGTTAAAATTAAAAAGACCATTTTTGCTTCAATGTTGCATAACTCGAACGAAAAGAAAAAAATCGCACTATATGTTCGAGAACCAGGTTTTTTGCACAGGATAGCAGCCGCTTTCAAATGATGGTAAGGCGATTCGTCAAAAAAATGTATCTCAACCCATTTAATGTCGGGAAGTTGAACAAAATTTTTTGTTACTGTCAAAGTCTTCTTTATAACGCTATAATTATGTTAAAAAGCAACATAGCTGAAAATTTGAAAAAGCGCCTGAAAGTAGAAACTTCAAGCTTTCAAGTGATTTTTTAACGATATCGATACAACAATTTTTGCCGAAGTTATAATCATTTGAAATTGACCCAATTTATCGGGTTCGTAGAGGTGTTCCCTTAATTTTTTTGAGGAGTGAAGTAAATATCAATAATTGAGCATCTGTCGAGCAACAACTTCTGAAGAGTTGTAAATCTTTACATTGTCTAAGATTTGTATATATGCTAGAATCTGTATATTTGAAAACGTCATAAAAATACATATTTTTTGAAAATTAGAGTTTTGTATCCCTGTTAGGTATATGTATACAATTATATGTAGACAGCGGATTTTACGCATTTATGACAGAAATGAGCAAGTATAATTCGAAACAATGAAAACATTAGAAGAATTTAAAAATACTGTTACCTTATTTTCGACCTATTAAACATATTGAGAAAGAAAATCAATTTCTCTTTCACTCCAGTTGGTTGCAAATCGGATAGAAAATTTTTATTTTGCATAGAACCGCTGTAAAGATCCGCTGTCTAATTATATGTGAATATGCTAATAAATTGTTGTTTTTTCTGATATATTTTTTTTTAAGTTGATTTACGTCTTACCTACAAGATTACTGGTATTAAATTGTGTAATATCTCAACACATGATTAAGATATTACGTGAGATTCACTAATATTTATTCAAAATTGGTAAATAAAATGCAGTATAAAAAAGTTCATGGATGATTACAATACTGTTATAGATAACTGATAAATAAAAATCAGCTAAAACAAACTTTTAAATTCCTCATTTTTTCAGTAAAATTGAGATGTTGAGGTTTCACACTCCTTTGTAAATATTTTTACGTAAATAAAATGAGATGCACTGAAATATTAGCGTATCCACAATTGATCACTTTTTCGAAAACAATCGATACGATTTTCTGTGGAGTATAAGTATTACATAAAGCGGTTCTAATAATATCTTTTTTGTTTCAAATTTTATATTACATACTATCGTAAAATTAGAAAAGGATGCAAACCTAATTTTCATCGGCAATTATTTAATTTAATATCGGAAATGTATTTGCAACATTATTTTATTTATCTCAGTTGTTAGAAAACTTCAACATCGAGTTACAAGTATGTCAAGAAAAATAGATAATGTAATACTTTTATTTTGCGCTCCCTAAAGTTTTTCAACATTTTAGATTGTTTATGCGTCAAATGGTATAGACATTTTTGCAAAATGGTTAATACGAGAAAAGCACATATCAATTGCTTTGAAGATTATTTTTTAAATTAATTTCGCAGTTAATATATATTAAAATTCCGATTCGTTCAATACACAATCATAAATTAAAAAGAAAAATTGAAGAATTCTAATTATTTGTTATCACTTATAGCGTATACAGTAATTGGCAAATATTACAGTGCGTAAAAATTGCGTTATGCGCTTTTCATGAAACATTACTATATTTTATGTAGATATAATATTTACACTATTTTGTTCTTAAAGACCATGAAAATCAAGTGTTCAAAACATTTTAAGTACTACATGCCAATCAATAGAACCCAAACGTAAGCATGTTTAGCGGATTACTTAAATAATAATAATATTCAATTTGGTCAAATCTTTGGAATTTTGACTAAAAAAAAAAAAACTACTACAGTACTTTGATTGTTGTATAAAATGACTAACCATTTTTCAGAAGAAACAGAAGTGGCGCGTTCATCGAACTTATTAATACTCTCAGACAATGAACCACTTTTTTTTTGAAATTTTACTTTTTGTTTACCATTCAAGTTGCAAAACATTAATGAACAAGTTATTATAGTTGATGTTTTGGGTATACATATTTGACCGTTTAGTTCTAAGAAAATATTAACAGAATGAATGAAAAAATAAAAATGTTAGTATGTGCTAGTGTGTTTGAATAAAAAGTGAACCTTTCTGCAGCAGTAAATATGTACAAGGAGATATAACAATTAGTGTGATTAATATAATCTCATTTCAAATATTATTGACAGTATCTGCTACACGTTGAATTTGCGCATGAACAAGCATCAAACTATGTTAACAAAAAGACATTGTTTCTGTTTCTCTTAAAACACAATATTCTAATTAATTCATATGCTAGGCTACTATGCAATACCACTTTTATATGGACCTATCTGTGAAATATAGTTCAATAACTCTAAGAATGTGTAATATACATATGTCATCAAGTATAAAGGCTGTTGTCGTGACAAAAAAAAAAAATTGAATGTGACTGTGATTATAATCAATATTGATATATGTATAATGAAGATCAGAAACATATGTAAACGACAAATCGATCCGGCGTGACACGTGATTTTTATTTCGAGTCGTCTTTTACCTTTATCTTGGAATTCATACATTCGTAAAATGCTTGCAAAAGATCTTTTTCGCTGAGTTTCGAAGCAACCGCTTTGAAAATTGTCAGCAAACTTTCGTCGGATTTATTACACTCGTTGATATGGTCAACTGCAAATTGGTCGGACCAGAGTTTGTAAAAAACGTTCTTGGTGACAACGGGGGACTGAGACTCCAAAGCCTGTGCTATATCACTGGGACCGTGGTTCTGTAAAGCTATGTCCAAAACCAGTCGCGACGGTATAAGTTCGTCGTTTGCCACCGTGTGACTAATAATTACATCGATCGGCAATCTCTTCAACATAGCATCCAAACTAGACAATTCCGTCATGGGCGTTCTTATTCCTTCCTGTTCTTCTTCTTTCAGCTTCTTCGACAACATCTCCGCGAGCTCAGAAGACGTACACTTTTCACAAACAGCATCTTTAACCTCGGCGAAATCGAGGATATTCATGCAATCGCTGGTTCGTATCTTCTGTCGGTAGGCGTTCAATAGTTTCACGAAAAACTGTTTTTCAGAGGCAAAAATATCAGGAAGCCGCAGTAACACTTTATTAATTCCACAGGCACGGCAAGCGAATTTCAATGTTGTTTCATTGCAATTCGGCCTGCTCTCTGTGCCGAGCATTCTTATCGTTTCTCTTTCCAAATCCACCTGTGGTACGTGCCTCATTTTATTCTACAAAAATTAAAAATTTTTTTGTCAGATTGGTATACAATAGATGTTGACTTTTCAGTTTCATGAAAACCTCTCTCTCCTACTATTTCTTTAGGCGTCGCTCAACACGCCGCGCCGTGCCGTCGTAACAATATTTTCCATTTGAAGCAACGGAAAATTTAAAAATCTATAGTATTTGTAAAGTTCAATTTCTTAAGGAAAAGAAAACATAATTTTACTATTGACATTTTTTTTCGAATTCGAATGCTTTCCAAGACATATTCAACTATGTTTCTCGTCGCAGTTTTTAGTGTAATTTTCATCCCTTCGGTATAAATAATAACCGATAGAAAAATACGTGTCATATGCTTTTATAACAACTACTTCCCATCAAACTCGC
This sequence comes from Halictus rubicundus, assembly GCF_050948215.1. Classification (NCBI taxonomy): domain Eukaryota; kingdom Metazoa; phylum Arthropoda; class Insecta; order Hymenoptera; family Halictidae; genus Halictus; species Halictus rubicundus. The sequence continues at coordinate 32,636,947 of NC_135149.1, read as the reverse complement.
ATGAAAATCATCAAATATCACTCAGGTGTGTTCCCGTGTAAATTGTTGTCTGAAAGCTGCCCGTCGTCGTTACAATCGCCTTATACGAGGTCAGTAATCTACGCTGACACGCCCACGAGCTTCAGCTTTCCAATAAAAGTGAAATCAAAGTGAAATAGTTACCTTATATTGCATAAAAATTTTTTCTGGAGTACACCTTCTAACTGCGCTTTCCAATACCAAATTAACATCTATTTCATCCAGGAGATCTTCTAAAGATGTTTGCGCTTCGGCAGATTTTGTGGCTTTACTTGGCGCAGGTTTCGACGAATAAAGGGAGTCACTACTGGTACAAGCAGCACTAGTCTTCGCTGCGTGTAAAGCAGCCATTGCTTTAGACATGGTAGAATGTCCAGAATCTGTTTGTGACGAGAAGACAACATCTAACATAGATGACACTGGTATGCTCGTCATTTTTCTAAACAGAAGTATAATTCTATTAACTATTAATCGCTAGTTTGTCACATGAATTTCAAAATGATCCACCTGACATGACATCTAATAGGTAACGAGATACATATTATCAAAATAATTTTCAATGCGTACCTACTAACTGAAAGCTATTATTAAAATTATTTCAATAATATTTCGTTAACTATTAGATTTAGAACACATGAAGGTCCATACATTTTTACGCGTAATTTGATACTCGATCGATTCGCAATTGCAAAGGTGATTTATTCGTTCCAATTGAATAAATCAAGGTGACCTTGAAAACTCCGAAACACCTTAACCCATATAAAAAACATTTGCATCAGAATATTTCCTCCCTCTGTGCCATGTAAGTTTTGTATATATCATATTATTATTTTTCATATTATTATAAATAATCGAAATATTCAAGGTGGTCATAGTTATTGGTCCACCACGAATGAATAATAAACTTTGTTTTACTTATTACGTTGTTAAAACCATTTTTTGTGCAACTTTAATACGAGTATATGGCTACTACATTAATCACAAATGGCAAAACGAAATATATATCGCTCGTCATAGGAAGTACAAAACTATGCGTGCCCGCTCGAAAGTTAAAACAGGATTTTATGATTTATATTGCAATGAATAAATCAAGTCAAGTGGATCAGCCTGAACTAGTGAACATGCAGGATAAATGGTAAGATAACATTTCGAACGTACGTGGGTGTTGATATTTTTGAAACCGAAGCAGAAGCAGGTGATACAGCAAGTTCATTTGAAGTTGCATCCAAGCTTGACTCTATTGCATTTTCAGGCGAGTCAGGGATTTCTGCCTTGATTATATCCATATCGTAAATATCTTGTCGTGACGTTGTCGTGTCATTCGTAGTCGATTCAGAAGTCAGTTTTGATGGTTGGTCTTCGGATATCGTGTTTGTTCGAAATACAGGTACATTGTTATTTACATTAAATGGTGCTTCGATCTGAGAAGTGTTGTCCAAGCGTTCCATCGCATTGTTCGTTTCTTTTGCAACGTGTGTTCTTTCGTAACATTTTAAGACGCTTCTTACTAATTCAACCTTCGAATTACCTTTGACGGGCATCCTGTTCACTTCACGCTCGGATAATCGCGCAAGGTCGCCAATAGTTTCAAGGTTTCTGCTTCGAAGATACGAAGACAGATGTTGCACCCACAGAGGGTTCGTTAGCTTTTCAACGATAGACTGTATAGATTCTGAAGACGAGGTCAGCAACGGATATATGGGCTGCGTGGAGTCCAAAAGCTCTGGATCAGACATCTCTGCGTCAAATTGAGTTACGTTTTGGCTGTCGTTGCTCAATGGTAAGCTTCCAAACACCGAGTCCGTAACTGGCAAAGTATCTTGTTCTTCTGCACTGTCTACTGCTTTCGTACTAGTTCGCATCAATTTTCCACAGAAAATTTCATCCGAATTCGTTGTAGAGTTCAAGCTGGAGATATTCTGTACGTCCACTGTGTCCTCCAAACTATCGGCATTTGAATGGCCTTTGCATGAACTCTGTATTACCGAATCGTTCGCAATATCGTAATTAAGAGAATCCTCTGATCTGTTTTGCATAGAAAGATTCTGTCGATCGTTCGCATCGCCGTTAGCGTTACTATCTGTAGCATCTACATTGTCGTGCTTTGTTTCTTCTCCATTAAATAGATCGTCATTAGTGTCGGCTGCAGGTGCTTCAGTGTTGTTCTTGGTGGCGTTATCAGATCTTTTCATAGTACTTGTCTCGATATTGTCTTTCGTTTCCGCTCGTGCAGAAAATGTTGTATTTTGTGTAATTTCAAATTCAACATTCAAATTATGAATCTTGATTTTATTTCGAACGTTATCTTCTACAGGATGCTCGTCTATTAATTCGTTTTCAACAGGAACACAAGACGTTTGACCGTGATCAGTATCTATTGCAAAATTCTCCGAGTATTCCAAATCTTCCGCTATTTTCGTTAACAATTCATTTTCTCGTTCGCATTGTAAATCAAGTTCGGATGCATTTGTCACGTCTGTTTCTTCGTCGCAATCCATCTTCTCGGACTCGACGTGTATTAGCCTCGGTTTGATATGCTTCGCTCTTATAGGCGAATCTTTACGACTCAACAAGCGAGAAATGGATTTACTAAACTTGTGTGGAGACTCGGTGGTTGCAATTTCATATCCCATTTCTTTTGAAACCGGTGGATCCGCAAAACTTACTCGTTTTCTCTATAAAGAAATAGAATGCATTATAGTTGAGACTGCTTTACTGGCTACTCAAAAACTAAAGGCTATTGAAAACGCTATGCCATGATTCTCACTGATCGTACAACTGGTCCATGAAACCACAATATCGTTACCTAACTAGTTTCTTGAAAAATCGTATACACGTTTCATTACTAGTCAAGTTACATTGCTTGAGACAATATTTCTAGTTCATTGCAAGAAAGTAATTTATAGAATGCATTTGCATACACCGGACCTCTTATATGTATGTTGCAGCATTTCACCATTTGTATCGGCTGCTGTATCATACGAGAATCTACTAAATAGATATTGAAAAAGATAAGTACCTTATTAGGAGTCGTGCACTCTGGATCTGGTTCTGGTATGGACTGTCGTTGACGTTTAAGAATACTAACACTAGGCGATGCAGTCAACGAAGGTGGATTTGCACTTGACCACTCTAAAATTGGCAATTCCTCCGTTTCAGTCGATGTTCCCTCGTTCACTTTTTCAACCTGGACATCAGTTTGAATAGATACAGAATCTACTGATTTGTCTACTTTCGAAAAAATCTTCTCCCCATCATTTTTCAAATTAGAAAACAATTTCATTGAAGGTGATGGACAATAGTCAGACGACCTCATGTTATTAAAAATTTTCTCTTGTCGACTACTACACGTAGCTGTTACTTTATCAGGTTCTTTAAGCGTAGGATTCTTTTCTTTCTTTCCTGTTTCACTTTCTGTGTCTTTAATCTTGAGTTTCTTTGTTGCAGCTTCATCATCTATGGTCACCGTGTAAGTTTCAGATTCCATCTTTGCTTGTTTTGTCACTAACCCTAACATATGTGCTGCACGACCTTGTGCCGAATAAGCTTTAAATTTCAATTGACGCTTGGTCAAACTTTTTGGCGAGGAAAACCCGACAATGGATTTAACCGATGACCCCTCGTTCGCTTTTTGTACTTCAACTATAACGTATTTCCCATTATCACACAAATTGTTATCAGCGGTTGGAGTCGATATCTTTGGCTTGTCGGAATCAACTTCAACGCTTACCTCGGATCCCTTAACATTACCTTTAGGAACTTCGTTATTGTCGTCATCGCAAGTACTTGCAACAGTGTTTCCCATCTCTTCATCTTCACCTGGAGTCCCTTGAAGTTTTGGTGATTGCCACGCCTCACCAATTTTATTAATTTTAATAAAACATTGTTTCTCAGTACACTTCTTTTGTAATTCAGACACATCCTGCGAATTTTCTATTATATCCTCTGTATCATCCTCAGTCTGTGTTTGATGTTCAACCAATTTTGAATCTTCAGTTCTTACAACACTTTCCCCGACGGCAACGTTTCTACTTTCTACTTCGGTATTAGATTCATCATCCTTAGGTTCTACAATTTTAGGCGTATTAACTATCGAGTTAGCATCGGGCACTTCACTTTCAATATCTTCTACCGCAGTCTTTGACATATCTATCTGTACAGTTTCTTCTTCTTTCTCCTCTCCTTCTTTGATGTCTTCTTTATTCTTTTTTTCTTTATTCTCTCCTTGTTTATTCTCTTTTTCTGTATTCTCTTCTTTACACTCCTCCTCTTTGCTCTCGTCTTCTTCTGCTTCCTCTTCTTCTAGTTTCTTCTCTACTCCCCTTTCGCCTCCCTTGTTTTCTACAGTTATCTTCGCATCATTATCTTCAGATTTAGCAAGTTCATTGTTTTTGTCTGTATTTGACTTCGATTTGATCAATCTACCTCCTTTCCTTACATATTGAGCTTTATTTAATTCTTTGTCATTACTTTTTTGGTTTTTCTTTAAAGAATCGCCAGTTTTAATATCACCGGCTTTCAATTTAGATGTTTTATTATCAGGAGATTGTTTCTTACCAGTAACTTCTTTAACGCTATCTTCGTGACCCTTGGATCGACGGCTGTTTGATAAAGGACTATCAAACACCATATTTATACGTAATCGTGATATTTCGTTCTTAGTCCGTTGACTCAAACTTCCATCTTCGATTATTGCTTCGATATTATCAACTTCTGTAGTTTTGGAGCTATCACTATCGGTAGGAGTATCATAGTTTACTGCCATTGTTTTAATCTTGGTGCGTCGACGTTGAGTCGTACTTTCACTATCACTATCCGAAGTTGCTTTCCGTTTAATACCTCTTCTCTCTGTTTCAAGAAACTTGCTTTTCGAATCACTCGAAAGTCTATGTTTATTACCGATTTTTGATTTATTATGAATTCCTTTTGTTCTTAATTTTCTTTCCCTAACCATAGTTGTGTCAGACTGTTCTGGTTGGCTGTTAGTTTCTTCTACTGTTTGAGAAATACTAGGCGTCATAATTGTGCTGTGTCGGTTTCGTCGTTTCCCACTATCTAATATGGATGGGGACAGCCTTTGATCGCTGCCTTTATTTGTGTCTCCTTCTGCAGAATTCTCACAACGTTCTGCTACTGTGACTGTTACGGATAAATTTTCGTTCTTTTCTAGAACGTCCTTCATGTTTTGTCCAACATGTTCTACCGACATTCCATCATTCTGAATAGTTGTCTTGTCTATGATTTCCGATTCTATCATTTTCAATTTATTCTCTTTGTTTGCCTCGTCATTTATAGCGTTTTTCATTGAAATATTATCTTTTTTAGCTAAAACTTCGTTTTTCCTATCAAACCATTCTTGTAAATTTTGAGTATCCTGTGATGAAGACTGCGACAAATCGTTATAAAGTGCTGGAATATCATCTCGTTTTCGCTTTAATGACTCTTTTTGATGATCGGTCAAACGGCTGACATCAAATTTTAGATCAGTCTTGATGTAAACATAATCCTAAAATTAACCGGTAATAATAAAGAGAATATTCGAAGCAAAACATACTTTTACAACTATAAACATTTACTGTGCAATGACAAGTTAGTTAAGCAAAGAAATTAAGAAAGCAAAGAGGGTTTCATTGGTGTCTAATAGCTCCACCTCCTTCCAGATACAGTTTCGTTTTTTACTGAAACGATCACATTCATCGGTCGAATTACATAACTAAAAAGATGAACACAATACTACCAAATGATTAAAGGTGGAGTTAGACACAGAGAGCGGTGAACTCCTCTTGCTCGTATGCCAATCCGCTAACCAACTTGACATCCCTACCCCCAGTAGTCTAGTAAGAAGAGACTCGGGAAGATTTCGGGTCTTATTGGTCAGAGCTAAATAGACCAGATATTACGGACTCGGACGTGTGCCCGATACATACGTGTTAATACATCGGATAAAATCGAGCGGACTTTTTCTCGACCTGGCACGAAACAAACCAAAGCGGCTATCCAAAGATTAGACGGAGCTAGAAGCTTACTCCTTTCTTTCTTGCCTTTGTACCGTCCCGAGAGTCTCTTTTTACCAAACACGCATGGTACATGATGTTCTAATTTATAAGTCTACTGTAAACTCATTCCATACAATATTTAATTTAGAAAAAATAGTTGTTTAAGCGATTTAGTAGAGCACTTTTAAATGGTGAGACTAAAATTCAAATTACGTTATATGTAGAAGACCATGTTACACGTAATATCAAGAAAAAAAAAATATGTTACAAATGTTCAGAAAAATGATTGGAGACTTCAATTATATTGAAAAAGGGTACTAATGCCAAAAGAACATGCAATGTCTTTTATGATTCTAATTGAAAATGTTTAAAAGTAAACTGATAATTTACAAGTAATTGTTCAGTACTTCTCGAACGTAATTTTAATTATGTTATGTGATTGGACATGTATATTGAATGTAGATGTATATTTACCTCAGAGTTAGAATCGGGTAGTATTTTCTTATCGGTTTTACTAGATTCTTTCACTATACTTTTCGGGCTGCAGGAACGTCTATTTAAAAAGCTACCAACCATTTTAATTTGGTTTTGTGATTTTTCAACGACATCACTCCTCTTTGTAGCATCGCGTCTGCGTGATATTTTATCTTTACCAGTCTCGATTTCTATCTCTTGAAATATTGATTTAGCATTTCCACTTAACACATTCGTAAGATCAAAAAGTGAAACTGCTTGATTCTGTACGTCAAGATTTCTGTGACTCAAAGCAAGAATAATAGCTTTCTTGTACGATAAAATAAGATCATAATCAACCAGTTTATTAAGACCTTTGAAAATACTGACAATAGTTTCCCATGTATTTATTACCTAAAAGTGGAGAATTGCATATTATAATACTGCAACTTATGTAAATCTTAGCGGATTCCGGTTATTTGGTACACATCAGGGCATATAAACATCAGTCCCAATAAAACAAGGAGAATCAGATCTATTCTGATACTGTTCTTTGAGCTTCACCTCAAATATACAGTTACCCCGATTAAACGATATCTCAAATTAACAGAACCCACTCTACATAAAAAAAAAAAGAAAAAAGAAAAAAAAAATAAGCATTAGGTACATACTTCTTTATTTATTAAATCTATTTTAGATGAAAGAATCAGTTCAACCGCTGGTCTACAAACTTGTAAATACGATATCACTTTTTGAGGATTGTGACCATAGATCGTAATAAGTACTGCAGAGAGAGCTTTAAGACTAGCTTCACATTCTGCAATATTTGTATTGGATAAGGAGCAAGTTATAAGTTCTATAATCAGGTGTATAATAGATGGAACTTCTACATTCGCTGAAAAATCACAATCAAATTAGTTACAAAATATTTGTATTCGACATTAATTTTGATCATTAATATAATTATCAAAGTACCCAGCAAAAATTTATAGTTGACAGTACTTAACAAAATGTCTAAACATTTTGTGATCAGACTACAAGATTTCTCATTTTTCACTATACAGCACTGCATAGCATTCGCAATGCTTAATAAAATTTCATTAGATTTGACAGTTTCAATAAGATCTGCTCGCATCTCAAATTGTTTATACAAATTTTTCCAAACTTTGATCAATTCTTGTGCCTAATGTAAAAAGCATAGATATTACATTTAAAAAATCATCTTTGTATTACATTCCATAAAAATTAAATATGTTTAAAACTCACTTGCTTATGGTCTTCCAAACTAATATACATAAATGGAAATATTACTATTGATTCAACAGTCTTTAAATTGTGTTCTGCAGCATTACCCTCATTAATTTCTTGTAAATCATCCATATATTTTGTTAGCACTTCTGCTAAAATTCGCCATAATTCAAAAACAACAGTCCTAGAAAAGAATAATATAATTATATTCATAATAAGGTAATAATAAATAAAATATAGTAATGGGATTCAAAATTATGATACACGTTGTACTTGTAGCAACTTACTCATTTTTCTGTTCAGCACTTAATAGTGTAGATAATTTCTCATATATTTCTTTCAAACATTTTAGTGCATGGGCATAATACTCGTTCTTCGTTTCAGACTTAATAGTTTGTGAAAACAGATGTTTTAGTATATCATAGTGGGTCCTTAAAAGAATAATTTATACTCGTTTATACGATTTTTAATATTATCTATTTCAAATAGGTATGTATTAAAAGCATTGTTTATAAACTACGTAATGTTTTATTTGATATCATACATTTACCATACTTTTTGTCATCCTTAATATTTAAAATAAATCTACTTTTCAACCTTTATATATAATATTTACAAACTATATGTATTGTAATGAACAATATGTTATACATAAAATTGTATGTGTAGCGTGCCAAATGTTTTAATTTATTTTATAATAGCCAAAAATTTTGTATGTGTATTTCTTTGTACAAATTATTTGTTATGTTCAAAAAAACTAGTTTCCCTCCCTGGAAACTGGTTTCCTTCCCTTCTGTAGCAATTTATATTCTTTTTATGATTACATGTTGTTAAGGACTGAGTTAATTATTATGTTCTATGTTAATTCTTATATAAGTTAATTTCTATGTTCGAGTTGAGAGTTAATTGGAAACCACGAGAAAACGGGAGAGTCGTGCTAGTAGAAGGCAAATGGAATGGTCGCTTCTGTGAGTAGTCACCGACTTCCGTCAATATCGTCAGGTATGAAAGAGTTCCAAGAGATCGTGGGTCGGACCATCACTCAGTGATCACCTTGGGTCATAAAAGGAGTATGGTCGACATTTAGGAAACTAAATGTGTAGTGAGCGACCCATGATGGGGAACTATTACCTGAGCCCGAACAGGTAGAATAATACACCGTCAACAATAGTGAGCCGGACCGTCACTCAGTGACCACCTTGGGTCACAAAAGGAGTACGGTTGCCATATGGGAAACTGTATGTGCGGTAGGCGGCTCACAATAGTTGGCGATACCTGAGTCGGACCGTCACTCAGTGGTCACCTTGGATCATGAAAGGAGTACGGTTAACATATGGGAAACCATATGTACCCCAGACGACTCAGGATGGTTGCTGCTACCTGAGCTTGCGAAAGGGAAACGATATACGGTGACTCGGGAAAGTGACCTGCCTATGGTTGGCAACACATGTGTATAGTGTTATTATTTTATGTATATAGACATTAGTATTTACATAAAATGAAAACAGTAAAAATGATTTGGACAATTCATTTTTAAAAAATGTACATTGCAGTGACGAAATAAAATGCAATAAAGTTCTTGGCAAAATTAAGAAGACCGTGAGATTTCAGTGGAACAGGACATTGTTGATAGGAATTTGTAATATTTTCAAATTGAAAATTGAAACCAACTTAAGACATTGAAAAAATGCGTGATCCAAAAATGATAAATTTCTCAACTAATAATATGTTTGCATGTTTATCTAACTTTGTACTATACTAGATATAATTAACATGCATTATATTTGTAGTTTAAATACTCACTTGGTAGCATCATTTAATAGTGGAATTTGAACAAGCTTTAATATCATGGCTAATAATACATCATCTTCAAAATCGAAATTCTTGTTAAAAGCAATAATTTCAGGTAGGACTGTATCAAGGATTAAATTTCTGATCATTGGCTTATCCGAAGCACAAATCGTCAATTCGGTGATAACCAGCAGTAGATCTTTATATATTATTTCCTGTAAAATAATATTACTAAATAAGTGTTTTGCAATGTATTTAATTGAATTTCTGTATTAAGAAATAGAATATTAAATATTATCACCTATGTATAGATATCAACCAACCTTTACTTGGGCTTTTGATTCCTGTATGTAGTTAACTAAACTTGACCATAATGTTTTACCAAGTTGATGTCTATTTTTCATTTCTGCATCTGTAAGTTGACTAAGAACAAGCCAAGCTTCTCCTACACTATGAATAAAACATTTATAACTCTCTTGAAAAATAGAATCAGACAGAGAATGTGGAAGTCTCTCTTCCAAGATTGGCGAAAATACTGCGCTATTTTCTTGTTTGGTGACAAGGAGTTGACATAAAGCATCTACAGCAATAATTTTGGTTTTATAAAATCTTTTCCCTGGTGAAGCTACTATTTCAAATTTCGAAGACATTAATGGTGTATCTCCAAGAGGTCCAAAACAGAAGTTTAGAAATTGCGTGATTACTGGATTGACAAATTTAGAAATGTCCTTATAAAGTTTGATAATTACATGCCACCAGACTTCTAATTTTGTTAACGCTATTAATTCACTTTTACTATTTTTAGCGTTCAATGGAACACACAATAACTTTATTCGTCTAGCGGTAGCAAGCTCCTGTGGATCTAATGCAAAATTATCCACCAGTAATTTCCATGAAAGAAATGCTTGTCTGAAACATAAAATAATCAGACTACAACATTGATTTCTGTAAATGAACACTACCTTCTTCACAATTATTATGTATACCTGCGTATAACCGTGTCTACAGACTTAAATGCTTTCTCTTCAACGCTCAGTAAGTTATTTATCAAACCAGCACCACGATGAAGATCCACACCAAGAAACTGAATACTAATGTTCCATTGAGTTGCCCAATCTAATTCACACGTCGATACTAAAAGTAGCATACGTTTGCAGTATGTGGATTGTAACGATGATTTATACTGAGCCCATGCTTCTGGTAATTTAGTACGAATATACGATGTTATGTCTGTAGCAAGTGATTGTTCTAAAAGTTTTAAAGCATGACTTCGTTGCCTCTTATGACCCATATAAGCTAATAGCATTATTTTGTCTAACAATAATGCATGGAACTGCAAAAATAAAAATCTTTTTTATATTTTTGATTTCCAGTTTTACAAATCAAATAGAATCTATTCGATCTATGTCTGTTTTATTTCAAGTATTCATTTCAGTATACCCTTTGAACTTTTGGATCTGATGTTGCTGCAGCCACTTTGTATAACCTCCGTAACAAAATCATGCAATAATTAATTGTTTCCTCTTCTAATCTTTGGTCATCCGATAACTGTCTACTTTCAGCTTCTGATAAAGCTTGAATATTATCTGTGCATACGCCAGGTGCTATCCATGGCATTGTATTAGTTTGTATTGTACACATACAATTGTTAAAAAAATTCAAAGTATGTGCATCATAAGCAACTGTCGATATAGCATTGTCCTCGACTACTTCTAATAATTTAAGAATTTTTAATCTGAAATTATAGCAATATTTCATACATCAAATTATTTGTAAAATTATTTTTCTACAACAATTATTATCTCATTCGATATGCAATTAAACAATTCCAATATTTAAACATTAGAAATCAAATAATAAACAATCAACAAATCTAAACTGCATATCAATGTATAGATAATACATTAGTACATTATTGCATAAAAAGTGACACAAGAAAATTCTAGTTTATAAAAAAAAATCTACATTTGTTATACATTTTATAATTTTTAAATGATACTTTTAAACACTATTATTTGAGAGAATTTGTACAACAATTAATTAATATCCTGCATATTTGATTTAACAGACCTAGTTTTTTGACTTATTTGTGACATGGTTTCAAACAAATTCAAAGAATGATCTCTAAAGTCTTGAATGATCACATTTAGTGTTTCATATGCTTCATTCTGTATATCATTGTTTCCACTCGCAAATACATCAATGACTAATTTGTATAGTTCTTTGTATTGTTCCTCTTTAATAGCTTTCGTTTGTTCCAACCTCTTGCTGTTGCTAAAATAAAAAAAATAATTAGGTATGATACTATATGAAAATTTGCCTATCACTAATTAAGATTTGATAGCATATCTTTTGTAGATCTTACTCCTATAATTAACTTATTATAATGAAAATAAACATGCGCAAACGTATTTGAAGTAACTTTCAATTATAAAAAGATTAGCTACTAATAATCGTGAATATGTCGTAGGCTACTGTAATTAGCAATAGAAGTTACACCTGGACTTACAACGATGCTTTTGTTAGAAATGATTAAACTGATTCATTTCTCCAAGTATGCATTGCAAACAAAATTATGTGAATTCTCAATCAATACATTTTTGTAAGTTTTATTAAACATTACAGATCATGTTTGCTTACGGATCATTTTTGTTACAAGTAGACTGCAAATTCGTATACATGCATATAGAAATTTTTTAGAACCAATTTAGAAAAACTAGGGTTGAATAACAATTTGTTTCTTTTATTATAAACTTTATTGTTGCAAAAATCATTTTCACTCTTTATATCTCACAAATACACATGGTACAGCAGCAGTAACAATGAAAGTTTATAAAATTATGATATGATCAAAATAATAACACGAATTGCTACTGGCAATAGTGGTAAATACATTAAGCTGTTATCATCTGTGGTAGAAAGTAGTCAATTAATCTATATCTTAGCTTCCAATTAACAACCTTTAAATAGAAAACAATTTTTTTTCTATCGTGGTATGTACATAGTATGCTTCACCAGGGTTAAATTCCAATAAAATTGCTCATTTTATTGTATTTTATATGGATGCAAATACTACATATATGTAAGTGCATCAAATGCGCTATATAAAGAAATGCAAATTTCTTGTATGTTTTACATTTATCATTTAATATAAACAAACAAATTGTTTTCTTCTTAAATATCTAATATATAAAATATGTAAACATGTAAAATATGTAAACTTAGCAATAAAAAGGGGTGAAACTTACCTACGAATATAGGTTAAAGCTTCGCGTTTATCCTTAATATTACTGTTTTCCCGCAGCATTTTCAGCATACGCGGGAAAGAAGGCGTATTAGAAGCCATTCTAGAAAATCAAGTTTCACAAGGTGTTAGAATAACAATATTTCACTCATCTCGTCACAAATCCTTCCTATATATAAGGGCTTTTGGGAAAATCATCAAATTATTACAATGTTCCCAGTATATAAATAGTTTCACTAACAGTTCACACATACAGATGAAATCGCTCACCAAGCCCTTCCCAGTTTATTTTGCAAACAGTAAATGGAATAAATTTTAATAATCACTTGAAAGTATTAGGGTACTTTAATCCACAACACACATTATGTATGTAGTACACACCACATACAACTTTAGCCTTTTCTTCCGTTCTTTAACTTTTCCTTCTTTTCCTTCTTTTTGTTCCCGCCTTTTCGTTATTATCTCAAGCATTCACAATGCAACGAACAAAACACCGTTTGTTTTTGAAAATTGATACAAGTAGAAATATGTACAATTACACACACAACAGCTAACGCTTCGTACACCCGGTGAGTTTTCAAAGTATACATACGCCTTCAGATTCCGTTTTCAATGAATTTATTTGTACTGAATGGTACGATAATAAACTTATTTCAAGAACACAACTGTAATTGTCCATTACTTGTATCGTTCAAGCACAGAATCATTCTATTAGTAGTATTACTATATACTGTGTGGTATCAGATGATTTGAAAAATAAGAGCAGAGAAGAATATGCGATCATTTGTGCGCCAAACTACAATGTTAGATATCCATGGATATCGTGTAGATATCCCTACCATATGCTACGCAAAATACGCATGTGTGATACACTGCTAACTGCTAACACCAATACACCAATGTCGGCCAGTGTCGCCAGATTAAAACTTGTCTCCCACTCTACCCTTCTCCTTATAGCATGTTATAGCACCTTATAGCATAAAGCAGAGAGGATATCCTCTCTGTATAAAGCTTGTACAACGTTATTCCCCCACGCTACCGCCACGGCCCGGTCACGTGACGCGTTTCGTCTTTGTCGTGCGTATGTCACAATGTCACGTGACTAATCTCCTAATGACAAAGAGAGGGTAACTCTGTATTCCCCTCAATTTCCCCAGTGTGGCGACACTGGCTAACACTACTAACAACAGCTACAATAGCAATATATTGCAATATACATACATACACACATACATGACAACATAGAGTACACCAGAGACGAAACTCTGGTTGAAACTTTTGGTTTCCTTATCTTCGAATTAGGTGATATTCACTGATCTACCTATAAATCTGCTATACTTCTTTAAGTTGATATTTTTCTCCCTTCCTGTGGATCATTGAATAAAAAAGAAAGAAGAGATTGCAGATGAAAAATTGAAAACGTAGCAAAATTTAAAACTTAATATAATCAAAATTGGTGTTTAACAAATATATGTACGAACTGAGAGAAAATGAGAGTTCTCACGCCCGGGATTTTAGTGTCCCTGGTATAGTGCTGTCCCCTAGTCTAATTTTTAGCCTGGACCAGAACCTGTATCGTCTTTTTAGCCTGAACCAGAATCTGCATCAACTTTTTAGCCTGGACCAGAACCTGCATCATCTTTTTAGCATGTATTAGAACATGTATCATCTTTTAGGATGGATCAGAGCCTACATAGAAAAGCCTCTTTTAACATAGAAGTAGCATCCACTCTGTCATTATTTGGAATCCGCTGCTAATGATGCAGGTTCTGGTCCAGGCTAAAAATTAGACTAGAGGGCAGCACTATACCGGGGACACTGAAATCTCGGGCGTAAGCACTCTCATTTCCTCTCTGTCTCTGGTATACATATGTGATTTTGTAACGGTGCAATTGTGAAACACGAAACAATTTCTACTCGTGCGCCAATCTATGTATACGTTTTCATTGCTTCTAGGCTTCCAACATAACCCGTTTCGGATTTATTCTTTCTCTTGTGATATACCTTACTTTTCCGTATTACAGTTTAAGAAACGAAGTGGTGAATGAATATTGTTAATAATAATTACATGATACCACGTGTCAAAAACTGGAAGGAGGCAAGCATAAAGATTTGATGATCATTTGATTCCTATAAAACCGTTCATGACTCCTGACAGTAAGAAAATGCAGAAGGTTGGAAAATTGAATGCGTCGATTGATATCATTCCGTTACAAGGATCCAGCGGAGATTCAAAATCGAAAGCTGCGAATAATAAACTCAAAGTTGATCTTTCTCATAGAGACGTTCGGGATCAGTTATTAATTTCTCGTGTGCAAACGGTAATTCGCTGATTTCTTTTTTTAAAGTTCCTTTACTTAACTATGTAGATACATAAAGCTGACACATTTGTAATGCGCACTTTGCGCGGTAAATTTATCTACCAACATTTAAAATACATAACAAAAGAATTTTACAAATTATTTATTATTTGAAATGTTTAAGTCTATGCATAAATAAGTTATTTATTAATTTTTTACACCTCACTCGCAGATTGTATATAAATAATACTATTTGAAATATAATGAATCAAATTTGTTTATAAAACATTCAACTATAATTTATTATGTAATTGCAAAAATGTAGAATTAAACAAAAATAAATTTATTTATTTGTTTTAATTTTGTTTTTTTAATAAAATTTTTTCATATTTTGTATTTTAAACATATTGTATATATACCGTTTAATTTTTAGTATATGCATGAGAATGAAAACAAAGTTTACATTGATGTTCATGAAATGGCAGATACATTGCAAAAGAAATATCGTGATTATCGTATAAAGAAACGAGGCCCGTTTAGAGCTTTGGTACGTAAAGCATACGACGAACTCACAGAGATGTTTGCAAAAAAACATTGTCCTTGCGATTGGCCTGCTTATGAAGACGAGGATGACGAAGAGGAAGTGGATTTAGAAGTATTAGCATATATGTTATATAAATACTATTTTTAGTAGCACATCTAAACAAAAATATATTGGTTTTAGTCAGATCCTCAAAATACTATGTTGGACGATATGTTGTTGAAAGTATATAAAAAGTCGCAGAACAAACAAAATGGAAATTCTAGTGACAAAGAATTAATAGATATCAGTAGCGACGACGATGCGAGTAAAGCGGACTCAAACACTTATAATAAGACCGATGAAACCAAACTGATGAATCGACAGATCAAGCCAAATTCATCTTCGCATGTAGAAAAACCTATACCGTCTAAGGACATCGAACAGAGAAAAGCAGTAAAATATCGCTTTCATTAATTTAGTTGTAAAAATCTTTATATTGTGTATGAAATTATTACATTATGTAATGTTTTATTTATAGCCTACAAAAGAAGCACGACAAATTGCAGCAAGTGGTACACCAATTGAACCGTTTAACAGAAAAAGGCAACGTGATAAAGAGACCGATAACAATCAATTTACATTCATGAAGAAAGCCAAAGGGATCCCTGTCTCAGAACCTAAAGTTACGTTCACCGACATAGGAGGTTGTGACAAAGTTCTAAAAACTGTATGCAAGCTACTTGCTCATATGAAACATCCGGAAATCTTTAAACAACTTGGTATATCACCACCAAGAGGATTTTTGCTTCATGGTCCACCTGGGTGTGGCAAGACATTACTGGCATACGCTATTGCAGGAGTAAGAATGCAATTATAAATCATTATAATTGTTTCTATCTCATTATTAATCTTTTATCTTAAATGCAGGAACTGGGGATACCATTGCTGAAAGTTGCAGCACCTGAACTTGTGGCTGGAGTATCAGGGGAAAGCGAAGCACGAATTAGAGATTTATTTGAACAAGCGTTAGCGATTTCACCGTGTGTGATTTTCTTAGATGAAATTGATGCTGTTGCACCCCATAGAGCGACTGCCCAGAGAGAAATGGAGAGAAGAATTGTCGCCCAGTTATTATCATGTTTAGATGGTAAATTATTCTTATTACTAAATCGCATTTATTATATTATATCGACCAATCCACCTCCAATTTCATTTTTAAACGAAGAATGACGTTTTATCATGCAGAATTGAGTTTAAAAGAAAATGGTACTGGGGTGTTGGTACTTGGAGCTACAAATCGCCCCGATTCATTGGATCCAGCATTAAGAAGAGCCGGCCGTTTCGATCATGAAGTGTGTCTTGGAATACCGGATAGAGATGCGAGGACAAACATCCTAACTGTACATACAGAGAAAGTTGCACTTGCTTCCAATGTTAGTTTATCTACAATAGCTTCACTAACGCCTGGTTTTGTTGGAGCCGATTTAGTTGCACTAATTAGAGAAGCTGCTATGGCGGCTGTGGATAGGTAACTTATTTAATGTTTTCTGTCTACATAAAAGCCAATGTACTATATTATGGACAGCGAATTGTATCACTTATTTTGTTTCCACTAGGGTACTTGAAAATGTAAACAGATCTGAAACAGATAATAAATCATCGGAAACAAGAGAAGTCGAACCAGACGCTGAAAAGGAAAATTTTGAAAATACTGGTAATTTAGACGAAGAAGCAACTACCGAATCACCTCCTTCAAATCAAGACAACACAGTTAAATTGAACAAAACAATCAATTCTGCAAGCCCTCAAGCGCTAATCGAAATGGACGTGATACCAGAAAATTCAAAATCTCCAGATTTGGCGGCATTACTTACTTGGTTACGTAATGATCCACCACTTTCTTCAGAACGATTAAGGAATTTATGTATCGATCACAGTGATTTTGAAACTGCTCTTCGCGTTATTCAGCCATCAGCCAAGAGAGAAGGCTTTGCAACTGTACCTGATGTTACGTGGGATGATGTTGGTTCCTTGAGAGATATAAGAGAAGAATTACAGATGGCTATACTGGTAAAAGCATATAACACCTCCTTAAAAGTTCCCTGTTTGTTTAAACTGATCAAGTATGTTTTTTTGAGTTGTCTTTTTTTTCTGTTCAATTTAACATTATAGGGTCCAGTTCGACATTCCGAACATTTTACAGCCTTAGGATTAACAACACCTACCGGAGTATTATTATGTGGCCCACCTGGATGCGGTAAAACATTATTGGCTAAAGCGATTGCAAATGAAGCTGGCATCAACTTTATATCTGTTAAGGGGCCAGAACTTCTGAACATGGTAAATTTTTCAATTGTTTGAACGTATACCTTGTAGCAAAATACATATTGTGTCATTGGATATTTACTAACTAGTGTTGTTTTCGTAAATGATAAGTAAAGGTAAAATTATGAAAATCATTTCGTAAAAGGAAAAATTGTTTGTGTTCGCACTATTTTTTGAAAAATTAAGGTAATCTTGAATCTTTTAAATGGGACGCTTACATATCAGGTTGTATCGCATGAAAGCGTATAACAGGACGAATCCGGTCACCATATATAGTTATTAGTACATAGTCACATTTGAGGTCATGTAAGTAGCAAAGAAACCAAAGAAATCTTTTTTCTTTTATTTTTTTGCCTTATAGTTTTGAATTGACGAGAATAACACTGTCACCTTAAGTTATTTGTAAACTGTTATAAAAATATAAAAAATCATCAGACAGGTTACAGGTAATTTGTACAGGATTAAAATGATTCAGTTTTTATATCAATGTATTTTGGCTTTCTTTTAGTACGTTGGCGAAAGTGAGAAAGCAGTTCGACAATGTTTTATGAGAGCAAGGAATTCCGCACCGTGTGTTATATTTTTCGACGAGCTGGATGCTCTGTGTCCAAGGCGATCGGACGGCGATAATTCTGCTACTTCACGTGTAGTTAATCAGATGCTTACAGAAATGGATGGAGTAGAAGAGCGTCAAGGAGTATTTTTAATGGCTGCGAGTAATAGACCTGACATTATTGATCCAGCAGTTTTGAGACCAGGAAGATTAGATAAAATTTTGTACGTGGACCTGCCTACAGCAGCAGATCGTATTGATATTTTAAGAGCACTGACAAAGGTATTCTATATATTGATCGTAGATAAGTGTATAGACTAATGTTTTCAAGGTGATATTTATTGTAAATAATTGATCTATACAGAATGCATCTAAACCAAAACTAGCTGCGGATGTGAACCTCGAACAAATCGGGTATAATGCCAAGTGTGACGGTTATACTGGAGCAGATTTGGCAGCCTTAATCCGAGAAGCTGGTGTAGAAGCATTGAGAGAATTAATGGACATACATTATACAGGTCAGCCGGAAATCTCTATGCGACATATTTTATCAGCATTTGATAAAATAAGACCATCTGTACAAGAGAAGGTATATATTTTCAACATTATATGAACTACAAACACACCTTTGTTTCTAACATGATATTAGGTTAACAAATGATACGTTTTAGGACATAAAACATTATGAAAAGCTAAAGAAGCTATATTCGATTAAAAAGAAATCGGACGACTCTCCGATGGACACTCCAACAGACGCAGCTATAGTAGATGTAGTTATGGAACCTATGGAAACGTGAAATAAAAATATTACACATGTATGTAACAATCTTCCATTTTAAAATACTCTTTCAGATTAACAACAATGAAATAAAAAGTGTACACACTTTGACCTTATTTTTATAGTCGAAGCAGTTGACTAAGTGCAGATGTAGTTGCAATATTAAGACTTAGTTGATCATTTGAAAATAATAATTACATTTATATTTTTCTTTATTTTTTAAACACTAGACATATGCGATGCGGAAGTTGTCATGGTTCTTTTTTCATAAATAAATGAAATTATATACAACATACATGGTTTATTTTACCGACAATAAACATTATCTGAATATCCATTTTAAAAACTAAATCTGATCGATTTGCGTATTTTAATAAAAAAAGAAAGAAAGAACTGAAATGATTGATAATACGTAATATAATATTGTTTTCTTTATAGTATATATAGTCGGGGAGACAATTAAATTAATTAAATCGATTAGAGTCGACTGATTTCGAGGAAATTTTGTACGTGCATACAACTCATTTAGATGTACGAAATGCATATTACAAATTTTCATTATAGGCTCAGATAAAAAAGTTAAAAATCGTGACCTTCACTTTTTCTTCCAAATTTCGAGCAATAACAATTTTTAAAAAATTTTCTATAAATTACCTAGTACACTAATCCCTCTAAAATCTCAAAAATACTCATGACTAAAGTTGTTTCGTCCAGTTTTGAAAAATTTATTATTCAGTTTTTAAAGGGTGTCCACTTAATATTGTCCCCGATTGCATGTCATATGATTTTCGTAATCTTATTATTAAGCAAATTGAATGTACACACGGTTTGATTTTGCATTGCGTTTTTATTTTAACAGTTATGTCTTATTATTAAAATATAGATGCGTGTACCCCTATCAGTAAAATTTCAGTCTAATACAAATAAAACAGATCTTCAGTTTAGCATTGGATTTCAAGAAACCTATGTACGTAAAGTAAGAAACTTCAAGAATTAATAACATTAAACGTTCATTCTGAAAAGTAATTGTCCCAATGAATAAAATTAACAGTATAAAATACATGACCCACGAAATGCACCGTACATATATGTATTATATATAAAATTCTATTTCAAAATATGCAATGAACGCTTATCTCAATTTGTAAAATGCGTATACGAGGGAGAGTTATTTCATAATAATTGCAGTTATATTATTGTTAAACTTCCACTGCATACTACTTTCATATGCGTGGAGTATAAAAGTATAGTATATGCGTGGAGTATGTTTTAAAACCAATCTATTCATTACTGAACATGTGGTTCTGTTGTTCGATTTTCTACAATCCAAGGATGTTTCAAAACATCTTCTAAAGGCAACCTTTGATCTGGATCAACAACTAATAACTGAAACAAGAAAACATTGAACATAATAAATAAGCATAAAAAAGATTTTACAGTTCCTAATGCGAATGAACGCCTCACCTTGGATATTAAATTTCTTGCACCTTCGCTAACATAAACTGGAAATTTATATTGCGCTTTCTTGATTTTCACATATGTTTCGTCGTAAGTTTTAGCTAAAAATGGTGGTGTACCAACTAAACATTCATAACATAAAACACCAAGACCCCATAAATCTACAGTATGATCGTGTGTTTTCCCAACAACCATTTCAGGTGGCAAATAATCTAAAGTCCCACATAATGTGTTTCTTCTAGAAGAAGGAGCATGAACGGACCATCCAAAGTCTGCCATTTTTAATTCACCCTTCATTCCAAGTAACAGGTTTTCAGGTTTAATATCACGGTGTATGACTTTCTTGCTATGACAGTATTTGAGGGCATCTGCTAACTGAGATACATATGTAGCTGTTCTAACTTCATCAAAACGCTTCTGTGGTTGAGAATTTAATTCTTTAAATAACTCTCCATTTGGAGCATATTCCAAAATTAAGTAGATCCTCTTATCATCATGAAAGTAGCCATACATTTTCAATATATTTGGATGTCTATATCGAAAAATAAATACTTATTAATATTTCAAGGTAATTTATTACTGTTCTTTAAAAATATCTCTAAAAAATTCTTTAAAATAAAAAGCGAAAGCAAATTTGGAATTTGTTACAGTATTTAATATTTTCTTACCTTAGATGCGTCTGAATTTCTATTTCTCGTCTAACTTGATGTTCTACATCAGCTTTTTGTATTTGTCCTTTAAACAGTACTTTCATAGCAATAATAAATTTGGATTTCTTTTCTCTAGCTAAATAAACATTACCAAACTTTCCTTTTCCTAATGGACGTCCAATATCAAAATCTGTTAAAACCCACTTCTTGTCATTTTGATATTTATTCTTTGTACTGCATTGGTTTTCTTTTCTCTGTGGGTCCAAGTCACCGACATTTCTGATTTCTTTGTCATTCTCTTCATCACTGTTATCCTGTAGGGGTACAAGCGTCTTCGAAGCCAAAGGTAATTTTGGCGGTGGCATCAATTCTCTAGATTTATTTATCTTTTCTTCCTTCTCCTTATTATCTGTTAAATAAGTATTACACTCGTCTGTGGTAGTAGTTATATTCGTTGAATTATGTACTGAAGTTTCACTTAAAACAGACAATGACTTAGATATTCGTAATTGCTTAAAATTGTTATGCACTTGTGAAATCACACGTTGCGATTGAGAATTTGTTCTTTCGTCCTTAAGCATCGCTGAACGTACAATGTACTGTCTAAAATGGAAAATAATTTCAATTAATATGTACACAGAAATTGATTGAAAATTTGATGGTAAAAAATTGAAGAAATTAAATATTTCACGTTATACAAATTAATATTATAAAATCATCGATTGCTTCGTTAAGTATACAATTTCTACATGAAATGTCATAGTGTAAAAACATTTATAAAAGAATAGTAGAAAAAATTACGTCTTTCAAGTCATAAATTTGAAAAATTTCTTATTTAGGTAACTTTCTTGCATAAGAAGACGACAAAACTAGCATCTATTAAATATATCAGTTAAATTAAATATATATACATATATAAAAATATAGTAGACATATTTTCAAATATCTACTCACGTCGACAGTAGAAGGTTTCTGTCGAAAATGGAAATGTTTTCACTGCTGTTTCATTTCAAAATAACGAATTTTGACGCTTTGTTGTGATTGGTTTATTCTTCCCTTTATATATATCATACAAAGATGGCGTTGGAGAGCCTGAGCTCTATCTGCCCAATACAAAAATTGTTGTGATTGGTTACAGAAGGTTACGAGAAAGAGTTGGCAACCCTGGCGTCAAAATTACAAGATTATTCACTATATGGGAAATTTTCCATTATTACATTTGACTTGAATATTTCATTTAGAAAAGCAGTGTCATTTACTGTAAGTTAACATTAAAATACCTAATATAATGAAAGTTAGGCACAACAACGCCATGATTTTTGCATGATCTGAAATACCGACATCGTTAACAACAACTAGATTTCTTGCGCCCTCTACTTTGACGAACGGTATTTATACGATACTATATATATACCTATACTAAATGATAAAGATGCGACCTCGCACATGCTCGCACACGGGTGCGAATCTAACCCGTCAACGAGAGCAAACGTAATACTCGTTCAAGAGAGTGCGGCCTAAACCAACTAGAGAAATTTCAAGAATTCAACAAGGGAAAAATGAAGAATTCGACAAGAGCCAGAAAAAGAACCGAAATCGAACTATAAATCGAGCTATTGAAATATGGACGCAACGACCTATAGGCGCTTCGGGTACCTCGGGTACTCGGAGCGACCTGGAGGAACCAGGGACCTCTGATCGGAAAAGTGCCAATTTTAAGCAAAAAATATCCTCTCTGAGTCGCTATTTCATATCGTGCGACACGAAATGGCATAAGGTGACTGGCATACTCCTACATTTCGTCTGTGATATTATATAGTTCCACAATATTATTTCCGACCAATACGGTAGAATGTGACACAGAAATGGTAAGGACAGAGAGGACATGAGAGTGCTCACGCTCGGAGTTTTAGTGTTCCCACTTTTCTACATCACTTTTTAACCTGGAACAAAGCCTGCATTATCTTTTTAGCCTGGACCAGAACCTCCAGCAACTTTTTATCCTGGACCAGAACCTGCATCATCTTTTTAGCCTGTATTACAACCTGCATCATCTTTTAGGCTGTTCAGAGCCTACATAGAAGAGCCTCTTTTAACATAGAAGCAGCATCTACTCTGGCATTATTTGGAATCCGTGCTAATGATGCAGGTAAGATGATGCAGGTTCTGGTCCAGGCTAAAAATTAGACTAGGGGGCAGCAGTATACCGGGGACACTAAAATCCCGGGCGTGAGTACTCTCATCTCCTCTTTGATAGTTGTATTATGTTCGACAGTTGGTAAGCCTACTTTTTAAGTTTCGTACCAGAGAGTTCGTATCTAAAACCAGCTGTTACCACTGATTAAAATGGCTTAAAAGTTCCAAGAACTGTTATTGTACGCTCGGCGAGAGTTGGCACAGGTTTCCATGGACCTGTTTTCCGTGCACGCACAATAGAGTTACGCCAATGTTCTGAGCTCAGCGTTGCGTCGCCACGCGACATCGCTCTGTTGCAGTCACACTCAATACGCTCGTTTGCTGTCTTCGTTGAGCGATTCGGCCAATCGCGGAAGACGTGTAGCGCGTAGTGGGAGCACCACGTGGTACCTACGAGTTTCTCGTGCCAACTCTCGCCGAGCGAATAATACTTGTATGGACAATACATATTTAAAAATGCATTACGTGATCAGTAAATCATTTACTTTGCTATGCCAACATATGAAGAACTTATGATTGACTCTCTTCATGTGATGAGAACAATGTTATTCAATTTAACGTACTTTACATTCACTTTATTCCGAAGTTTTGTTGTTTGGATTGCATGCTGTTTGGTGAGTTTTTAGTTTTCAAATTGGTAAATGTAATCTTATATAATGTATAGACTCTCTGACACATATACTTCCAATAACGGGCATCCCCAGTTTAAATACACATATGCACGTAAGTATATACGGATCCCGTAGCGAAGTTATACTTATTGTCAGTTGTGCGTTTGAACGGGGAACATCGTAAATTAAGTGAGTTATTAAAATACAACGTAGATAAAATTAAGTAATTTCTAGACAGCAGATTTTATGCATTCATGAGAAAAACGAGTAAGTGCAATTTAAAACGGTAAAGAGATCAAAAGAATTCAAGAATGTTGATATACTATTTTCAACATGTTAGAACATTAACGGGGAAAGTGAATTTGTATTCAGCTTTTGTAGCCTGAAATTAATGCTTAACAATTTTATTTTGCATAAAGACCCGCAGTCTACAGTAATTACATATTAACCCGGTTGTAGTATGAGTAAGTACTGTGCTGGTCCGAATCATGCTTTGGAACAACTGATTTTGTATATAGTATTTTTTTTTTTGGTTTTAATTTTACATAGATTTAAAGTTGATTATACATTATGTGTAAACTCGAAGCGTTACAGATGCACAGATACACTCAGAGTAATAAATCTATTAAGCTATCTAACTGTGACGGAATTATTTGTCCAGGTTATAAAATGAATTTTTACGTTAATATATTCACCGTAACAAATTTTATTAGTATCTGTAAAATGCAAGAAAGTTGGAGGACTACTCAATACCATACATTTAATTTTTTTCAATTCTTATTTCATTAAATAACTTACTTCGATTTTATGGAATTTTTGAGGTTTTTAGTTTGGCAGTCAAAGTGTTAAAGAATACGACTGCAACTTTAGATTTATTAACAGATTACTTCCAAATAATTAATTAACCTTCTATGGTTAACAAAATTTTGTTAGGCTGTCGAGACGAATTCACCAATGTGACTTGTAACACCATTCTTTATTCATTAAGCCTACTATATGTATAGGAAAAAGTTGTTCAAAATGTTTAGCCACATAGCATTTAAATTTCATCAAAATTGGAGAACAGAACCACTTTGTAAATAATTATCAAAATTATTTTGGCTTCCAAATAACCTCCAGTACTTCATATGTACATATTACATAACATATCCCTTTGTAGCAAACAATTTGTGTAGGAGCACTTCTTACAGTTATACCTCGAATGTAATATTCTAAATATAATATATGTATATAATGTATGTTAGCCAATAAATATATTTAAAATAAATAATCTTTCCAGGCTTAAAAAAACTTTGTATTTAGATGTAAATGAATTATTTGCATCTATACATAAAATGGATAATGCTCAACTTGCTACAGACGAAGACTGGGTAAATATTAATTATAATATTAATATAATATTTAAGTTTGTGTAGTTTTGATAATCCAATTGTTTCACTAATTTTTGCTTTCATTTTTGTGCAGGATAATATATGGAAGGTTGCTGAGTACCAGCATCAAGAGTATTATGAACTTTTACCAGACTGGACAAAATATCATAAGGATGAATACAAATATTTGAAGCAGAATATTGGATTTTCTATATATGGTCCTCCAAAACAGTCTACAACTTCTGACGAATCTGAAAAGCAAGTTGTGCTATATAATAATGAGACTGTTAATGATGGTGGTCGTAATGTGACTGATGCGGTATGTTATAAACCTGACGCGCAAGCAGTAATAGATAAAATATTTGATCAAATACGTAATTTCGGAGATGGATCTATCGAAAAAGAATTTATTTACTATGGAATCATCTTTAATATAATGCTTCCCATAAAAAGTAAATCACTAAAAAAAGAGGAACTATATGCAAGGCCGACACCTGTTTTTAAAATAAGAAGATTAAAAAGTGGTACTTCTGAAACTTCTGCCTCTACAAGTAAAGCGGAACCAATTTCATATGAAACATGGTATATTGATATAGGTGGCAGAGTATATAAAACTTGGAGTGACTATAAAACATCGAATACACTACCAAAATGTAGAATGGTTCTCCCAAAAGATGGATTTTACCAACCTAATAGGTTATATGAAATTACTGAAAACTCTTCAAGGGTATGGTTGGAAGTAGATGATTCTCCCGCGTGTGCAACTAAGGAAGCTATTCTTCATGGTATTGATATAGCAGCTAACGTAACAGGAGCGATAGGATTGGGATTAGGTGTTGCAGCTTTATTTACACCTGCTGCTCCTGTAGTACTAGGTAAATAATTTTCAATTTAATCTTGATCTAATTTTCAAGTTTTTGCCTCTTAGGCGTAGCATTTTTAAGTGATTTATGAATTTCCCAGAACGCACATGTACTTCGTATTATGCCTAAAATCAACAGCATTTTGCCTTTCAATTTTTACCTTCTATAATGCTGTAAGCAATACGTAATTTTATTTGTGGTATTTTTCTACTGTTTAAACCTTATTACTGTAAATTGAAAAGTGTGAGAATTAATTTTTACAATATTTAAGCACTGGCTGTAATTATGTGTTTTCAGAATTTACACGATTTATTTTTATTAATATTTTGAGTATAAGAAATGATAAAAGTATACATTAAAGTAGTTATTATCATGTGGGTGAAAACAGTTATTATAATTAAATTACAGTTATTATGGTTAATAATAGAAGACCTGTAATCAACGAGATCCAGCATATAAATGTTTGTGTCCTATGCTATGCTGTTGTTTTACTCATCTCCAATAAATCTTAGATGAATACAATAATCTTAATAGGAAATATAATGAATAAGAATAAAAATATTACGTTATAGATAAATACATATTGACACGATTGTAGGAGCAGCAGCAGCTTCTGGAGTGACTGGTGTGTGGAGTCTTGGGCGATCATCGCAGAACCTGATAGATCGGTCTGTTCACGAAGAAACTATTAATCCCTTAGAAGACAGAAGAGCTTTTTGTGACTGGTTATCGATCACTGGCGGTGTGGCTGGTTTAGCAGTGAGCGGAGGAAATGTTCTTCTTACAAAAGTTGTTCGTGATGGCAGCACTGTGAGTGCGGCCGCTAGAGTTGCTTACAACTCTGTGCTCATTGGGAGTTTAGGTATCAATGGAGTTGGTATAGGATATCAGGCATACTGTATTTATGAGGAATATCAAGATGAAGGTCGAGTTAGTACTGCATCTCTATTGAACCTAGGCGCACATATCCTATTCTTTGGTAATTCTGTCATAAATTTTCAATTAGCGGGGAATCTCATTGAATCAACGCAAGGAAAAGTTTTAGACGAATATAGGAATACTATACGTTCCAAACGTCTCAGAAAACAATTTAATCGTGTTAGACGCACGGCTGCTGAAAACAATATAGGGCAAGCGCATGAAAATGCTGAAGTCATACAATACATTAATAGAAAGTACGAACTGCGGCTTCAAAATAATATTAGTGTTCCGAATCGAAACATTGTAACGTTTGAAAGTGGAGTAATAAAAATTAATAATATGATATTGATAGATCCCATGAAATTCGCATTGACATTACTAAAAGCAGACCAGTGTAGAAGAAGAACTTGGTCTTCCGAGGATAATGACTCCTATATGATGTGTGCTTTAAGGAATTTGTTATTGGATTTATTAGAGAACTTTAATACAAGTAACAGTGGGAGATTTGCGCCTGTTTTTGATATCGATGATTACGAAAACATTTTTATGGAATTGAACCATATGAAAAATGCGCTAGATATTTTCCGTGTGCTATTTAAATTGGCTATTATTTTAGTTAGAGATTGTCGATCTGCTTCTGACTGTTTAGCAAAAGCAGTTCATTTTCTTTGGTGTTATGTGATAGAGAATTTGAAGCGAAAATGTTTGGATTTAACTACTTTAATTAACAATCCAGACGCACAAGATGTATTACAAGAATTTATAAATTGTATGTTTGAGCATGCAAATAATACAGTGCAACCAATGATACCTGCTTTTGTAAGATATCTCTCTGGGTCTGCATAGAATCCAGACTTAAAATTCTACATAACGACATCAAGAATGAGTAACATGTTATGCATATCCACAAAAAGTTAATAGATGAGAAAATATTGTGAGTAACATTCAATCTTAATGACTCTTAAGTACCCGACCATTGTAAATCTCCAATTTTGACCCACCCTATAGGATTTCAAGAAAGAATTATATATATTTAATTAGAAATATATATATATTATCTCTAAAATTAATCTCCAAAAATTAATCTTCAAAAACGTATCAGATTGATTTAGAAGTGTTCAGAAAGAACTCTACAAGAAATACACGACAATTTTCGTGAGCATAGATCCAGAAATCAGTGTTTTTAACAAAAGACATATGATACAGGCGTCTAAACATTCTATGCATACCCGTCTATGCACACAATCGTAGCATATGTAAATACAGTTTTGTTCTGCTATAAGTCGATGACTCACGACAGCTTCCGATCAGGGTACTTATGCGGCTTGACTAGCGATTTTCTTATTGCGAAACAAAAATCATCGTCTTAGAGCGGAACAGAGCTGTATACAAACAGTCATATAATTGATAACACGAACTATAAACCAGAATAACTTTTAACTTATAAATGGATCGAACGACTTCAGTTTCTGGCATTAAACCTTGAATTTTTCAAAAATTTTCATCGCATGTCATCTAGTCCTTCTTGCTTGGCAGAAAAACTGAAGTCGTTTACTGAAGATTTAAAGTATGTGCCATCAATTATGTGACTGATTATACATGTTGAAAGATGCAATTGTTAGAACGTTAACAATAAGAATTGAGATAATTACTAAAACGATAACATATAAACGTAGTATAATTACCATAAGAATGATAACTCTTTTATCTAAAGATAACATTTCTACTGTGCTAGTTATAAAAATACCATGTAAATGTTATTTTTAAGGTGTATTCTGGTTTTAGAGACTGTTTTTTCCCCGAATTTTAAGAACTTTTTCCTTTAAGCGCCTATAATTAAAATAATATTAGGAATTAAAACAAATCTTTTTCTATGCATGTTCAAGACCATTCCTACTTAAAGAAAATGCAAAAAATTGGTTTTCTGAAAGTTCGAAACCAGAATAATCCCTTAAGATTGAATAACTGTAGAAAGTATGATTTTATGCACAAGTGTAATATTAACAAGTGTATATATAATCTTGCGTACAATAGTGCCTTATTATACATACATTCGAGTATATATACATTTTATAAATGTGAAAATTATATTTTTATTATTCCAAAATTATTGAAGTCGTGAAAGAAAGAAGGAAATTTCTTCCAAGTATGCACAAATAGACTACTTCACGGAAGGAGAAGTGTAACAGAAACTTATATTTAAAGCTTTATTGGCACAAAAATAAAAATATTAATCTCGATTAATGTTTTTTATTCCACCGGTTATTACCTGGTTCCCCAGGATACTCCTGCATGGTACTTATGCATGATCCTCAGAATGGAATAACGATCACCTAAATGGTACGGATGACTGGGTTTCTGGTTGCCGCAGGGTCGGACATTTAGACAATTTGGTAGCAGCCCTAGGCAGAAGAAGATTCTTCGCTCTTACCTACCCAAGTTAGTATTTGGTACGATTCGGTCATTCTATTGACAGTGGTAGCCTCGTATCGCAGGATAGGCTTCCCTTCGGATAAGTTAGCAATTGTGCAGTAGGGTGAACTTTATTTTTCAATCGTTGAAATTTTTCGGGACACCCCCTAGGATTGTGATAGTGGCTCAAAGAATAATCTAAAAAATTTTTTTCTTTTTCAAACTTGGTTTTCTCCATTGTGTACATCGTAAATATAATATCTAAATAAATAAATAAATAAATAAATAAATAAATGCTCTATAACTATACGGAAATAAAATAGAAGGTCACCGTAAAAAAAGAATCGGAAAAAATCTCAAAATTACCATATATTTACTTTGCGAAACAGTACAACTTTCATTTGACACATTTTTTCATGTATTTATTAACAAGAAAGATATTTACAACATTTATAAAGACATTTACAATATTATCAAAGATACATAGAATACTATATATTTATGTGCAAAGAGTTCTGTTTTCGAGAGGGGAAAAGAAAGATTTAGAGGAGAAAAAAATGGCAGCACCTACTATATGATTCTAAAATATCGTTTTAAAGTGTGCTTGCGTGAGATTCGACGTACGTTAGGGTGTCGTCGGAGGCAGCCCGGGACGTCCTCCCTACATATGTAGGTGTTAGGCTATTGCACCCTGGCGTCTGTGCGATAACCGTGTCGCGAGTGTCTTTTGGGATTTTTGAAATATAGAGCTAGGCAGGCAGGTAGCTTATCGGATCTTGGTGTGTCTGTTCATTCGAAGTAGGTAGGGGCTAGGGGCTAGGGGCCGGCCGGGGCTGGCTATCGCTTTCTCTTTCGAGTAGGCCGCGATTCGCGCGAAACATAATCGGTCACTGAAAGAGCTCGAACTTTCGTCTCGAAGCTAAATCGAACGAGGCACGAGGTTCGAATGGATGCTTCGTGTGCAGGTTTTCGCGGACGCGGACTAGGGCAGATTAGGTCCTCGAAACGTTGCGCACCTGCGCTCGATTGCACCAGAACGATCGGCTTCTCTCGAAACTTCTGATTCGTCTCGGAAGTCGTCGATCGTTTCTCCTGCGAGCACGTTTACGGTTTCGGTTGTTGGGCGGACCGTCGCGTCGCGTCGCGTCGCGTCGCGTCGAAGAAAAAGAAGAGGCCCGACAAACTGTCACCCGAGAGGGCAACTGCAACGGTCTCGCGTCTTCGGATCAGAAGTCATTTCATTGCTACCTCGTCACTGTATTCGCCTGTAGAAATAGTAGTTGTACAAGTAGTTGGTTGTATACGTGGGCAAGCCTCGCAGTGGGCAGGCCGCCCTAACGTAGAGTTGCGAAAAAAACCACGCGTGTTGCATCAGTCGATTTCGATTCCGATTACGTTTTATTTGAATTGCTGCTTGCAGCTATTTCTTAAGAGATACATAGCAACATCAGAAGAGTTTAAAGTTCGTATACTTATTTTGCAGAAAAAAGGATAGCGGTTGCCACGGACGCGGCAGATCACTGCTGGCGTTTCCGGCTGGCACCGCAATGTACAAACTTGAACTAATCTTCGTTTTACACTTAAACATGTATCATACTTATCTCAAACGGAATCGTATCTTGAACGAAATGGTTCTTAATTTGAACCGAAAACATTGAATTTTCTAGCGTAAAGCTATTCGTACAAAGGGCTATTCGAATTTGAGTTGATCGAGCGTCCGACATTTCCGCCATAATTGCAGGTTAATTTCAGTTTCTATCGAACGGCCAGCCAGCCCTTTGACATCGTAATACGTGTCAATTAATTTGAAAGTACCATAACAAGCAGGCCCGTAAGCAATCAGGACACTCTCCGTCCAACAAAGATGCATCGTAGCACTTTCAATTCATTTGCTGCTCGACTAGCCCTCCCTGATCTTCAACCCCGCCATCGCCCCTCAGGCTAATTACCGTGAAATTTCCCGCATTCTATGTCTAACGTGAACCTACGATCGACAGAGTTCCAAAGTTGCTTACATGCCCGTGGAACTATCAAAGTTGCGACTGTGGGCTACTTCGAAACAGTTCACTTTCTGGTCACCGACACACAAATCGGAGAAGAAATAATACGACCGCAATTATACTCGCTGAAGCACAGTGCCGGGTCAAATGGTATTTGAAGCAGCAAGTGGTAAATAATCCTATTTCGAATCATGTATGCGTACAACTTTGAAAATCAAACATTTTATTTCATGCAATAAGTTTTCGAAATAGTATTTTATTCGAAGAATATTGAAAATATCTCGACTTGGTCTGGAAAAATATTTTATTCGTGTTCATCTATTTTCTTTATTTGAAATATTCTTTCTGAAAATAGTGGTTTCCTAATGGCAAGATACATTCCAGAGCTGGGCACATTTCGAGTGAATCGTACTAGAAATGCAAATTGAAATATTTTTATGTTAAATGAGATAGTGTTTCAAGATTCGGTTTATTTCTCAATATTACGTACAACTATTATACAGTTTATATTTTAACATTTAAATAATTGAATGAAAAAGTTTCTAGAACTGCATTACAGTTTGTTTATGGTTTGTTTTGGGGAAAGGTGATTTTGATAAACGAAGGGATGTGTGAAATGTTTACATTTTTTCATACGTATGTATATAATATCATACTTTGCTCATCGAGTGAACAGATTTTGGCCATTAGATTAAACAGTTATAATTATTTAAAGTTTAATAAGATTACAGCGTTAAAAGCATTAGTTTTAGTTGACGGAATAGAACCATTTAAATGGATTTTTCTATATAGATGAAATAGGTTGATTCTTTCGCGCCTATCTTCCTAATTAGAGCTAAACGTATCGTGCGATTTTCCGGTTTATTCTGCAATCGACGGGATTTGTACTCGTTTCGAATTAATGAGAAAGTTTCCCAATCTGTGTACTAAATAAATTGATTGCAATTTGCATTTCTATCGCCTCGTTACTCATGCATTAGCTTTTTTATCGACTGCTGTGAACAAGTTTTCGCAAACACGATGTACAACTTTTATCGCGCTTCGACCAACTATTAAAAGACACAAATTTGATAACGGTATTTTACGGTTTAGCGATTATCATTTTATGATTAAGAAAGAGGAGTAAATGCTGGAAGAATATCTGTGTTTACGTGACAATTGTTCAACGAAGCCACAGAGAACATTTTCGCAAAGGAAAAAATTACATCGAACAACCTCGATTAGCTCGTTTGGATAATTATGATTCAGTGGGGTGCCTCTGTTCATTCGTGAAAAATTCATGTTGATTCAAGTCGATATTTTTCATTGAATTACGATATATGCCAGATTTTGAATACAAGCCGTGTACAACCATCGAATGTTGTTAGAATTGTTAGAATCGAATGTCGTTCAGAGTGTTGGCCTCGAGAACATATGTCAAGGTCAAGGTCATCGGAGCTGGGGCCCCTTTTGCAAATATTTACCGAATTGTGTTCTGCAATGTAAAAACTTAACAATGACGCACAGTCTTCTTACAGAAGTAGCAACAAACATGCAGCTTACGTGTTCATTCAGTGGACATGTAACCCTAGCACACATGTGCTAGAATTATGTCTAGAAGTTTGCAAGAAAATTGAGAAAAAATCCGAAATTTTGTCCGATGACGAAGGACTACCCCCTTAATGTTACTCGCTGTATCCCGAGTGCACTATTTATCAGTTTCGTTTGAAAAAATTTTCCGAAAATAGTGTCGCATATGTAGCGCGAAAATGGAGGTGCCCGTTGGAGCGGACTAGCCGGCGCACACGCGTGCCGGCGCGACATTTCGACGATCCCGACAATATTATGGACGATACCGTGCGTGGTATCGGAAAATGCTGGGCCGGAAGTTGCGGCCGGACGACCGATCGAATAAACCGTGGCGATCCATAAAACGTTCGGTCGAACTTGGAGACGCGGCGGCACGGCGGCATGACGGGTCCTAAAAACCTGCAATCTGCTGTGGTCGACCGCGATACTGCGACCAGCAGTACGTGCATCAGATTCCGTGTTGCGCGACGCATTCGGCCGGGTTTATCGTTATGTCAAATGATGCGAATACACCGCGCATTTCGGTGCCACGACGACGACGACGACGACGACGACGACGACGACCGGTCCCAGGTTTTTTTCTTTTCCTCCTCACCGGTTGAAAAAGGAACGTACAACCAGTGCGCACACTGCCGGCGTCTGTGTCGGATTCGAATTATTAAAAAAGCAACGGCGCATGGGTCGCGTGGCTGCCTTTGTCACGGCGACCCTTTCGCCCCGCTTTTTATCTTTAAACGTGAACTGGCTTCGCGGAGCGGGTACCACGTCAGATCGCGAGCGAAAAGCGTATCCGCGACGCGACGCGGCGCGTCGCCCCTTGCTGCACCATCGAATCTCGCAAGCTTTCTCGCTCGCGTGACCGTCTCGGAGCCTCTTGCGGTATTTTCTTTATTGAAATATGGAAATTGTAAGCGTACGTTGAATTCCACTTTTTTTTTTCTCAACTCCCTGCGGCTCTGATCGCACTGCGCCACTGTTTCGCGCACTATTTTCCGCGCACCCGGTGAATTTTCGTACTTGATCCATGCGCCATTGCTATATGAATGTATATTTGTTTCATCGAGAGGAACGTTACATTTTTTTTACCGTTTTTCTCTCTTTTTTCTTTTTTTTTTCTGTTTCGTCGGTTCGCATTTTTATGGATCGTTTCAGACCGAAACACGGTGCGGCGCGGCGCGGCGCGGCGGTGTCCGCTTTTTATACGGGAATATGTTTGTCTTTCAGTGTTTGTTGTACTAATTGTTCGAGACGCACGGAACGCAGAGAACTTCGCGGAGCTCGGCTGATGATTTGTGAAAATGTTCGGGGACTGTTTGTCGCATGGCTATGCAAATTACGCGACGAAAGGCAAATTGAAGACACTCGACGAAGGATCATTTCGATGCCTTTTGTTTTGCGGTTGTTGACGACGTGTTTAGGTTTTGCTACCCCCTTTATTTCTAAAATATGTTTGAACAAAACTACAGCGACACTTTTCACGAAGAATCTAATCATAAATTTTATTTTACCTTGTATTAATTCCAATAAAATTGTAATTAAAAAATTTACATACCCCCACATACTGAGAGCTGGATCGCATATATTTAGACCCGAAAGATCATAGAAGGATTAAGTAAGGCGTGAGACTGTACGTACAGAGCGTTAATATGCGGTGTAAGCAATAGCATTAGGAATGAACGAAGAATTCTTATACATACATATATGTTTTATAGTTTTGTCGTGGGGTGTACGTTTACATGTAATAGTCAGGGTAAAGGACTGGATCGATGCACGAAGCAAGAATTGAAAAAAGCTTGGAATGTAATTTGAATTTCAACGTTCCGGACAGAATATCGTGAAAAATTCAGCTTTCGGAGGTTACACAATTTTTCCATTCTCACGAGAAACGGTCCGCGAGAGGTTCGCCGGACGAACTTCACAGTTCGACAATTGAATTTCCCAGCGCAATACATACTAGCGGATCCTCTGTTTTCCCCCAGCCGCACAAACGAGGCGGCTCCACTTTTCATTGTAAATCCCGCGTATAATCTGCTCTTTGTGCGGCTAATTACAAGTTACGCTGGACACGGTGGAATTTTCTTCTTGTCGGAGGTCGCTGGACGGTTATGATTACCTCCTAACGTGTCCCGTTAATTCGAATCGGACGAAAACCGAAAAAGATTTTCAATCAGGTACAATTACACTCCTCTGTTCGGCATTCGTCGGCGATTCTTTTGTAAAATCCGCGGCCGAAATGGGTTTCCATATTCAACTAAAAAGCCGACGGGAACAATCGACACGTTCTCTGTCTTGGTCTTTCGCTCGTTGCACCATCGACACCCTCTTAGCAACCGGAACGATTCAAAAAATAAAAACTGTCTCGTGTCGCGTTGATTGCGTTTTGATTGATTCCGGCGAGACTGTCGTTGGTCTGAGAAGGCCTGCACTCTCCTTTCCAGAGGAAAAATCAATTTTCGTGACTGGACCGCTTACCAATTAATATTCGGTGTAACATGTATCCACTGTTTGCGATACGGATGCTGTCCAATACGGGTCCGCGTCCAATTTTCCTCGAATATCATTATCGTTTGCTGGTCTACCGCTACGTGGTTAATCATCCAGATTAAAATCGTTTGATCGAAATTTTTGCAAAAGTAACGCAGAACTCGAAAACGAGTGGAGCGTAAGCTTTAATAAAAATTCCCTTTGTGCAACGTTGCTAATCTTTCACTTTTTGTTTCATTGGAGTATTAAAATCGTCGTTGCCGTATCTAGGCAGCGGCGATGTCAAAGGTGAAATCTCGAGCTCGTTAGCGTTTAAGGCCTTTGTCTGATTGAATATCATTTACCTATTGACCTAGAAGCATTCGATGCCCGGGAAACTTCGATTACCTCAAAGCGCCCGATTTCTCCGCTAAGTCTTCCTAATCTTCACAGACAAGCACTGCAGGCTTGTACAAGACATCGTTGCAATAACAGTAAACACAATGGTTCAAGCCTTGCGCATTAATACGTATATCTAGATAGCGGATTTTATGCATCTATGACGAAAATGAGCAAGTGTGTAATTTTGAAACGGTAAAACCATTAGAAGAATTTAAAACTGTTATATTATTTTCCACCTATTCGACATATTAAGAAAGAAAATCTATTGATCTCATAGATTTTAATGAATATTAAAAAAACAGATATAACATGATATAACAGATATGTACAATAATTAAGTTTTATCGTTTCCTTTGAAATGCAACAAGTATTTAAAAAGATTTATTACATGTCATCTAGTAAACTCTAATTTTTCTAGTTTTGCAAGAAACTAAAGTCTTTTCGATTTTTAAAGGGTGCATAACTCAAGTTCGTCAGGAATAAGTTAGATAGACTAAAATGAAG
Organism: Halictus rubicundus; assembly: GCF_050948215.1. Lineage (NCBI taxonomy): Eukaryota > Metazoa > Arthropoda > Insecta > Hymenoptera > Halictidae > Halictus > Halictus rubicundus. The sequence continues at coordinate 32,600,299 of NC_135149.1, read as the reverse complement.
ATATCCCAGGATGTTACAAACAGAAGAACTACCTACATTAAATATTCCAAAAATATCGAAGCGTAACAGTTCATAAATAACTGCAAACTATTGGACCGAACGCATGATTTATTGCGCTGCACTATAAAGTGGTTGATAGCTTCGTTCAAGCTTCCTCGGAGGTTCCGCCGCGTCGAGAAAAGTAAATATTCAAAATGGAAGTTTATTTGCTAAAAAGAGAAGCACTCTGGTGCCCCCTTCCGAATAAATTTGCTTCTTTGACAAACTTGCCGCTTGCCCTAGCATAATTACCGCGTAATTAGCATAAATTTTTCTTACGCCCGGCTTCTTAGTTCAGGCTCGTTTATGTTACCGCTTGCCTACGCTGACATCAGCAGATTCGAACTGGCGCGCGTCGCGCTGCCCGCACAAGACAGGAATATTTCCGTTGCTAATCTTGAATAGAAATTGTCTGTCGAAATTGTTTGTCTCGGAGTCTTCGCCTCTGATAACAGGTTATTCGTATCCGGCTGAATTCCATTACGCACGTATCCTGCGTGTGTTTCTGCAGACGCAGCGTTCGCTTCGCCGGAATCGCCGTCTGTTTCAAGACTCATCCTAAGAGGACATCATGCCACCGAAGAACCTCTGTCGAATGCCGAATAAAATTCATTCGGTGGATGCTGGCAAAAGCAATCCGAGATTTCACGGAATACCTGCCACTCTACCGTCACTTTGTATTCTTGTTTTTCTAGCAAATACATACAGGGCATTCCGATGAATTTCTTACGGAGAAACTAATTGAAAATGTAGTGGCTTGTGGACGAAAACTTTCGGAAAGAATGATATATTCGAATTATTACATGACGTTCTCATCGAGGCAAAATACACATTGACGAGGTATTGTGCTGCGGGCTTCGCCGTTATGAATGATATTTACGCGCTCTTGTATATTTGCATAGTCGTTGAAAAATGTTCGCTGAATTATCGTGCGCCGCCACATTGTGAAAGAAATATTTTACATACCATTGCCTTGTTTTACGAAACTATAGAAAACGCTGTTTCAACGAGTCTCGTGGAAAAACGGTGCGATGCATGCTGCAACCCTGTAGAAGCGAATTCGCATTACCGAGGTTCAGAGGTCCAATCCTAGATTACATTTTTCACTTCTTTGTCTATTTAAATTTTTATATATATATATATATATATATATATATATATATTTCAGGCGACAAAGTGCGATTGTCACATAACGCGCGAAGGCACAATTATACTTCCCCATTGATGTGTTTAATAAGGCTTTTAATAGGCATTGCTGTGAAACCACGTTCGCCCCCTTGGATTAAATTAATTTATTAGTTACACAGTTGGCTACACCCATAGGTCATTAATTAATCGCCCCGGGGACAGAATGGTCGCCTTCGTATGGCAAACAACTGCTCCAGATTCATTTGCCAATAACGCAATCTGACGATTGATAAATTGAATGATCGATGAATGCCCTGCTAAGGGAACAAACTAGTTTAATCTGTGCACAACTCGTCGCGTTCTCGCGACACTCCTACATATTTACGTCGCGTCGCTAGAAATTTAGAGTGACTCGATCATTTCGAAAAGTTTTGCGAAAAACAAAACCCGGAATTGCTATACTCTGTACTAATTTCCTATACTGTACCTATATTGATTATACTTATTTTTAAAGCATAACGAATACTAAGAATGTATGATATATATGAACTGATTTTAGTGAAAACAATTTAATATCTCTTTTCTAATTATCGTTGTACTTTAAAAATAAGTATAATTAATATAGGCACAGTAATTGGGTCCCTTACCCTACCGTTTTTTCGTCTTCAACCTCTTATTTGCAGCATTCTTTCCTAATAACAATTAAGATAAACGAATCTTTTCACAGTAGATTAACGAGTCATTTCAGATCTTATTTTATTGCGGGAAACCCAAATGTGTTCGTCGCGTTGATTAACGTTGTGCAACGAATTTCCGGAAATTGTTATAAACCATTACGATCCTGGGTTTATAATTGCCGAACAACGTTGGTACACACCGAGGTCATGCAACCCGGCCAATCACTTTTTAATCGGCTTTTGCTCGCGAGTACGAACAGATTGGATTTGACCTCCGGCATTTCGACCGATCCTCAATTTAATTATCTAATGGTTGCAAGCCCGTGCCGTACACAATGAAAAATCGTCGTAATTCATAACTCCTTTGTTTCTTGATTAGAATCGAGATCTCACCTTAAATCTCTTAGGCTTTTTAATTAGACTACGACTCGCTGGATTTATAGCGGCTCAGCATTGTGATAAACTAGCGTTTATTACGTAGAAAACTAAGATACATTATTGCATTTAATATCAACTTTTATTCGATCTCACGGCTAGGAATCGGAATTGGTTTACGATATATGTGTATACCTATACTGTCTGGAACAGTATTCATTTTGTGGAAGTAATTGTAAGATTAATATAGTTACAACTGTACAATCGAACTTATTCAAATTGTACTGACCGCTCGGACATGAAAACTGCGTGACGATTGAAGGCAATATTTAAGTCATTGTTCGAATTATTATCTGAATACCCAATCAAACAACGGACATACCCCCATTTTTCGGGTTTTGGCTACGTTTCGTCTACGTTTTGGCGATACGAGACCACTGAGCAGCTACTATTGGGTACACCCTGTGCATATCAGTCGCGTTTGGTGCTCGGTAGTTCCATCGTTAAAGTTCTTTCTGGTGTAAATTGAAGAGTCTCTGCAAACGATCGCGGAATAAAAGTACATTTATTACGAATTCTAATTGATCGTATAGTAATCTCTTTTTGGGGATAGGTTGAAATGTAAATGTGAAGAAGCTTTCTGCCGATTCAATGCTCATTCTATGCATTCACTTGTTCGACGCGAGAGGAGTTGAATTACTGTTTGCGATCCCGCGAGTATCAGGCCGCAACATGACTTGCGAATTCCTATTACCGTCCGCTTAATCGTTGCGGTTATCAGTTTGAAACTTGGAGCAACCGAGTCACAGCACTTCAGCTTTGTCGAATGTGCCCAGGAAACTTAAGCACCGTCGACGACGACAACCATCCTTAATGTCTTTTCGCTACGACGCGATGCAAACGTGACAATTAAATTACAAGCCTTTGGTTTCGAACCTGTGAGCGCTCCTCGCCGAACAGGTTTACGCGATTATCTTTACGACCGAATGAAAAATTCGTTTTGCCTTAAAACGTTCCCCGCCAATACCGGATACGGCACTGAAAATATTTATCGCATCGTTCTCAAATTTATTTATTTCGATCGAGATAGCGAGTCACACGTTTTTCGCATAAATGTTTGCTTCAATTAATTTTCGACCACCAAAACAATGCGACGCGCAACCGATTTGTATAGTTTTTATTTTGTCCGTACAATAGGCGAAGATTATTTTAAACAGTTGTAATCATTCATGCTTTGCGATTGGTTGCAAATTCAGATCTTTTCATTAAACCGATCCAAGGAAATAATTGCAAATGAGCATATTCATAGAAACTAAGTTAGAAATTAACGAATTAAACAATTAAAAAGGTTCATGCTATTTAGAGAAAATGCTGCATGCTCCAGTGAATTTGGACAGAAGCATTTCTTAATTACTATACCTTATCTATCGTTGCATGTTACAGTTATTTACAATGTTTTTTATTTCCTCATCTTTACTTTTACTCTGACGTTGTGTCGCATCGGTCCACGAAACACGATACGCACTTGGATCACAACGAACGTGAAGGATGGATGCACAATGCACACAGACTAACGAGACTCCTGAGAACAAGTTTCGATTTATTTGGTATAAAATCACAAATCTCGACTTGTATTAGTCGCCAATTATAAGACAGTCTGAACTGTTCTTAGTGTACAGGGTCGTCGAGGTAAATCCGGAAAAGTCATTCTAAAGAAAAGTAGTTCAAATTATTTCGCCAGTTTCGATGCTTTGAGTTGCCCGGGATTGCTTCTTGTATATTTATTGCATAAATTTACTATATCTTTTCGCCGTTGCGTTGCTTCTAATATATTTGTTAATCTGGTTCATCGCTATGCGATTGCAAATCTATTTAGCGACGTGACAAATTTCACCGCAAACACGAGATTCCATTGAAACCACTTCGTACTACATTTGAATTCGTCGTAGTCTTTGACGACGTGATAAGTCGATACAATTTCCCAAAGAGAAATGAAAAACAAGCGTGGCTAGAGCTTGAGGAAAAGCGATGTCTATAATCATCAATCGATTTTCGTTACACAGCACTTTGACGCTGTATCGTTGTCCTAAATCCTTCAAACGAGAGTCACTGCCGTTACTTCAACGGTAGTGACAGCGAAGTGGCATTACAGAACATTCTGTAACGCCCGAGGAATATGGAACGAACAGTGAAAGGACCAGGTACAAATTATCACAGGGATGAAGAGTTTTTAAATAAATTTTATCAATTGCAAGACGATCGACCAATTTGTTGAAATGCACACGGATTATCTGAGAGAGAATCTGTTATATTTTTCATCAAATCTTCCATTTTGTACGTTGTTCACAAAGAGGCCGTAAAATTAATTGGTAACGACTAAATTGCGGATTTTATGCTTTTATGAAAAAATGAGTAGGTGAAATTTAAAATAGTAGAAAGATTTAAAAAATTTAAGAATATTAATATATTTTGTCATCTCATCTCAAAAATATTTGCGAGAGTAGTATTTTGAACTCGTGCCAAACCGGGTAAGAAATCAAATATTATACATAACTGGTGAACATAACAAAATGAATATATTGACCGTTTCTGAAGCTCAAATAGGTGTGTAAACTCGTATGCTTGTCGAGTTCTTATAATTCTGCCTTGTTCCTAAGCACATGGACAATGATTTTCTGGAAAAATGGTTTCATCGATACAATTTTGCTTCTCACTGTAAATTTGCAATAAAAGCAGACCTGCTTAGACGACCACGAATTCTTCCAAATAAATAGTTCTGTTATTCCGATGGTGCGCGAGTTCAGTTCGCTCTTTAAATGAAACAATTTCTACGGAATTTACACGACAATAGAAACGAAGAGAGGAGGGTGCACTATCGTCGAACTGTAGCACCTGGTCTGTAGAGACGATCAATTTCGTGTTGTCAGAGAACACGTAATCAACAAGCTAACCCAGCCAGACGGGCCAATTATTGAGTTAATAAATCTGTATCAAGTGCCGCGCAAACGAGTCGATTCAGCCGAACTTCCAAGGAAACTATCACTATTCGGCCTCTCGGTGCTGCGCAACGATAGTAACGCATTCCGTCCGAGTTAATTATTCCGTTCGGAAGTTGATCGGGATTTCGCGGTGCCGCCTATAGGGGGAGTTTCCCTAATACCAGTAGCTATAGCTGTAACATTTCAAACTTTATCGAGCTGTTGTGCCGTATAAGTTGTAGAGGAACAAAAACGAACCATAATCGCTAATCACGTTTTATCACGTTTCATAGTTTCGTTTATTGAAGAAAAAGCTCAAGTGTCCGGCAGTAGGGGAACCTACTAGTCCTAGCTATATTATCGCTATACGATTTTCCTGTTTTGCCGCTTCGTCTTGCCGCATGAAATGATACAAACTCGACATGGATGTGACGGACACGGAGTTGAAAACTAGATCGCCACTCGACGTAAGAAATATAATTGATAGCATCCTGTTTTGACAGGGCCGCATTATTCCGAGCCCCGGCCGAACCCGGGGGGGGGGGGCTACGTGACCAAGCATGGCTTCAATGATAATTAATACGTGTTTCGAACTTGCATCATTATTCACGGGAGTTTTCCAGTTTCCAGGATCTTTTTCGACTCTCTTGCCTCTTTGTTTGCGTCGATTGTTCTTGCTTCGTTTCGACGAGCACCGTGCCTCGGACGGTCTTTAAAAACTTCGAGCATTGAATATTCACGCGGTACATCTGAATAATAGAAGTTTTTTCGAGCAAGTCCTTGAAAGTGGATCATGATCTCCTGTGAAATATGATGGTCGGGGGAACGTTAATAAATTCGTTCGATACGAATAAGAAAATAAATGTAAATACATTCATAATGTTTGCTTCGCTGTTCTACTTTGGAAACATAACAATCCAATTAACCAATCGGAAAAGCTTAACCGTTTTTTGCTCTAATCTTTGCAAGGCTGGACAGAAGCAATAATTAAACGCATTAGCTCAAGAAACACATCGATACGTATCGCTTGCATATTTTTGCCGGTCTGTGCTGGATTTTTCGATCCTGCAGACTTTGCCCGTTTGCCGACGTGCTATACCGAATAACTGTTTCTCCCTGTAGCCGCGCTCCGATTGGTCAGTGTTTTTCATTAATATTCCAAGTCCTTAACAAAGCCGCGGAGAACATTTTCGCAAAGGAAAAAGTTACTTCGAATCACCTCAGGGATCAACCATTTCAAGAAAGTGATTACAATGTTTGTACAATGATTCATACAACTGGATGTAGTTGTACCTATTATTCATATAACTAGAGAATCAGACATTTCTTATTCCATACTAAGGGGACCATTGACGGAATATATTTGATGCCGCCAGCGTTTCGTCTACTTTCAATTAATAGTAGCAATACTTTTGCCGCGTTGAGACTGAAAAGAATTTCCAAATATAAAATCACGAAATGGCTGTACGGAATTGGTAAAACTGCATTCACTGTACGTTTTAATTAAATAAAAAAAAAAAAAAAAAAAAAGAAAAAAAAAGAAAAACGCGGTCAGGGAAATTGATATCGAATTTATTATGAAAGTGGTGTAAGTTATAATACTTATTATAGTGAATTGACAAATATTTTTCTATCGAATCACACATAAAAGTCTAAATATCTCGAAGAAATAAGACATGACATAATCACCGGCACAAATAATAAACAGAACAAACATGATTCGGAAGGACCGTTTGAGGGATGAGGCAATCTTTCATGCAAAGTTTCGCTGATTGGCCGATCCAGAAACGGGGGAAACACGACGCGGAAGAACTGCGCTCATCGTCTCTGATAACTTCTTCGTTATCAGTTTTTTCCCCGTTATCTCTCCGAAATGATTGACGCGGATGAACAACGAGAACGGGCGAGCGACGAGAGAAATAAGGACGGCTGTTGGTCGCCGGAAAAATGGTCGGATCGGTGTGTAGCATGTGCTTTAGCACACGATCAATCTCTCTGATTTTTTGTGTTTTTTTTCTTCTTTTTTTCACGACGTCGTAAATCGCGCCACACACGGCCGGTTTCCGTGAAGTCGATCGAACGGATCGGAAAAACGTGGGATTTTTAACTCTCGTTAGAAATCTTCGCGTTACTTGGAAACAAGCAAAGTTCGTGTCGCCGGGAGGCAGTGTACCAACTGTCGAGGAAACTTTCGGATAAACTTTAGAAACGTCTAGTGCTCATCAAAATAAACAAGGTGGTCTCGGCAAACGTGCAGTTGAAACTCAGTCGCTTTGCGTTCCCGAGCAATTTCATATTCGCCTATAACAAGTGGAAACACGGAAAAAGTACGTTCAACCATTTTGCCTATTCTAAAGGGGAAATTTAGTCATTGGAAAAAGGTAAAATTGGCTATAGCCATGCCAACAGTTTTCCGCAAATATCTTGCAAACGAAATCGCTCTAGTTGAAACAATTGTTTCGAGTCGTGTCAAAACTCCTTTTGGGAAACATCTTTTTAATGCAAAATTCCTGTTTCCTCTTCAAATAATCTTTTCTCTAATATACATACACTGTGAAACGCTATTTTTGAAATTCGATCCGAGTGTCTTTTAACGCTCTCTATGTTATCGTTCTCAACATGCGTTCGACTGCTGTCAGTACTTACCTATAATACTTGGCTAGCTAACGTCGTCCAAGAATAGCATTAAAGTGTTTATTGTTCGAGATAAGCAGTTCGCTTTTTCCGGGTAATCACACGATATCCGGCCTACTTTAAGGCTATTTTCGAAGTTTACGGATATACGTGAAGCGATTGTTTTTGGTTGCAGGAGAAATTAGAGGGAACTAAATCGGGTGTAGAAATCATCGTTAGTGTTTCACAAAACAATTGTATGTAAACGGCATTTTATTTTAACACTTATCTACAATAGTATATTCTAAATTAATTCATGCGATATTAAATAGAAATCCTTCACGCGCATTCAGTTTACTCCAGACTCCACCTTTGAACGATGGTATTTACGGAAAATTTACATAATTATTTTTATTTGAACGGAAGTCTATTAATGGAATTATGTCCTTCCTCGGTATTTATTAACAGTTTACCTACCGGAAGCTTATTAATAAACTTCTCAATGGAAAATTCAACGGAAGCTCGATAAATTTCCTTTAAATAGTTCCGAAAGGAATCATTTAATTATGTAACGCATGGTTTAAATTTCTCCGGCTATTAGAAAATTTATTCAGAGACTGTGAGCATGTCAATCATCGATCGATGTTAAACCAACCGAGCACTAAAAGTGACTGGAACGCGTTGCCTTATAAAAATAAGATTGAATTTATTAAAAGAAACAAGTTTAATAAATTCAGTTAGCGTTCTCGTACACACATTTTATGTTGTCAATCGAAAACGAAATCTGTTTTACAATTTTTTGTCTTATGGTTCGTCTCTCTCTCTCTCTCTCTTTCTCTCTCTCTCTCTCTCTCTCTCTCTCTCTCTCGCTCTCTGTCTCTCTCTCTCTCTCCCTCTCTGTCTCTCAAACAAATTTTGTAATCTAAACTGACCACGTCCCGTGGTTCACCCTGCATAATGACAACATTCCTTGACCTTGAGGAAGGAGTAACGTAAGATTCCAGTCGCGCGTCCACGGCACGTATTACGAAAATCCGCGCAACCTGTTCGAAAGAGTTACGCCTCGATTGATCCGAAGATCACGCGGGGCGTTCGCCGGATACATATTCGGTGCGTAAATTTTTGATGAATCGCAACGGATTCGCTATCGTTCGGGTCTCGTGCGAAGAGGAGGGACTTCTTTGGGAGTTCGAGCCGACGCGACGCGACCGGCGCGAACGGTCGTAACGTTTAAAGTCGAGGGAAATATCGTTGGGTACTGCGGTGCGAACGTACACACGGATGTTTCTCTATTATGGGAATAAATCAAACGTATAAAGCGGCAGGATTTAAGAGTGCCGAGCATTTCGACCCGGTTGCTTTTCGGGCAACGGCTATCAGGCAACGATACTTTGAAGATTTACTGGTCGTAATAAAGAAGGGGTAAAGCGAAACGCCGTGCCGCGCGATTCTAGAGGCGGTCGAGGGTGAAAATACGAAAGAGAAACTAAGCTTCCGGTTACGTGAGCGGCCCGTTGCATTATGTTGTCCCAGGGATGTATGCTGCGCACGATGCCCGTTTCGAATAAGGCACGGCCGATGGTAATAAAGATGCTTCGTTACACAGAGTTAGTTTTAAGGAAATTGGAAAAGTTAGGGGGACCGTCCCTAATGCGACCTGTCACCGAGAGAAAACTTGGTCTTTTCGTCGCGGAAAACTCTGCGTCTAAATTATGCAAATAGCATCGACCGTATCGTCTCGGAAACTGCACGAACAAGAATATTGTACGACGACGTTCGATCCACTTTCGGATTAAATATCGTGCCTGTGTTTCGTTTCGAATCGGTCGGATTTTAATATCGGAGCTACGGATTCGGCTCCGAAAGTTGCTTACAATAATTCCGGAAAAATGATCCGCTCGGCTCGTATTTCATTTTACGTTATAAACGTGTAATTTCCGATTATCGCGTTCGAATCGATACACCGATTGCTCAGAAACCGATTCCGAGTTATAAGTTCGCGTAGCACCGGTTCGCTCGTAAATTCAAATTTATTCGATGAGAAGTAGCGCTGTGCGTAGAGTAGCACTACCAACTAATTAAATCGATCGCTCGAACGAGAGATATCTGTTTGCCCACTCCTTTGCGCGGTTCTACTACTTTCCGAGGGAAATACTTGTATCAAAAAATTTACTTGTTTCCCTGATTCTACGAGTGTTTGGTATGTACGGGTTACATCCGCAGAATTCGAGAATTTACCGGTAGTGTCGCGTCTGTCAAGTTTGCAGGTTCGCGCGTTTGTATTAGCTCTGCTATTGACTTTTCAACTACGCGTGATTACGCAGAATTATTCCACTGCCATTAATATTTTTTAATGCGCAAGCATGCATGCTGGTGTTGTTATCCACCTCGGCACGTTAATGAAAATATGCGCATTAAATATTTGTCAGTCTTCGAATTGGTCGGCAATCGATCTTGAAATTTTAACAGATTGGGGAAATTGATATTCTACCGCTGTACCTGTTGGTATCGATTCATCGATCGTATCTTTATTCAACGTTTATTACTAGTTTTATTGTTACATCGAAAAACAAGGGGATTGATTCGTTCAAACATTTGTTTAGTACCGACATGCCGTATGTTCGTTTGTATCGCTTCCGAAAAGAAAAGTTCTCTCGGACATTTATAAAGTTCGAACTCGGAGCGTTGATAAGTAACTTTCAGTTTCTATGAAACAGCAGAAAAAGTCCCTAGCACTTGGTGCATTCGGGGCCGTAGCTCCGACGAAGGAACCCAGTTTCACGGTCCAGCTCGAAAATAAATCCTCCGATTCTCGATAAAGGCATTCGACCGTAGACCGAGGTCTTAATCTCTCTCGCTGCTATTCAACGCTCATTTTTACCCACGCCGAAATCTCCGGCATTCTGATCGTCGGCCTCTCCATTATCCGCGTCTCGTTTAACCTTCTTCGATGTGCCGTTCCGCTCGGCTATCTTCGTTTCCCTCGAATTCTCCATCTTGAGAGGACGACGACGACGACGACGCTCGAGGGGGGTTCGGGAGCTCGAATAACCGGGCGTCGGGTCGCAGAAATCCGGATATATTCCACCTTCGACCCGTATCCTTGCTCGTTATCGGCACGCTTGTTTAGCATGCATCCTGCGTCGCGTCATCGCCGGGACGATCGGTGATAAGCAACCTCGATACTGTCGCCGTTTGCAGGGGACCGGTGAGGTCTACGGGTCGACTTGGACCCCCTTTATGCTCGATCCGGACAGTATCGTTTTCCAAGATAACTCCATTCCGCCATTGCACATTTTCGAAATCATTCGAAGCGATAGAGTTACGTTAACCTTCTTGATCGACTTTATCGTTCAGGCTGATAGATCGTGAAACGATACAAATCGCGAGTACAACACCGTTGCGTCTTTATTGGTCGGCGGTCGTAACAAAAACAATGAGAAGAACGTAAGATTTACTTTCCGGGGTTACTGGAGGGACTGTCCTTGACAACGCGCGTCAAGCTCAAGCGTCATCGGAAGGTGCTCCCCTATTGTAAATATTTACCTAATCGACCTAATCGGTACTTGCGGCAAGTACCTTGCATACGCATAATCTGACATTCCGGGAGCAAATGAACGTTTCGTTCGAAATTGTTGTTCAACCCCAGTTATTCGAACGTCGACTGCTATTACCGGAACTGGATACGTATATAATACGAGCTGCCGATGCACTACGCGTTTACAAGTTCGGATAAAGGGAGGTCTACCGTACCCTAGGCGCGAGGCCTGGCGCAACCCGAGCACCGCGAAAGATTTATGGGTTTGTTTTTCCACGAACTAATTGCGAGACTCCGTAGGCGTTGCAATTTCGAGGAAAACGGCGATGCCGATGGATTCTGCATGCTCTCGTGCAACTGCGTCTCCTTCGAGGACCAGACACGCGAGCTTCGCCGCGCATTGATACGAGCCAAGCAGGTGGATAAGATAAGGTGGTACGGAATCAAAGGTGGACGTGCCGGCACGTAGGTATAGGTGGTGCACACGCTCGATCCTCGGCATCGGAATGCGTGGCTGGTGCCCAGTATGTATTCCGTGTAGCTTTCGTTCCCTCTTCGTTCGACTCGTTCGGCCCAGGAACGGAAGAATGAAAACGAAGGAGAGAAAGAGGCGAGCCGAGAAACCAGGTTGACGGAGCGTCTCGCACTTGCGGCGGAAGACACGGCTGCAGGAGACGTATTGGTACGTGCATACAGCTAGGAGACCGTCGATGCACGAGGGAGAGAGAGAGAGAGAGAGAGAGAGAGAGAGAGAGAGAGAGAGAGAGAGAGAGAGAGGATCGCGATGGAACGAAGAGGGACCGAACTCCTCGTGGAACCCCCAGGGACGATCAAGGACCTTGTCGGGCCCATGTCCGGTGGAATGAACGGAAGGGAGAAAGTTCTCCGAGGTAAATACGAACAGGTGTTTCGATGTTTCGCAGTTTTCTTTCATTGCCTCTTGTTTAGAAGCTCAACCCCTCGTGTCGGATTCGTGGGAATTTCAGCTTCACGGATGGACAGATCAATTTGCTCGAGTGCCAGTGTTTCATTTCGCGTTACGAACAACTACACATCGCTCTCTATGATTTCGTTTGTTGGTTAGCTCGGGAGTTTTTCAATTCATTATTACCAGTTAGCCAGAAATAATCCTACCAACTCGATAGCTGTCTTATAGGTAGTCAACTATCGTTTATTAACTTCTGATCAGCTATCTTCAAAATTATGAGCTTTTCAAGTTTGCTAAAAAAATTATTCAACAACAGCACCAAAGAAAGTTATTTTCAAGTATAAAGACGTAACAACAAATCGTAATTAAGATTTTATACGCAGATAGTAGTTTTGCCGATTGTAGGTCTTTCCGTAGGTCGAAACTCGATCGCGCGAGACAGGTCACTCGTCGCGTACTATATTTTCTGTTTATTTCCTGTATCCGCGGCGCGTGTATTAATAACAGCGAGTGGGGGCAAAGAACGAGGACGCCGATGCGTTTAGAGATAGTTCCGACACCCGGGAACTATCCCAGCTCGTCAGCTTTTCGGATTCGGTCGAGATCAGCAAGCGGATTCTCCGAGCGCGAGGCGAACGGAGCCGCGACAATTTGAAAAATGTTACGCAGCTTCCGGAAGATCTCCTGGCGCGCGGAATTCGTAGCAGTCTTGGAAAATTCGGATAAGAAAAAATGCTCGTAGACAAAGGCGGACAGAGGTGATCTTTGCGTAAAAATTAAGAGAACGCCACGAGCGTGTGGCGTGTGCAGTGGTGTGCACCCATAACATCGCGGTTTCGACGACACTGGTATCGTCCTCAACCTTTCACGCGACTCCTGGTTGTCTCTCCCCCTCTCTCTATTTCTCTTTCTCTCCATTCGGTTGGGTCGGATGTACGTAGAAGACGAGAAGAAGAGAAAGAGAAGTACACGGCCAGGCGGTTGCCGAGTGACTGAACGTCGCTGCGGGTGGCGTGGGACGCGCGGGGCTTCTAGTCGCGAAGGCTAGGCGGCGGGAGAACCTGACGGGTGGCGGTGGCGGTGGCGGTGGCGGGGATGGGTGGAGAGAGGGTGGGGGAAGATCGGAGCGGCGTAGACCGACGGCGGGGCGGACCGAGCCGTCAGTCAGCCGTGCTACGTCGTAGGGATGAGATCGCAACGAGGCAGGACGTTGCACGACCCGACATTCGCGCGACGACGGTGACACGATACAAAGACTGTGCACGCGACCCGCTACGCATACGTAACGTGTCGCGATTCTGGGATTCGCTTTCGCGGCGACCGATCGGTGGATGTTGTAGTTTGGCGGCAGGAGAGGCGTGTTTCCCAGGCTGTGCAACTGTGCGGTGCTATCCTCGTTTCTCCATCTTCCGCATTCCTCGCTCCGATTCGGAGTATCTTTCACCGTGCAGACCGAGCGCGCATCGACGGACGGCGGGTGTTCTCTTGGGATTATTACGCGGCCGACGAAATCCGCTCGGACGGACCGGAGACGAAAACGAACGCCGGCACCATCGTGAGTGAAAATTCTATTAATAAGCGTCGCCACGGCCGAGCCTGTAAAAGACCACCGTGCGTCTTCCTCTCGGCGCTTTGTTATCATCGATTCCGAACTGTCAAGACGCGTCCGGCCGCGCCGAGCCGCGCCGACCGTGTGCCTCCTTCGTCTTGCCTTCTCCCGCAGCGAGAGGTACGCGTGTCCGGGAACTCGTTGCGTACCCTGGCATGGCCTCGCGAAAGCCTGTTTTCAACGGTGCCCCGACCACGCGCGAATCTCTGACCGTCTGCGGCCCGTGTGTCGTCCTGCTCGTCTTTCCACGGGGCCCGTACCACCCGAACGCGTTCATAGTCTTGACAGTTTCGCGTTTCGCTTTCCGCTTTTCGCTTTTCGCTTTTCGCGGCGTGAATAACTGTTCGAACTGTTCGGCGACGCGGCGAGCGTGTTCTACCCACGTGCATTCGGCCCTTCTTTCCAACCTATACGCATTCTTGTCCGAATTCGTGAACCGCCAGTTTTAAACCGTAGACTCGCAGTGCGGCATTTAAATCGGGATTTCGGACAAACGTCAAAATATGTATACGTACGTACAGGGTTACTTAAAATTTCTTCGATATTTAATTTCACTGTCCGACCACGCGCGATCACGGTTAAATAAATAATATCGATTTCGGGAACGATCTTTCCATTTTTGTTTTTTCAACCTCCAAACGGTAAGCGTTCGTCTTCTATTTCGTTAGATATTCTGGTTATATTTATTAAATCAAATTTTTTGCATAACTTTTGACATCTCGGTAGAATAATTTCCGAAAAAATGAATAAAGCCCAGTGTAGCAGAAGAAACTTACATACATACATTCTCCTCGTTTAAGTTATAACAAACATTGTTTAACATTCGGCACCAAAAAACAGTGTATATTGAACAGATGAGCGGATTTTCGAGTAATTAGGTTTCGATGTATTTTCAATTTTTACTAATCTCTATCGATTCTTTCGGGAATTAATGTTTACATTTACATAGTTTGCTTAACGGCCGAATCATTAGATGAAAATCGTACAATAACAAAATCGATTTCTGTCCACAGTATGCCGCACTGTGCAGCTTCCCAAACGCTCGAAACAAGAGAATAACTACAAATATTACCAAATGAAAATTAAAAATTTTGTTCTTTTGATCAATAACATGAGAGAGCACTGTATTTACTTCTACCTAGTTTGCCCATTGTACTATTATTTATTTTATGGTTACAGTGACTAGAAATGTTTCATTGTTCAGAACATATATATATATATAGATTACACCAAAGTTGAATTTTATTTCGGTTTAAAGGAAATGAATACATATATAATAGACTCTGTTCAGAATCTTCATCACGAGTCTACTTGATATTGTAGGGAAAGGTGTGAAACTTGTTACTTTGTTTCCATCTGGCACTATACGTTTCTTAATAGGATAGTAGATATTGTTTAATTGGATTTGTCGGATGCTTTATTTGCTCATGGGAAGGTTAGAACAGTGGAGGATCGCAAGGTCGTGACGTCATTGCCATGGGAATCGTAGTACGTATCGTATCCTATGTGGTTGCTCGATCTATGCGGAGAACGTGTAATACGGAAGGAGTCGATAAGTGTGCTATAGTACATGTTGCTTGGGTTGGTTGAAATTATTAGATCGGGTTTGTATTTAGAAAAAAGCAATTCTTTGAAATGTCGAGTTTCTTGATGCTATCGAATCGAACGTTGCAAGTGCTCGAACAGCGCCATCGCTCAACTGTCACGTGATTGCTCTCGATGACCGTGATACTCGGTGACGGGATTGTTTATGATTTTTCCATTTCCGTGAACGGACAAAATTGCTTCTTCTTATCTGCGTTCATTAAAACGAGCGTGTCCAGCGCTGCGATCACTCAAATATTCGAATCGTTTCGAGTTGGATCTGGATCTGTCTAAACTTTGAAAGTTATAACACTTTCGGTTATTCGAATTCTCATCGAACATTACTATTGTATCGATTTAAAATATTTCCTGAATTTGCTAGAAAAAAATTAGTTTTTCTTATCGATCTTACCGCCCTTCATCCGCAATACTGAACAACTATAAACACTGATTTTTTTGCAGCTTAGCGGTCTTGTTCGTTTTATAACAATTACTTTCGGGGGAGTAACAAACGTTAACACATACGCTACCGCTGCTTATTTCGATAGCATTCTACCCAGTTACAACATTTTAATAAATACAGAACATTCTCTGTGTAAATCATAAAATCTGTAACGAAGAGATCTCGTTAAGCTTCTGAATATTACACCGTGCGTTACATTTTTAAATAACAACATCAACGGAATTAATTTGCTTTTCTTCGCGCGAAATGCAACATTTTGGTTGTTATAAATAGCTGCGAATATGTTGAAATTAAAAACGGAATGTAAGAATGACAATTGAAAACCTATGGCTGGATAAAAATAATATTCTAATATACATAAGAGTTTCAGATTAGTTTCGAGTAGTTCTTATTTCGTAAAATAAGAACATTTAAGTACGTTCTTAAATGTTAAAATACACGAGCAATTATTCTTTCGGGGTCCTACGTCCCATGTTATTTCGCTGATTTTAATTGATATGTAAAAGTAATTGTAGTATTAGTCGACTACTCTACGTCGGTTGGTAAAATTGTAGAAAATTCACAAGTCATAAACAGTTAAAAGAAATTACACTTAAAAAATCATAATTACAATAATTTCTAAAATTCAATTGCAACATGATGCCAAACACAAAATTTTTATTGATTTGGAATAATAATGAGAATTCATCGAAAAACGTGTGATGGCTTTATAGAAATATTGGGCAGCGTAATTCGAAGGCTCGTGTGTCGATGCTGTTTTTATTAAATTCGGGTCTGTTCGCGTCGCCATATTTGACTTGCAAACGATATTCGGAACATTATGTACAGGCGATAAGTTTTTCGATCGCACGATCACACGATGACGCTGCGCGTCTTTTTCTGCTACTCGGTCACGTGACATATTTTCAAATCGTCGTACGAAATCGGAATTGGAATCGGAACCCGAAACCGAAACCGACGGAATTTCCAGCGTCGGTGTTACCGGCGATGAGCGTCAGTCATACGAGCCGGTTTTCTGCGCGGTCTCGTTGCGCGTATACTATACGCTACACCGACTATACGCTACGTATACACGATGCTGGCATGAACTTCACGGCAGTCCGTGACCCCGAGTGTTTCCTGTTACGAGAAAGGCCTTTGCATGGTTCGGTACGTTGGCATTCCTATTGTTCGCGGTGTAATGATCATTGCGTAACTCGAAACATTTCGGAAAAACTCGGGCGCGTGCGAACCTTCGGGATGCTCGCACTTTCCTTCCACAGCATTCTACTACAAACGATTACCCTCTACTTGCTCTTTACCGTTTGTTACAAATGTTAATTATTTCTCGCCATTTCTCTCATCTTTACCGAAGTTTACTCGCGCTTCTAGACTAGATCTTACGCGTTGATTCGGTAGAAAAGAGTTGCTTCAAATTTTCGTATATTGTTTCCAGTTGTTTTTACGTATAAAATATTGCTGTGCTTTACGAAAACAAATACCTACTAACAAACTCTTATACATTTCTGTCATTCCTCGCTTTCGATGTACAGCATTGTGTTCCCATATTATGAAACATGTGTAGGAAAATGTTGTTCAAAATTATCCTCTCAACAACATATTTCAAGGTCATTGAAATCTGTGAGGAAGCCGCTATTTGTAAATAATTACCCTATCCTTTTTTGTAGTTTTCTTGTTTTCGTTCTTTCATAAGATGTAGATATTTATAAAAAAATTAGACTGCTGCTTTAAAAGAAAATTTCAGTATGTGGAAATTGTGGCATTTATCTTTTGTCCCCCACTGTGTGTATCTTTTGAACCATACAGAAATCTGTGCTTTCGCTAAATGTGTATACAGTAAAATGATCGGTTTAAGAAATTTGTTAAGATTCCCAGATTCCATCGTACCGACGCGATGCGACGAGAAGGTCGAGACATTGATCAAAACCTTGAAATGTGCCTAAAATGATCGCAACAACGTGGCTGAGGAACGATTTCGTCCGAAGAGGTATAAAACTGGTAGGAAACGTCATCGCGTTGCGACGCGCCGCGCCGGTCAAAACTTCGATATACCTACCTCCGGAGGGCATGCATTCTTGTGCCATACACAAAAGGTCTATCCTAATTGTCGTTCTCTCGGTTCCCTATTCGGAGCGAGCGAAACGCAGCGGTGGGGCGAGGCGGCCGACCATCGGAAGTAAAATTTTCTACGGTCCTCGCAAGCCTGGTTGGGGTCCATGATTCGTCTCGCTCGAGTTCAAAGCAAACTGCCTATCGTAGACAATTTTTGCGAGCTGCAGCTGTGTGTAGCCTGGCATTCTTCCGGCGCCACGCCGGAATATCCAACGAGATGCGATGCTCTGGCAGGTCGTGCGTAAAAATTCGTCCTCTTTAGAGGGAACTCGGTCACGTACCGGCCAGGTAGGTAGATCGTGGGGGGGGGGGGGGGGTAAAGGTCGGCGGTTATTACCTGGCCAAGAGGTATAGCCTCATTCGTTTTCATTTGGTCGGTGTGCGCGCACCTACCGTGGCCACCAGTGGCCCCCCCCCCCCTCTCTCTCTCTCTCTCTCTCTCTCTCTCTCGTATCTGTTGCCAAGGCGATGATCAATTCGTCGAGTGGTATCCTTCGCGAACAGAAAGGGTTTTCGCTCCCTTTTGTTTCGAAATCGGGGGGAAAAAAATTCTGGTCGCCCGTACAAGCTCTTTCGGGGCGGACGTTCGTCATTGGTGCCACTGGTGCGTAGCGGAGAAAGACGGGCCGATCCCGGGCTCCGTTAGACCAAGAGAGAGAGAGAGAGAGAGAGAGAGAGAGAGAGAGAGAGAGAGAGAGAGAGAGAGAGAGATACAAAGAGAGGAAGAAGGGCCATCGGCGAGGCCAGTCGGCTTAAATTTAATTCACTTCTCTAACGCTGCTCCTCTTCGCCTCCCCCACTTCTCCACCCATCCACCCACCGGCAACCCTCTCTTATTCTCTCTTTATCACTCGAGCACCGAGCACGGAAGTGGAGGAGGAAGACCGCAGAATGCAATTTCCTCGGGGCACGAAGTAGATGTTCCACTGGACTGCGATGGTCCAGTGTAGGTCAGCCAATGCGTCGCGGAGTCCTTTTTCCGGAAATCTCCTCTTCCCGGCAGCCCTTTGAGTACCGTGACAATGCCAGGATATTTTACCGGGCAGGCTTATTGCGTGGTAATTTTCATAATTCGTCTGCCGAGCGTGGACGGTGTTAGGGATAATGAGGGGCGGACGAGCGCTCAGGCAAACATTCTAACTTGAATTTCCTCCGGACTTTCATGGCGAAACGTGCAGCATGTTCAACTCTTTCAAATTGATGATCCAACGATCACAATTTTCCTCGGAGACTCTTTTCTTACTTTTTGTTGGAAGTGTATGCTTTATCTATCGAAAACCTAGCAATCGGGTTGTGAATTACTGTGAATTATTCGTAGTCGTGTTAGCAAACATGGTATCGCTGAACAAAACAATTCAAGAATGCTGATAGGTAATCGAGTCGCATAGTTTTTTGAGGCTCTAATTCTGAAAGCTGTCGTCTCCTTTTCATACATCCCCACGCAATAGTAATTTTGTTTCAGATTTGTGTTTCGAACGATTCCGTAGCTATTAGTGGTTGGTAATTACCAACGGAGATAATTCCATGTTCTATTGAAAACGCGAGTTCATAGTTATGTTGTGTCAACTAGGTTCTCCGTGATTATACATGCTTTCGATTACTCTATGTAGTTTTAGGTACTTTGGGTAGATTAACGATTAAATTTTCGATCACTTGTGGATGAAATCTTTCAACCTGTAATAGATTATCTATTTCATCTATCACTCTACATAATATGTGTATCTTAAAATAATTTGAAAAGATCTACAAACCAATAGTTTTTCATTTATTTTATTAGAAAACTAATTTTATTTTGATGAGTTACAAGCAATCGTCTAATTGTAAACGTTTTCATTGTAATTTTGCAATTTATTCAGAGAATAAACTTTGAGTTCGCTGATATATTTTGGCTATCCGTTTGTATTTAGATATATTACATTACATTAGTATTTTTAAATAATTTATGAAAATGGGGAATGTAACTTGTTTTAGATGTAAAATAGAGCATCGTGTCTGCAAGGCCGCGAATATCCTCTGTCCGGAAGTTGGATCGCTCGGAACGTCTCTTGAACGTGACGATAATGTGAATTTTCAGCACTCCATCGCGTTTGTGTTGTAAATAATAATGAACACCGTTCAAATCATATGTGCAAAACAGAATAACACTTTTCTTCTTTCGATAAAGATTTTTCTTTACGTTGACCTGGAAAATAATTACTCCGTAGCATTTTTTAACGATACGTCTTACCAAACATTTAAAATTATGTTTATGCAGAGGTGCGTTCTTTCTAAATATATTTTTGTACAACTTACGATCATACTACCAACGATCATAGTACTAACTTTATGATCAGACGTTACAGCGTAGAACAATAACGCGTTTCTACACAATTGCGCGGCGTTCTATGTGTTTCTGCTTTGAAAATTCACAATAGTGTTCTATTTAACGAGATGGAAACTGTCGAGCGTACTTGTAATTAACTATACAGCTGCGTAAGTCTTCCTTGTAACTCACTATAGCCCTTTCCTGGCCAGCAGCATGCACGTATACGTATGTCCCAGTTGAGGTCTCGAACTAAGATTGATCCCAATTTAGCATCCACTACGGACGAGATGATTGATCGACGAATGACAAATTCTTCTAAAATATAACTTGGTTACGAACGAGTTCGAGAAATTAAGTAACAGGACGGTTTCGTTCTAGTTTTATATTCGTGAGAACGTAACTCCTACTGAGATTCTTTTAGAAAAACCTTT
Organism: Halictus rubicundus; assembly: GCF_050948215.1. Lineage (NCBI taxonomy): Eukaryota > Metazoa > Arthropoda > Insecta > Hymenoptera > Halictidae > Halictus > Halictus rubicundus. Next base: position 32,579,519 of record NC_135149.1, on the reverse strand, counting down.
TATCGATCTGTAATTCAACTTTTTTCTACGAATTCTTTTTACGGGTACTTCCGTTAATCGCTTCAACACTCTAAATCCTAGTAACTGTTGCTAAACAGATCGAGTCACATTTACCAAGCCATTGTTGAACAATTTTATACAGGGTGCCCATTTGAATCAAAAACAAGCAAAATTGACCTTCAATTGGAAAGTGTGCCCTCTGATACAGTTCAACTTCTGTCTGGAACATTTTTCAGTATCATCAAAAGTTTCGGAGACATTCGACTGGATCGATTTAAATCGGACACCCTGTGTACGATCTGCATTCAATTTATACGCCGCAAACGCATATTTAAAACTGTTCCGAGTGGGTAAATATCGCAAACGCAATTCCACGTGATCGCAGCGCAAACGGTCTATCGAATTGTAACTGCGCAAACCGCGGCTTGAAAATGGAATCCTTTACCACGAAACCGAGCGACCTTTAAAATGCATCGATAATAAGAAACGACGATCGTTCCTATTCTGTTCTTTGAATCTGTAGAGTGTCGGGGAGCGCTCCCTTTAATATCAAACGCTATCAGAATAATAGCGAACGTCTGAGGAAAAAATTAGTCGCGAGCAAAGTGCTGAATTCCGCTGGTCGCGGCCATTTCTCGGGACAAAAGTCGAGCGCGTCTTGCAAAAGATTAAAACGACGATCTTATGAAACGGAGTATCGAGCTTCGAATTTTCTCTTAAAAACGAACAAGAGGGAACTAATTACGGACTATTACTTCGAAATAGTTTTTCGATGATACGCTGCTTCTCTTGATTATCGCACACGCGTTAAGTATTATTTAAATCGTTCAGACATTGTTTTTCCGAGGTAAAGATGTTTTCCTGGTTACACAACCTTGTAGATCTGTGGGCAGCCGTGAATGATAACGATAGGATTTAACCTGACTCCTCTGCGATCCGTTTGTACTTCAAAGAATTTTGCATTCGACATACGTTTCGTCATCCGCTATTAATTTTACATTGTACATGTTTAGAAACTGTGATGACGATGACGATGATGTTTGTGTGACATGTTCGAGAGAATTGTTGAACAGCATTAGTTACTGTTTCCGTACGTAATGCTATTCAGAATTGATCCTTGCAACTTCGATTGCGAAACCGCGTGCGTGCGTAGCATGTAATTCAAAAAATTTCTAGAATCCAAGATTCAATGGAATTTCTCGCAGACTTTTACATATACACTACCTTTACGTTTATTAGTTACACGAGTAATCCTGAGTTAACACGCTAGAGCAACTGTACTTGGTGAAAGCTTATCGTATATTTTGAATAGTTTGGCAAATAAAACTGTTTTCTTGACCTCGCTTTGTACTAAATGTTTTGTTTTATTTAATGTTGTATACAAATGTACGTGCAGCTACTATTGCTTCCTTTTTTCAGTTATTCCAAAAATGTGTAGGCGTAATTTAAAAATATTAAAAAAGAGATACATAAGAGATTATAAGATACATAATGTTTAATGATACTAAAAAAGAGATATGTAACATATACATACTATGACGAGAAGTTTTGTTCGGTCGTGTACACGCAATGGATATTCCCTGAAAAAGAAAAATCGAGATAAACGTTGCAACAGAAGTGCAGTTTCTTCGTGGAACGTAGCTACAGTTCAAACAATAGTAATCATCTCGCGGCGAAGGGAGGGAATATTTTCGTGGTTTTCGTGAGATATGGTAAACCGAGGGTATAGTAAGTGGTAGGGATAAAATGACAGTAAGATATTTAGTATTCGGATAAAAACTATTGTGTTAGGTTAAGCAAACGCAACTTACGCGCAAATAATTATCCATGATTCCGCCGTATGAAACTTATTGCTAACTTGTCAGGAGCATCGCATAAGCGAGAGAAAAAAAAATAGGTATACACATACCCTTAGTAAATCTGTCGTAGGATGGAAATCAGGTCGCGTTACATATTGAACGCGATTTTCCTGGCGCACCATGCAACTATTCGAACGCCGTATCGATCCTGTTTCTTTCATTTCAAAATCCAACTCGTTCGAGCACTCTTCAACCGTGAAGATGATACAAGTTGAGTGAACGCAGCTACTGGAAACATGAAACTCCGAAACCAATGAAATTTGCACCGAACCACGACCTTTTCCATCTATATAAATCCGATTTTGCGGTCTCCTATTTGACAAATCACATATGAAACATGGCTGCCAGATACACGTCTATATTTAATACTGGGCCATGCCACCCGAGTTTTTCGGGCACCGTCGACATCGTGAACAGGACAACTTATTTCCAATAGAATATTTAGCCGGGAGATAAGTAACCTGTGTTCGTCGTAAATCTTTCAGATGCTTAATACATATTTTTAGCATGTACTTCTGCAATACGATACGTTTCCTTAAACGGACGATGCACCTTGTTACTTGCTCTTATCAGTCCCATCAGTTTGTCAACCAATATTTTTCACTTTTTGCATGTCATACTTTTTAATAATTTTTCATTTATGTATAACTTTTATTATGCAAATTTCTATAGCGAAGTATCCAGAATCCAAAGCAACATGTAACGCTTTTACGTTAATAGTTTTCACAAAAATAAATAAATCTCTGCGAGAAAATTACGTTGGTCGGTCAATAAGTAACGTTAACGTAGATGCATCATACATGTAGGCTGACCTACGCAGCTGTTTCAAGTTAGAACTCCATTACCAGTGCAGTTACAGAAAAATGTCAAAGGAGAAAGATGAATGGTTTAACGAGTACATATACCACATTCGTAGGACCATGATTTTTTTAGAAGTGCAATGGCGCATGTGCATTCAACAATTGCATTATTATTATTTTTTTTTTTTTAATGAAAACGCGTATATTTTTTACATTGTTGGATTTCTATCGTCATTCGACGGAAAAAGTAGAGCGGTGAAAAGTTTTGCTTACGAAAATGTTATAACAGTACAAATTTCAAATTTGGATGCATTTGTTTACGACAATTTATCATAGTATGCCACTGACGACTAGTGCAATGGATTTGGAGTTTATAATACGTGAACGCTATACTGCTTTTATACGGTCGCCTGAGGCTAACTAAGGTCACGGTAGCTGCGACATCGGAGCTACTGTGACCGTAGCCTTAGAACGCGAGTATAGCTTATTGACGGGTCTCCGTAAAATTGATACGAAACGTCTGTAGTTTGTTCCATGGTACAGAACACACCGAAATTCTCCGTCACTCTAGAACTCAAAATCCTGAAAGGGATCGACGTTAAAAACCGGGTTAATCGGTCCCTTCGTCCACGCGGCAAGGCGCCCGACCTCAAATTGTTGGAACGGTTTTCAGATTCGAATTTGGCTAGCAGAGAAGAGGACGGAGCCGATGTCGGAATCGCAGAACGGACCGGGCCCGGATTAAATGAAAAACCAAGCAGGAGTACGAGTCGGAGAGGAATATTCGTAGTCGCGTGTTCACGGTGGATGCACCGGTGCGTGCGAGCCCATCGGATATCGGTCGATAAGTTGTTGGCTGTGCGTGCGATTGAATGGCAGGTCGAGTACTCGCCTCCGGTCGCAGGACGGTCTCCTCACGCTTCCGGATCACCCGCGGATAAGGAAGCGTATCACTTATTCGACGGACTCGTCTGCCGGAAGGCCAGTCGAATACGATTGCTCGATCCCTTCCCAGTCGGCGATCGTTAGCTCCTATCGACCTCTGGGATCTGCCGAGTTTCGCGAGATCGACCAAGGCCGAAGAGACAGCAGGGGAGCAGGGGATCCCGAGCAGCTGCGAGTCGTCGGCTCTAAGAGTTCTCTATCGAGAACAGAGAACAGAGAACAGGGAAGATAGGTAGATCCCGGGACCGTTTAGGGTCGTCCGAGCAGCCAGAGGGGGTGAGGGATTCGCCATCGATGAGGGCAACGGTCTAGAACACGTCGGTTCCAGGAACGTCGTCGGCCTTGATCCATCGTCTCGGGTCAGCCACGTGCACCGTACGCGTTCACGATTATTGGCATCGCGAGTATCACGTTGATTTCCCCACCAATAACGGCCACATGACTTGACGATCGCCCCACCTACCGCTGCTCGTCGTTAAGTGAAGGCGGCGACAGTGGCAGCGACGTCATCGAGGCAACGACGAGCACGACGACGACGACGACGACGACGACGACGATCACGGCGACGACAATCGACGACGACGACGATCACGGCGACGACAATCGACGACGACGACCACGGCGACGACAACCGACGACGACGACCGACGACGACGACGGACTGTAGACAAGCAAAGAACGCGGCAGAGATTGGCAAACGGTTCTTTGCACACTGCGTCTGGGTATTTAACCAGTGACACACGCGGCTGCTAGTTCAGTTGGAGGCAGGCGGCAGTCGGCAGTCGGTCAGAAAGTGCGAGGTGCGAGGCTTTCGACGCTTCCAATTCCGCCTCCGCTCGTGTCCCTCTTCGGGATCAGAGCCTCCTCGATCCTGTTCGCCCTCCCCTGGGTTCTCGATCGCGTGTTCATCGGTAGTGACAGTGTCCTGTGCCCCGGTGTTTGTGTCGTTGTTCTTGTTATCGTCGTCGCCCTCCGCGCCGGTTCTAGTGCCGGTTTTTTTGGTGGATAGTGGTGGGTACCAGTGTCCAGTGTGAAACTGGAGCCGGTGGTGGTCGCAGCCCCGAGGAAGAGCTATCATGTGCCCGCAGATGATTTTCGGACTGGCGATGTTCGCGCTGCTGACTCTAGGCGGTCGGGTAACAGCGTACACGAATCAGTGGGCGGTGCACATCGAGGGTGGACCGGAGACCGCGCAGAGGGTCGCCATGGACCATGGGTTTCAGTATCTCGATAAGGTAAGACGCTGTTTTTCTCATTTTCTCTACGTTTCCCTCCATTCTCCAAGGTGATTTCACGCTAAGTTCACCGGGCCCGTCAAAACGACGGGTTCTAATGTTTCTAATTTACGATTATTCAGGTCGCAAAGATGCATCTGCCTGGAATTATTCGACAAATTTATTTCTTCCGGCATGCAGGGCGAACCACGCGAGCGTTTAGATTACCCTGTTACCAGCAAGCCGATCGAAATGTTTTTCATCAACTACATATATGTATATCATAGCACGGTTCGGAGTGCTTCAACACGATTGTACTAAATTTTTTCTGAACTCTTCTTTTCTTTTGTTTAGAAATTTTCAAGGTCACCATGATTTGTTTTTATAAATGAACCTATATTTTTTACACTTATCTTGAAGGGATATTAATACGACTAATTCGACAAGCGATAACAAATTTTTTGTTCATCGGGACCGAGAAAACGTTGAAGAAATATCTTTTACCTTGATTGAAACGGTGTGTGTTCGGAATGGTGTGTAACAGCTGACAACTAAACGACTGTTCGGTGCTTTCTATGGTATCTGCACTGATAGTTGAGCATGCATCCACAATTCTTTGTTGCATGTCTTTCGACGTTCGAGCTAAAACAGTACGTACAATTTGAGTCGGCCGTTTCAGTTTTTTGATAGTTTTTCTTCCGCGAATTTAAACTACCAGAGCCCCCCGAAGTTCTTCGATTATCCGTTCGAGTATACACTGCGAAGGATGACGTTTATCGGGAAATCGTGAAGCGCCCAACCGTTGTGCCTTTTACGCCCTCGCTCTCCGTAAATCAAGATCATCTCAACCTTTTTGTCGGTACATACTGTAAATCATCGTGGAACGTGTACGCGTACGAATATCGCGAAGATTACCAACGGTTCGCTTCTTCCGATATCATTAGACGTGTTCGAATGTACAGAGAACGATATGTTTACAAACAGAAGGCGAGAGGTCAAATCAATAACTTCGGCAAGTGTACAACGGCACGTGTAGCACGTCGTAATATTCCTCGTAATACAAAATTCTTTCAACTAGGATATTCTGTTTTCGCGGTGCATATGAAAAACTTATTTGTTACGATACTTGTCGAATTCTTCTTAATATCCACTGATGAAAGATGAACGCGTAAAACACAAGCGGGCACATTTTAAGATATGCAATCAATTTTATGAATCAATTATATATTTTATTTTATTTAACTGTTCGCTCAGTCCATAAAGACATTTGTTACGTCTTTGAACACAGTTTTTATTATACTTAACCATATCTTATCACTTATTTATCCGGTTAGTTGCCTCTTTCTCTTTTCCTTATTCTAAAGAACATATTTATACTTTTATTTGCATATATTTGCATTTCTGTTTATAGAATGAAAAAGTTCTCGAGAATTCGTGTGAATACATAGCGCAGCGGTAGCCTTGTTGATTTCAAAAACGATGAATGCATATTTCATACCTGAACCGCGATGTCGGTGTATTTAGAAATCAATGAATCAGGCAATGCCACAGCGAATGGTGTTCTACGTACTGCGAACTGTTTCCAATTATCTCATTGTCGTGCGATAAATGACGGTCATAATAACGACGTAAAATAGCGCACACGATACAATAATAATATAATAACAACCCTGTAATATTTACCTTTGTTAATAATGATATTAAAGAGAACATGCCAAACATTGTAATTATAGTATGCGAAATATAGATTCTAGGAAAAGGCTTTTAACAAACACGTCGACGATTCACATTGTGCAACGTTAATAACAACTAATCGACACTAGATTTACGGAGCACTAAAACTGACTGTTTTACATTACTTTATAAAAAATAACAAGAACGTGTCTATTCAAATTTTTAGTAATTTTTTAAAATAATATACAGGGTGTCCCAAAAGTGTCGAAAAACTTTGAAAGGAGCAGTTCCCGAGGTTATTTAAAGTAACTTTCTCCTTAGTGAAAATTTCTGCCTTGGCTATTGTAACACCATTAATATGTGTATCATTTTTACGTACATATTCTGTAGATTCATAAATTTGTCATTACACTTGTTTCCATAGTTTCGCACTTTGGTACTTGGTCGCAAGTCGATATCGGCTTAATCATCAAAAGATTGCCGTATCAGATTACAATTTATTTACTCATCAAACTCTATTTACTCGATAAAGATCAGGACTTAGCAGCGTACGAAATAAACAAGTCAAACGAAGGATAAACGAACGATCGATAAATTGTCGTGTAACGTGATGAAACGCATCGAATGAATTTTTCACGCACACGAATGAAACGGGAATTGTTTGTTATTTAATTGAATGGGGAACGGTTGCAACAATTCGTACGGACAATACCGATCAGTCGTTTATCATTAACAGATACAGAAGCGGCGCAGTTGAACAACTTTTTGGTGAACAATTAATCGATCGTACGATGAGAGTTGATTATTTCCAATTCTCGATAAACATAGTAGATGTGCTGCTTTTGTGCTTGGGAAATTCGATTGCGTAAAACGAGATAATATGCCTCGGTGAGTCAAGCGGGATTACCAATTTCTGCATACATCAAAGATCGTTGTAAATTGCCGGAAAAATATGAGAAGATACATCGGAGGAACAGTCTCTTGTAGACTGTTCAATTAGCTGTCTTCGCGAGCCTCGTAGGATAACCTTTCGAGTATTTTTCGCGCGCGTTTGTTACGTTGGCATCGTTGCACGCTCTGTTGGATTAATTCTCGACAACAAGTACCTTTTATTCAATCTTTTTATTACGACGTTAACGCGTCGAGTAGGCTGCAGACCGCATTTCTGATAACAAAACAAAGTATCCCGAAGTCACGATCCCTCAGCGGCGGACCGTTAATTTTGGGGCCCTGGACCAACACTGTTTGCCCTCGACTACCCAATTAATCCAAATTAATTCTAACAATTTTTGTATAATTTATTTTTTCTGAAGTTGTTAATTTAAATTGTATTTATTTTCTTTTTTCGTTTTGACCGCGAAGACGGGTCCGGATTGCTGCCCATAATGCCCATGTCTAGATCCGCCGCTGACAATCACGGATAAAACTTTTTATTTAGAATTTCAAAATTTCACATCGGAAAACAATCCATCGTTTCCGAGACGAAATAATTCCGAAGCGATTCTGAAAGCGTTGCACATGCAAATGAGTCGTACGTAAAGGGCCTAGCCGAATAAGATGGTCAAAACTGCCCTTAGACGTTTTTCAATAATTAATGAACCATTCGAAAGCTGACCAAGAAAAACCCCTCTGAGCCAAATTTCAACCCCCTATCTTGCTCGTGAGGGTAGTTACAGGGTAAATTAGATTTTGAGCTTTTCCGTGCATTTTCCGCACTCTGATGATTCCCAAAATTCTGAAAAAAATGTGACATATTTTGGACCCTAAGGCGGATTTTTGAGAATTTTTTCAGATTTTTTGGATGCAAACTGTGGTCGTAAAAAATGAAAAACCTCAAAAAAATCGGAAAAATGCAGGTTTCTCAAAAATATGAAAACATGCTATTGAGCTGTTTAGTGCCCCAATAAAGTACCATAACAGGCAGTGTCCTCAATTTTTTTTAGATTTTTTCTTGTGGGCACTTTTTGTCCAGACAAGAAAAACCGAAATTTTTCGACGTTTCTGCTATTAGGAGGAAAGTTACACTTGTTGATTTTATCGCAAGTATATATTAAGTCATTTTTAACGTTATTACATTGAAACAAGTAAGTGTTTGACCTTAGAAATATGTTTTAAGAGGAAAATAAATTCTATTTCGTGCGATATATACCAGAATGTTCGCAACGTTTACAACATCGCCGGTTGGCCGAGCAGTCAAGGTGTCGGACTACGGAGCGTAAACGCTGGGTTCGAATCCCGTCGAGGGTAAAGTTTTTTTTTCCATACATCATCTTTATTTTTTCAATTTCTTATATAGTTTATTCATGTGATTTTAACAATATTTTTTAAATGTTTTTAAAAAATATTGAGGTAACATTTTTAACTAACTTTTATTTATATTACTCCGATTTGACTTCGAATTTAATGATATTATTTTCTTGGATTAGGCAATAAATTAATATTTATATTATTGTGTTCGTCCACGACTTCCGCCAGATATAGAAATTGCTTGCGAAAATTGGTAAGATTCCGTGAAAAGAATTTTTAAATCTACTTCTGTCATTTCCGGAAAATCCAGAGTATCTACCGAGGATACTGTTTGAAAAGGAGTCGTTTTGCAGTTCCAATTATGTCCAATTTTTGGAAAGGTTTCGTTGTCTACTTGTTTGTGTAGAAGCTGGTACTTTTGACCTTGTATACTATACATTGCCTCTACAACCCAATGAATTTTCGTGACTTTTCGGGAATAATTCGACACTTTCGTCGAAAGTTGAGAACGATTACCTTTTAAAGCAGGCATGAGAACTCTGAATCCAAGACCTGTTAAATGAGATGTAACATCTCGAAAACCTCTGTCGACAATACAAAAGTCTCCCCTCTTCATGATGGTTTTCAATCAAGTAACTATAAACGGAAATACATCCTCATGTACGTTACAATAAAGAGGAATGGCTAAGGCTTATTTGTACCTGATACCTCACTTTAAAAATAGTGGTAGTATGTAGCCCTTTTCTTTCAATTGGACAAAAACAAATACTTTGCTGCGTGTTATTTATTTAGAATTCTTCTCATTTCCTCCCTAATTTATGAAGACGCAAGGCTTAGAAACCAGATTAATGAATTTTAATATTAAGAATGTTAGAGAGGACCGTAATGAAGATCATATACAATTAGAGAATCGAGGAAGTGATAGATACTCTAAAACTATATTTACATATATTTTATTCAAAAATGTTTCTTAAATATTTTTAAAACATTAAAAAAATATTTTAAAAATCACATGAATAAACCATGTAATAAAAAATTGAAAATATAAAGATGATGTATGGAAAAAAAAACTTTACCCTCGACGGGATTCGAACCCAGCGTTTACGCTCCGTAGTCCGACACCTTGACTGCTCGGCCAACCGGCGATGTTGTAAACGTTGCGAACATTCCGGTATATATCGCACGAAATAGAATTTATTTTTCTCTTAAAACATATTTCTGAGGTCAAACACTTACTTGTTTCAATGTAATAACGTTAAAAATGCCTTAATATATACTTGCGATAAAATCAACAAGTGTAACTTTCCTCCTAATAGCAGAAACGTCGAAAAAATTCGGTTTTTCTTGTCTGGACAAAAAGTGCCCACAAGAAAAAATCTAAAAAAAATTGAGGACACTGCCTGTTATGGTACTTTATTGGGGCACTAAACAGCTCAATAGCATGTTTTCATATTTTTGAGAAACCTGCATTTTTCCGATTTTTTTGAGGTTTTTCATTTTTTACGACCACAGTTTGCATCCAAAAAATCTGAAAAAATTCTCAAAAATCCGCCTTAGGGTCCAAAATATGTCACATTTTTTTCAGAATTTTGGGAATCATCAGAGTGCGGAAAATGCACGGAAAAGCTCAAAATCTAATTTACCCTGTAACTACCCTCACGAGCAAGATAGGGGGTTGAAATTTGGCTCAGAGGGGTTTTTCTTGGTCAGCTTTCGAATGGTTCATTAATTATTGAAAAACGTCTAAGGGCAGTTTTGACCATCTTATTCGGCTAGGCCCTTTCCGAGAATTGGTTGCTACAAACTTTTCGCTTAAATCATTTGTCAATCACAAGAGGAGCATGCAACAGAAATAAGTCGCGAAAGCACCGTTCGCAAAACCAGTCTTACGAATTACTATTTCTCCGCGAGGAAACGAGAAAAATGTTCCATGAGATATGAGTCTGGCTCGGTCCGGTATTACACGTCACAGGGAAAGATGAGCCTGACATGATCGAGCTTCGCTTCTCAGGAATTTCTCACTTTGATCGCAAAACCACGAAAAGATTCCCGGGCCGCCATATTGGGGCCGATATGGAGGAATCTATCCGAGCTCGGAATAAGAGACGTCTCGTCTCGTCTCGACGCGACGCGACGCGACGCGCGGTTTCCGAACGATAAGCTGCGCATATGAAAAAACCAGGCCGAAACGGGAATAGATTTAACGCACCACGTATTTGCTTATGCCGCAGAAATCATCGGCAGTTGAGACAAATGGTGGAAAATCAGGCTACCGCGTGTTCTAACCGTCGATGCAGCAAATTTATCCTCGATCCAAAACGCTGCGCCAAGAATTGCTTCTTCTTTTAGAATGTCGGTTAATTTATTTCTCCGTTTTCCCGATTTCTGCACTGGAATTGCTATCAAAGTCTCCACCGAAACTATGAATTCTAACGGTTGCATGCAGACTAGAAATTGTTGTCTTTAATCTCGATGAAATATTTTTTTGAATTTCTATAAAGATCAACAGATCAGGACAACACGCAATTGTTTCAAGTTGTAATAGTTGAGTATCTCGACAACTAATAATTCTTTTACCCCAAATACTTCTTTACGTAGAATAGCGACAGAAATCGAATTATGTGAAAAAAGAAATGCATTCCAAGAATGCACATGCACCATTACACTTCTTTAAAAAATCATTCGTCTTTGTCCTTTGACATTTTTCTGCAACTGCACCGGTAACGACGGAGGTATTTACCGGAAACAATTCCTGTATAGTATTATAAATAATCCAGTAAATGAAAATAAATCAATACACAATATATACTTATCTTCGTATCGATTCACAGGTGATAAAATTAGCTTTATCGAAGGAGATGAACGATGCAAATGTTTTCTAAATACACGATAAAAAAAGTTAACCACATGTCCGAATGTGGTTAATTAAAGGAAATTTCGCAAGTTTGCGATGATTGTGTTTTTACGTTGTGAACGCAATGGATGCGATGGTCGGTCCTGGCCACTTCTGATCAAGACGGACGACGGAAATTAAGCTGCGAACGAATCTCCTTTCTGCCTAAATAGTTTTCGTCGAGACTCGCCCCTATCGACTCGCTTTCCGTGTCGGTTACCGTTCGATCACGAAAATTAAATGAAACACAATCTAGCGAAATGTACCTTCCAGTGGAAGGCAGCTTCGATTGGGCTACAGATGGAACTGAATCGATCGACCACTCGAGATCGATGACTGAGAGGATATTCTCGCTGTATGCTTCGAGTAACCCGGCTCCAAGTCTTTTTTCCTTGCAACTGTATCTCCAAATAACAATATAAAATAATGAATAACAGTCACGAACAATCGTACTGGCGCAAATATTGGTACACTATTAGTGGCACTGGTACAAATATTAGTTATCACTTTTTTTTATCACTTTCGAGAATACGCAATATTATTGTAATAATATTACAAGAATTCTCAAAATGTATTAGCGTAGGAAAGAACATATTCTTCTGTATAAAAATTGAAAGTTTTGAATAACCAAGATAGTACATTTCGTCTTCCCGATTGGAATCGAAGTTCTGCAGCTAGTTGCATGATTCATTCCGCGTATGCAAAGACACGCGGAGACATTGGCAACGGTTATATAACATCGTGTAGTTAGTAGCAGGAAAATATGTACACGTCGTGTACACTTAAGCAACAAGAATTCCGACGACAGTAAAAGAAAAGGTCGCAAAATGAGTGATTGACAATAACTTTCAAAGTGCGAAACAACCTCGTTGGCTGGTGAAATTCAAATGTAATTTCAAACAAAAAGTTGATAAATATTTGCAAATTTTTGCAAAGGAAGAAATTTCCTTGAAACGACCGTTTCGAGAAAGTACAGCATTTCTGGGACGCCCTGCATAACAGAAATAAAAAGAATCGAAATTACCTAATGTGTGTTCGTCGATGAAAGTCATGGTAGAATCTGTCGAATATAGTTGTATGTAACGTCAGACTGTTATCTTTATTGCACGGACCGCGTGACTAGCACGTTTAATCAGATTATTTCGTTACCGGCCGATATTGCCGCAAATTAAATTTCACTCGGGCTTGCTTCCTCGCGTGTTAACTTGAGCAGATTTCAATGACCCCCGGTGACGGAGCGTATTTACTTATTTTTCTTAATAGAAGCGTACACACCTCCACCTACGTGTGCAGAACGCGATCGGTCATAGTTTGCTCAGCTATCTCGAGTACGGTTACGTTTTCAGTGGTAAATTTACGTCCCCTTAAATATGCGGCAGGTGGCCCGAGTAAACTCGAACGACGAAAAATGGCGCACACACATCTAAATCAGTTCACAACTAAACACTTCGATTTAATTTACAATCTCGCTAAATTTCCTTCCGCATTCTTTGTCCCAGTAAATTCGCGCGGACGTTTATGCCGCGAGACTCGACAATTCAATTATTTAATGGCTGCTTCAGGCACGACATTTACCGCTAACAGACAAATTTAGGGTCTGAAGAACAAGATCAATCTCTCGACACATCATTATTTTTATCTATGGCCACCATTCATGAGTTCCAAATCAATTTTTAAAATTTCAATCGATTGGAATTCCATCAATTTTTCAAATTGTGTGTTTCTACTTGATTATTCTTGGTTGATTACAAAAACAAAAGATTCTTTTGAATTCGAACTGAAAACCAGCCTTCGTTCGTGTAGCGTGACTGTATCTGTCACGAGTGTGAGCATGACGAGGTTAAACATAGTAAAAGACAGCTAGGCCAATTGTATAGTGTATGGAAGCGACTGATAGAGGTGTGAATGCGGCAATTTTTTATTATTTTATATTCCAGTTACTATTACCGCTGGGTTCAAGCATTTTGTTGGCATTTTGTAATTTTATGTGATAAAAAAGAATGGAAATAAAGAATGAAAATCAGAAAAGTGTTAGATTTACTCCATTTTATTTGGCTTATATGTAGAGGGTTGCATACCCCCTTAATATTTATTTATTCGTTGCTTTGACATTTTGTTTCATAGATTCGACTTTTGCCTGTATTTTCGTAATCTTAATATGTTCGGAAATTGAGCATGGAGAACGCCGAGAGCAGTAAATAATCACTAGATATCGCCGGAACAAGTACCGTTGTTGCCTTGTCATTAACTTGGGCATAAGTGTATTATGTATAGCGAATTCGCCGCAGCGATCTCTGGTTGCGCAAGCGATAATTCGCCGATATTTCATGCGTTTTAACGTTTGCTTGGGACGTAAGAGGGAAAAGCGACAAGGCCGGTCGATAAGACGCGGGGGATTCACAAGAGTACACGTCGAGACGAATGCCATTTCCTTTGTGTCGCCACGATCGTAAAACGCGGAACACGCGGGCCTTTTATTACGAATTCTTTCGTTTCCTTCTTATTAATTTTCGAGCACAGATTGCAACCTTTTATCAATGCCGCTCCATTATGAACGCCGTATATTTCCTCTTGTCGCAGACGCTTGTTACATCATCCTATTCTAAGAGTGCAATAATTATGAATACTAGACATTTTATTAAATCCCCGATATTACGAAGGAAGTTAAGCCTCGGCAACATCCAGCAATAAAGCCTGTCTCATGTAAAGATTATCGTGTCTGAAACTAGCCCGTTAATTTTAGTTCCTCTTATTTTAGCGACTATCAACAATTTTCGAATCTTCGTTCGTCCATTGTGTCAATTTGATGCAGTTTTTGCTCCTGAGAATGCAGTACGTCCTATACGCGTAGCCTTGTCTTCTTTTGCCATAGTTTATCATTTTCTTGAAAAATTCTCTTGTACAAGTAAAGTCCGAAGACATTTTTAATTCGCTTATTTTGTTCCCATTTTACGTCGACTTTCTGGATATTAGCGACGATATGATTTGAATGGAGCGCTATTAAGCACATGGTTTTTTTTTTAGTAATAAAAGTGGAATAGTTATTGCAGCAACAGTATATGCATTTATATGACTCATACGTACAGTTCAGGGTTTCACAGTAACGATAGCGATTAACATTATATTTTCCTTCTGCCTTTCCTTCGTTACACAAAGGCATTTTAGCTATTCGTCTTGAGAAACGAACGCTTTGTCGTAAATTAATCTTGAACAGCTGTGAAAAGTAAATTCAGCTGGTCTTTTCGTATGCTAGATACCGAAGATTATTTAGCACAAGCCACGTGTAATTTTCCTCATTTCTCTACCCGCTATTTTCCTACAAAAGAGACCCGCAAACATTACGTGTATCCGTCAGCACGTATTTTATAGTTCAATTCGTTTTTTGCAAACTCATATTTCAAACTAACGAGGCCAGGTGCCTGAACTGTTTAGTAAACGAAGCTGTTCAAACGTTCTGTAGTGTCCTGTTTCGTGTTCTGTGCTGCTACTTGTACGAGTTATTGTTTTTAATACGCGCGGTTGTCGAAACGCGCATTTTTAACAGATACAACCGCATAAAACCAAGTAGAGCAGAAACGTCAATAATTTGCGGCCACATTTTTCCCCGTTATAAATAATTAATCTTCAGTCGTTCCAACGTAATCTGCGAGAACGGAATAAAACATTTGAAAAATGTTTCCTACGAATGATTACCAACTTGAAAAACCTGCGTTGAATTTCTGTATTCGTTCGTGCGTATCCAGTTGAGCAAAGAAAGCAATGTTTCAAACAAATTTTGTAAAGATTTTCTAGACTCTTCGATTCGCGATATTTTACGGGAAACATTATTTTTCTAGCGTTTCCGAGCTTATGCTCTAATGCGGGGGTTCCCAAAGTGCGGCCCGCGAATTATACTTTTAAAATGTGTTGATAAACAGTTTGGAATAGAAATTAATTATTCTATAAAATCGGTATAGATCTTTCCCTTACGCCTAACTTTTTACCTTTTTTGTGGCCCGCCAAATACATATATGAGAGTCCCACAATGGGACCCATTAATTCTCTGCGCACCGAAGAACCGTGTCAAGCCGAGTAGGTACCCTCGTCCGAAATACGTCGAAAGCCGCCTCGGACAATCGTCTTATATCGAAAGGAAACCACCAACTTATTAAAATTATAGAGAATAGAAGTAAATCTGTGTACAGGGTGTCTCAGAAAGAGTATAGGAAAAAGAGAAAAACGACTTGTTTTCGAGTTGTCAACGAAAACCACGCACCAATTAGAGCGCGGTGATAGCGAACGGATTATAGCGTTCCCGAGTTGATCGAGCCGGAATTTATTTCACATAAATGTCCGCAGTTTCTTCATAATGTTTAAGAGATTCTGAAAAATACGATACGATCGCTTAGCTTAACAGTCATGAAACCATAAATCAAACCTGAACGCGCGTTAAGTCGCTGCGTCGCTTTGCAGCATTCACTTTCGAAATGGCTAAAGATTTGTTAGGGTATTTCGGGAAGTTCTTTCCGCGAAGTCCAGTAAATCGTTGTTAGGAAAGCATAAGGTCGCGAGCCGACGGCCATAAAAGACTATGTTCCTTTGAAGAACGGCCGGAAGATTATAAACTTTTAAAGGACTGCAGTTTTAGTATGAGAACGCGATCGCTGTGGTAGAGAGAAGTTTAAACTTGACTTTCTAACCTTTAACAGGCCGCCTATTACAGTCAATCGGGCTGTTCAACTCGGGCCGAATAAAGCGAGCAGTCGATGGAGTAACCGTTGTAAAACGTGTTCTTATTTTCCGGTGTAAAACTGTTACCTTGAAGTGCAAAAATGCGATTAACGTGGCCATGGCGCGATACCGAATCGGGTGTCGAGTCTTTATAATTCACCTTTGCGTTCGCAACTCCTGTTTCACTATTCTTCCGTACATGTATACGTCTATGTTTATTTTGTGAATAAGAGAATATTTTCGCACGATAGGTGAAAGTCTGAAGATACATTTTTGGCCGAAAACCCTGCAAATTGAATCGTCTGTGAAAGCATAAAACAACTTTTTCTGAACCAATCTATTACCGAAGATCGAGATGTTACGAGATCGGAAAATATAGTGTTCAAAGACTTTTTGGATCCACTGTAGACGGTAATTTACACGTTTGCAGTGTCGCATTCTCCGTAATTTTATCTTCTCGCTCTTTTCTGTTTCAATGTATTTGTAAAATGTCACGTTTTGTAAATTTCGTTTCCCTATTATACGAATTTGTGTTGTCTATATAGTAATTTGAATGGAATATATCGACAATGTCGTATCAGGTATGACAGTTGCGCGTGTATTTTGAAAGTAAATACGCGAGACCCGTATAGGGTACCTAAACTCTAGAATTAAGCTGAACGCGGTAACGGTTGCAATTAGTGGTATAGAGTAATACTGGAAGATACTAGGCAGATAGATTACATTTTGAATTATTATTATACTATAGATAAGAAGTATCCTGAAATGATAGAGTAGATTTTTCGTTTTATCAAACGGAACTAATCGCATACATTGGAAGCAAGTACAGGAGGAAGAGGCAGATTAGCTGAACCGTAGAACTTAACTGGAAACTGCGAAGGTTAGAATTAGCGGTTTCAAGGACGTACTTCTTAACTCCTTTAGAAATCATGGTAGGGATACGGTATTCCCTCCCTTTGATCGCGCTCTCTCGGCCTCCATATAATCCCGACATTATCCTCATCGTATCGCCGGGATAGTTTACAGCAGGCTTTCTTCGTACTTGTCGACAACGCGAGAGATATACTGTATAATAATGTCCATTAGAGTATGCGTTTTATACACTTTGCGACAATACTGCAAGGCCCTGTACGAAACCATACAAAATCTGTGTTACGAAAAAGAATTTGTCCCTCGGACGTATGAGAAATATTTTGTTGGTAAACTATAATCTGTAACAATACAACTAATAAAACTAAAAACGCCTATTCCTAGCCGCGACAAAACCACAACCACCGTAATGTTTTTCGTAAAAACCGAGTACGAATACCTTTATTCTTCACTGACAGCATGTACAACTACCTTATTTTTTATAACCGCCAACAATTTCTTTTCGTATAGATTTATGCTGTTTTTGAACTGCTTTCTGGGCTTTGTGGGCCAAATTGCCAAGATTTATTAGAAACTGTGTATCGACAGATTTCAGAAGTGCATATAACTCGCGGGCCGCGCTTTGGGAACCCCTGCTCCAGCGTATAAGATAGCAAGTATCCTTCGATAGTTTTCTATGAGATTTCGTGTCGGCGGATCTTACGGACCACGATGGAACATCTATTTTTTGCTTTCGGAGGGAGCTTTACTGCCTATCTTTATGTACTTTATGTAAAGCTGCGTTATCGTACTGGAAAGTAAACTTTGATTTCACCGTGTTATGCGCATATTTCATCGGTTACGTCTTGACGATGTCTATGTCTATTCTGCTACTCGTGTTTATACGGATAAACTTAATTAATTATTGTTTGCACGGTACCCTGTAAACTGTCCACTTCGATGAGATAAACAGTTTTATTTTGTAAATTTGTACTGTAAAATTGTGAATTTCCATTGACCTCTAAGCCGCGGGCCACGCGGAAATGGCGTTCTAATTTTGAAAAATTTCGCCGGTACGCGCTACTATCGTGTTCTGGATACATTATGTATATAAAAAGTGTATTATGATACCAAGTTTTTCTTGGCATGTTTATTCGCATCGTGCTTCCTCAGCGACGTACACGAAATATGACGATACTTTTCCTTTACATTTCTGCTCCCACATTTTATTAAAAAACCGAATTAAAATTTCGCGTACCTACTCTGATGGTGCGTTAAAAAGTTTGTAAAACTGGCTAGGAAACTTCATTAATTTGAAAATTCGGAATTTTTTATTACTTTGCTAGTTGGTTCACCCTGTTCGCAGAAAATTGGTATTTGTATATTTTCCTGTTTATTTGAAAAATAGCTAAAACTCTAAACTCTAAACTGTACGAGCGCTTTTAAAATAAGAGAGAAATAAAAAATTAACTTGTAAAATTTGTGTAAAATTAATGTTTGATGTTTTTTTAGAAAAGTACACTTTAGAATCCCAGAAAAGTATTTGTACTCTTCCGAGTATCAAGTTTACACAATTGGGCAGGCTTCCCATTCCTATGAATTTTATTGCAAACAAATACAGCTCGGTACAACAAGATAATAAACTTAAAATTTGTATTAATAAATTTATACAATGTATATCCCGAATAACAAGCCTTTAAAATTGGGAATTTGAAATGAAACGAACTTTTAAAGTTTAAATTGACCAAGTAGAACGATTGGATTTTCTTCGGTGGGAGTCTGTCCGTAAAAATATAAAGCGGAATGTTTCGTGATCCAGGTGTTATTACCTTCCCGGGAGGAGTATACGAATTTCCAGGTCGTTTTATAGTCGCCCCATTGAAGAAATCATTTTATCCGTCCCGACCCTGACAGCGTTATCGGACAAAGGGAAAGAAGTGTGTCTTTATTCGACGTTCTCACGGTGTGAAACCGGCGAAAGGCGTTTTTATCTTGTTCAAAAACGATAACGAGCGACGTCGGACCGTCGCGCGCGTCGACGTCCCCGTTGGCCGAGCACACGGGCCACGGGCCACTAGCCGTTTCCCGTGGCGCGTCCGATTTTTCCCGATGTCAGCTTTTCGCTTCTAAAGTTCTCGGAGAAAGTTCATCGGCGCATCCGCAAAATGCCGTCCGGGTATTATAAAGCAATCGCAACAGTTCTTACGGAATCAATGGGACGATTTGTCGGAATAGTCGGAAGTGTTCTCGCGCCGGCAACTTGTATCTCGATTCCTGGGGAAGTTCCGAGGAAAAGGATTATTTTCCCAACAATAAGATCGTGTTCAAGTTCTTATTCCCTCGGACTGTTCCCTTGAATCTCACCGCCCCCTCCTCCCTTTAGCCCCGCCACCGGACACAGTACCGAAGACGGAGAACGTGAAACTGGAACTATTATTCTCAGTCGGAGACTTCTCGAGGTGTAATTTTCGTGAAATAATATTGAAGTAGGTGGAATTATTTCTCGCGATTACAGCTCGGTAATTGTCGCCGTGCTCGTCGTAACGTCGCTTTTAAGTGTCATGAGAAGCGTCGCGCGTCCATTCGGAAAGTTGATTAAATGCTCCTTCGCAAATTTTGAGCTCAATCGTCTACTAAAATTTCGAATTTTCATCGCTTGGTCCATTCCTTAATTCGAATGACAACAGTTAGGTTTACGGAACCCGTGAAAATGACGGGTACTAATATTTTTAATATGCGTAGAGGCGCACCCACGAGAAATCTTCGTCAAATTTATTTCTTTGGGTACACATATACAAACTATGAGAAGAATGGCAAACACCTGATAGCATCGTTCCATCGCGTCGGATCGGCAAGCGGATCGGCAACTATGTGTATTCAACTTTTCGAATCAGCTGATCGATTTTCGATCGTGTAAGAAGGGAAGAAAGAACGACGAAGTACCGGGAAGAAACATGACCGGTTCATTTCGAACGACGTTACCAAGTACTTGGTTTTCCGATTGTCAAGAGTTGACAACGGGACACCGCGGCGCTGCTCGGCGCGAGCAAGAAAGTTTCGCGTGTAAGTCCGGATTTCCAGGCGAGTCTTTCAAAACGATTTTGCGAAACCCACCGTTTCACTGGATTACCGTCGCGCGAGATTATACTTTCAATGCGCCTTCAAACTCCTCCCCCGGGGATTTGTTGCGTGTCCCGAATTTCCGATTGCACCGTGGCCCTTGCCGGAAATGATGGACGAACTGTTCGAACGTTCCCGGGATCGTGAATGTTACAACCGAGGATTACTCCACCGTTCGACTTAACCCGGCTTTGGCCCGAGTAGGCTGCCGATGTTTATGGGATTTTCAGATTTTCAGGCTCAACCGAAAATCCTTGCCAAATGGACAATTATTGTCTATATATGTAACTAGAGTGCATATCTTTGTGCTAAGTACAAAATTGTCCAAGACAAATGTAAGAAACAGAAGTTAAATGAAAGTGCAGAGCAAAACTATCTAACCGATACGCCCCATTTTTATAGAACCGTCGATAACAACACGGTAACGATTATCGTATAACAATAGCTTCATTTCGTAGGACAGAAATATGTACGTAGACTCGAACTTTGGAAGTTGTTGGGACTTGTTTGCAAGACATTACAAACAATCATGGAAAGTTACAAAATACTCTAAAAATTTGGAAGTGTATAGGACCTTTTGTTTTTAGCCTGACTGGTGTTGAAAAAACTGCAAAATCGTCATAAAGAAATACAATGAGATAAATCTTGCGGCTCTTGGATACCTTGAGCTTAACAAAGATGAATAATTTATTTCCGAGTTATTTCTGAAATTACGAACACAGAAGAGTCTTAATTTTACACGGAAGAAGATTATCGAACGAACAATAATGCGCATTAAATATTCGATCGAAAGCAGCGTTTGAAATTGTAAATATCCGAAGGTCCGCAAAGCATTCTCCGCGGGAATTTAGCGCGCGTAAATACGGCGAACGAGGAATTATTCGAACGCGGAATATTTTTCCCGGGGCTCGCGCGGTTCTTTTTTCTAAATTTCAAATAATTTTTCATTCGGTGAAAAAAGAAAAAAGAAAGAAGCGACGTTCATTTCGACTCGATCTCCCCAAGGCACATCGAAACACAGTATCGCGGAACGCTAACAACCGGGGAAAAGTGTTGCCGCATTGTACGACGAGAGACGTCCGGGCTGAAACGCGAATTCACGGCGACGCGTATTCCGTCCGAACGAATCGTTCGAGGATCCTCGACGAGCATTGCGTTTCGAACGATCCTAGGAGTCGGGGGAGGTGAAAGGCGTCGCACAAAAGAGCATCGTGCCCTGATATTTCTAAGTCGTTTCCACCCTTGCCACTTTAAAGGCAAAAGGGTGACTATGCCACATTAAGAGAACACTCGGGCCCAGGCTAAACGCACCCTTTGTCTTTCCCGGGTTCTTATGGCTCCTCGAGATCAAACGATCGAGGGTGAGCGAGCTAAAAATCGGAGCGGATTTTTATTTTACTCCTCGCCGGAAAGCGCGAGCTGGAAAATGTTGTACGATCGAAACATTTTATAAGAAAAGTCTTTCGGACGGCTTTTAACCTTTTCACGCCCGCGACGATGGAACGTTACTTCCGCGTTCGAAAACCGCTCCCTGTGTTCCCATTCGCGTGGGACATCCACCCTACACACTGGTCGAATCATTCGAGTTGTACAGATTTGAACGGTTATTACTACATCGCGAATTTTATGCATTTACGAGAAAAATAAGTAAATCGAATGCAAAACAACAACGATATTTAAAGAATTTACAAATACTATTGTATTGCGTTCAACTCTACGATGTCACCAAGAAAAGAAATAAATTCTTTCTCACCAAGAAAAAAGACCATGCCTCGTTGACAGACGTGTTTGTCGATTTCTCCGAAGCTTGTAAATGTCTTTTTAAGTCCAGTGAAAAAAAAACGGCTAATTTATCGTTAAAATGAAAAATTATTCAGTTTCTAAAAGCTGGATGAAAATAGTCTTGAATAGGGTTAGGGTAGCTAATTCGGTTAAAACTTTGACTAAGGTTAAATAAAATTATAATATCTTTATTTAGTTTATAACGCTATTCCTAGACGAAGCAAGGTCCACCTTAACTTCAATTTTGATCATTTTAATGAAAAAAAAAAAAAAAAATGGAATATCTCTTTTTTAATATTCATTACGTTTTAAAAATAGGTGAAATTAATATAGGCACGGTAATTGGTATCCGCACAGTAGTAATCGGGTCCCTAACCCTATGTGGAACTCGCAAAAGTTGTAACACTGACCGGAAAATTCAGTGGCAAGTTAAACCCCTGCACTTTGAACGAGGAATCGACCGTTGAAGTATGGATATGAGTATGCCAGCCATCTATGGTGCCGTAAAGGGTTAGGGCGTCTCCGAATCCCTCGTTCACCGTGGCCCCGGCACTCTTTTTATAGTGCATTGAAGGCGTGCGATAAAATCGGTACACAACGATGTCATTGAATTTGATCCTTCCTCTCCGGAGCTGCCGGCACTGCCGGCACTGCCGGCACTGCCCTCTTGAAGTATCCGACCTAGAAGACGAATACCTGGTGCCCTACAGGTATCTGCAGCAAGCCACGGTGAATTCTTCTTTCAGGATGTATCGCGTGGTCAAGACCACCGACACATTCCCGCTGGTACCTTGCCTGCCGGTAGCCATTCACTGTTTAGCACATAGCATTTCGATGCAACTTTAAGTACCATCCGGTCTACCTGTACTACCTTGCCTCACCGGTACTTCACCCTCATTTCCCCGAAGATCCTGCGGTCGTTCGGGTTCTTTTAGATTCGGCACGTTCGCCGAGTTTCATCGTTGAAAGGAGCCTCGTGACTGCTGCGGGGATCGTTGCATCCTCTTCCGCGAAATTCTTGTTCCTCGGTTTAAATTGTCGGACGGAATATCTCTGTGGTATTAATCATCGTAAAAGTAAAATTTTTTGCAGTCGAGACACGATTCGCATCGAATGCGTTCCTAGTAGATCGCGGGTTTCTATGTATTCGTGCCCGGTAATTGGTACCCCAAAGCAATCGGGTCCCTTAACCTAATTTCAGCTTGCCAAAATTAACGAAGGAAGAAAGAAATTTTCGTATGGCTTCTGTTTCTTGCTGTTAATACAAATCATTCGTACTTTGCTAAAACATCCGCAGTCTAGTCTCAAGATAGAAATATTTTTGAAATGCATTCGAACGATTTGCAGAACGATCAACATTTTTTATACATTGTACAGTAAATTAATTCTTCGTCGGTAAGTTTGTACCACACAATGTCCTCGTCTGTATCAAGCAACTTTTGTTGAAACGTTTTTTTCGTGGCACCATTCTCTCAAAAGGTATCTCACTGTAGCGAGATAAAACAGACACCCTGTATGCAAACTGTCTTGCGCGTACCATCTGAAAACCAGAAAGGTCGTCTCCGTAGCAGTCTTGACGATATCAAAATTTCGGAATGACGTGTATATCTGCGTGGGCAACATTCGTCCGTTTCAGTTTACGACAACCGTGAGACACAATCGGCGTTCTCGCGGTCGAGTTCGCACTCTCCGGCGCACAGTGGGCGAAAATGCCATTTTCGCGCTCTAAAATAATAACTTCTAATAATAACTTCATTAGAGATGATCGAATGAAATTTAATAGATAAAAAGGTAACATTTATAGCTTCAAATTGCAACAAAAATCAATTTCAATTTACACGGTGTTTATTAATTGCACAGGTTTTAAATAAATTATAGAATAAGTGGAATTAATATATCTGTTCTTCTGAGATTAATATTCCTGAAGTAAATCTGTAATTTCTGGTAGATTTGTTGCAAGTTGTCGCAAATGAATTTTTTTGCATTGTTTGGTCAACTGATCATAGTTTATCACGGTACAGTCGGTGCAAGGTTCTATTAGGTTCCGGCTGAGATGTGCATGTTTATAATTCAAATTCCGACGAAAAACTTGTGCTCGCTTGAAAAAACTATAATTTTTAAAATGTAATAACAATCGCTCGTGTCAACGTCGTTTTAAATCCTAGAAGATGTAATCTTTCGTATTATCTAAACCCAGCTCAGCTATTTCTAATAGTTTTCTTTTAAACTGCACTTGAATATTGGAAAAATCATGTGAAAGCAGACAATTTCACGTTCTTAATTTTTTCCACGAACTTTACCGGCCTCCTGTGGGTCGTGAGGGGGGATAAAAAATTTTTTGTGGATTTGCTTCCTTTGGAATGTTCTTAAAACATCCCCATCACTCGTTTATCTAAAAATAAAAAAAAAAAACATGTTTTCATTTCCGAGCGCCGAAATCGCGTTTTCGCTATGGCGTGTTTCGCTACAGAAATGAAAGTCGCACGAAGGAACATTCCCGGTCTCTCCCTCCGGCCGAGCGACTCAAAGTGTCAATGGCTGTCACTCAGCTTCTGTGGCAGGAGCCCTCGTACACCACCCTCCCCTGACGGCGTCTCAACATTGAAATGCGTCGGAACGTTAAGAGTAGGTTTGTCTAGGAAGGGGGTGGCGAAGGGGTCGAAAAGGGAAACGGCGAGGAATCGCAGGCGGCTTGATAACGAGTGGAGCTCGGAGAAGTGGAGCACGCCTAAGCAGAAAGAGAAACGGGCAAGAACGGAATAATTGGAGAGAGATAGCCGGCGCGGGTAACCAACGAAGATGTTGATGAACGAGGAGAAAGAAAACCGAAACAGGGGGCGGGGGAGGGGGAGGGGGAGGGGGTGGATTTCTCTGCCCTTGCTGTTCCCTGACTCTTCACTCTTTCGTTTTTCTCTCCGGATGCATAATGAGGAGAGAGACGGAGAGAGTTGGCCATCGAGACTGTCGAAGGACGGGGGCGGGAAAGGGCAAGATGGCGCGCGATGGAAATGGAAACGGCGTAGGGGTGGGAACGAGAAAGAGCAGTTCGACCAGCCTGAATTTTCTGGCCATTTCTTCGTCTGCTTTCCCCTCTTTCCGAGCGACTGCCGCTATCTCTCGAGTCGCTTTGCATCTGCACTGCAATCGAGTCTGCTCGATTCACCGTACTATTCGATTAGTTGTTTCGTTGTTGATGCAAAAAATAAAGATATTGAGAGGCGAAAACGATTTCTGTCGCTCGTGACCTTCTTCAAGAAAGGGAATAAAGTACTCCCGCAGATTTAATGTTCATTCGATGTTAGATTTTATCGACTATCTCCACTTTATTCGATTAAATTACTGGTGGGGCCACGATTATTCGAACCTTCGATGTCCGAAGTGTTGTTTAATATCCTAGCATGCTTTAAATGTAAATAACTCAATCTAAAGCGATATACGTTATTTATTGTAGAAACGAATACCAATTCCAGCATTACAACTATTCTAATATTCGAATAGTCACCCTTCTCTGTCTGGTGCGAATAATCGAGTTTCTACTAATAATAATCGGCTTTCGTCGTTTTTCGGATGAGGCTACCTTTGTTCTCGAGCGGGCCGAGAGAAAACACAGAGGATGAGCGGAGAGGCGAGAGGCCATAAAGTAGCGACAGACCATAAAGTTAAGAAAAGGATAGAATATGACATAAGCTCTCGTTCTGGCACTAATTGTAAGCGGTGTCGAGCGAACAACTTCAAAAGAAGAAAAGGGGATAGCGAGTTTCTTATGTCGAAAGAAACATCGTCGTCTTGTATCGAAAGAACACTGATGTATGCATATAGAGATCGGTGACGGATCAGACAGCCTCCACAATACCTTCGCAAGTAATTACCAAAGCATAAATAAGTAACTAATTTTTAAAAAATTACCTGTCGCAAGACCGAAGAAATTTGCGGAAGGACCAACAAGTTTCGTTTCACGCATTATTATTTTAAAGTAAAGTGATGAAATTGAAAGAAACAGAAACATCCCCGGATTTTATTAATATTCATCTTCTGTTATGCGTTTCGCGTGTGCAAGGCACTAGGATAAATGAAACATGTTCGTTAAGAAGCCGATTGTTTGCGCAACAGCGAAAAATGAATCGATCTTGGGGCTTCAGGCGGGAGATGAAAACAATTAGCTGGCTGAGCAACGGAATTCTAGGAACACATTATCGTGACTCCGAGTGAACCGTATATAACGCGGTATCCTCACGGTTGCGTGATCCTCAATTGCCACGGTACTTGTGCATGCAACGCTACACGTATTCGTCATCTCAATTATTATTTCAGTGCACCGGCTCAATGTCAAGCTCGCCATTCTACCTTAATCTCGAATAGAGGAGCCGGCCACTATTAATCGTCTCCTAATACAGGCGACCACCTTAAACCTGACAAAATGTTAATTAACGATAAACGCAAGCAGAGTCGTTTAATGAAAGCGTAATGGGCCAAAGGGAATGTAATTCGCACTGTGTTGATCTACGTACCATGCCGCAGAGGTCGTTTGCACGGCCATGGGTAATTTCCATTCCGGAGCAACTTTGATGCGACCGTGATTCTCTGCGTGACATTTTTTCTTGTCCAAGTGATTTCAATTGGAAACTCGAATAAAACGTTCTATTAGCTGGATCGAAAACAATTCTCCTCGCTGAGACGAAACACTTTTAATGTAATATCCGAGTGCAAAATACTTCTGAATAAAATTAAGCATTTTCTGGGATTCTGTCTGTCTGTAAAGAGCATAAAAAATCCCACCGTCCTCGACCCCAGCTACAGGAATCATCCCAAACGGGTGTTCTTTTTAAACGATCACATAGATTTATATTTGCAAAATAAAAATTAATTCAAAGGCACGAAGAGCAATAAAGTAATTCGTATTCGCAATTTTTTTGTGACGTCTGTGAAGCAAATAGTTAAATATTTTTTTTTGCATTGAATTACGTAGTATTCTTTCGAAGTGTCCAAAGGAAGGGTTTATCAAAAAACAGTTCGGTTTTTCCCAACTTTGTATAAACTACTCGCGAATTCGAGTCTGAACGCTCTGCAAAGTAAAGTCGACATTATTTTTTAACTAAAATTTGAGATATTAATTTTTGGGGGCATTTTTAGGGTAAGTTTTAACGGAAAAATATTCATTCTAGCGTGTAAGGATTTTTCAACATTTGGTTGGGATTTCACTGACAACGAGACATGTCGAGGACCAGTTGCAAAAATATCGTTTCGAGAAAAACGCGTCCATAGTTTTACATTCAATCATTTTGCCAATAATCTTTTTTTTTTTTGTTTTTCAACGTACTATATTTCATCGAAACTTGTCCAATAGTATTCGTCGTATCTCCTGGAAGTGCGGTGTAAGTTTTTTCTATTAAAAAGAGATGGATCATCGTCAAAACTCGTATCGTGCGCGTGACAGTTAGCTATGACTTTCCGGCGGAAGACGTGTTTATTATTGGCAGTATTCCCGACAGTGCGATCAATTTTTCTGTTTCGCATCGTTGGAAATTTTTCGTTTTAAAATTAAAATTGAAAGGTAAAATTAGGATGATTTATTCATAGGTATACACAATAAGATTCGAGCAATAAAATGGAAAATATGTTATCTAGACGATACGAAAATATGTTACCTTTGAATTTTAATTTAAAAACGCTACGAACTTTCCCGATCAGCGCAGGCGAGGTCCATCTTTTGACCAGGAGCGTATCCCCTTACCGAGTACTATTTTCGCAGGAGCAGGAAATGGTGGGAGTGCTCATAACGTATCGCTAAGCGCGCGAGCTCCGGTCAGTTCCGACTTCACCTCGGCTGCAGCTCATTTCGAAATGCAAGGGAGGGTACATATTGTCAAAAGCATCCCTGGACAAGTTTCTTTGTCGCATGACGCGACGGCGAGATCTCGGGCATACCTTCGCGGAGCAAGCTTTCGTAAAATTCAGCGGGCCATCCATTAGGGCGTCAGTTTCCCGAAAGAATGCAGGTGTGTCCCGGTTCCCAAAAACAAAATTCCTGGCGGTCCGCGTCGCGTCGCGTCGTCTGCGAGACGATATGACAACGGGTCCCCGGCGGTAACGCGTTCCCTTTCAGCGCGAAAAAAGAGACCCGGGGGTAGGAGGGACTTTCCCTTAGTGGATGCAATTACTGGAAAAAAGGCGAGGCGAAGAGGATCGCGCGACCATTAATTATACGGAGGGGTGGCTTGTGAGAAAAAAAAAAAATAAAAGGAAGGAAGAAGCGTGAAGGGTGACACAGAGGAAAGAGAAAATTTCACTCTCGCGGACGAGGAGGAAAATGTAGGCGGAGTACCCGCCTTATATTTCGACAGCATTGTGAGGACGACGGCCAGCGAACGGGAGGGTGGAAAAATTGCAAAGGACCGTAAGGAAAAAAGGAGAATCGGGGCTGGACGAAGAGTTGTCGAGGGAGCGGCGTACACCGGGAGAAAGAGGTGCTTCGTTCAGCGTTGACCGCTCGTGAAATTTCGTCGCCATTGCATCAGGTAATTGAAGGTGTTATCCGCGTGAGATCTTCCTCCGTTTCGCCGATAAACCGACGTGGCTCGGTGCGGAGCGGTGCGGAGTCGCGTCGTCGCCGACTATCTCTCATCTCTTTAAATCATGCCACGGCTACACCGAGGTTATGCAAATGACAGCCGGGGCCGTGTCGATGAGAAAAGTCGCTCGTCTATTTAATACGACCGTCTTAATTGCTCGAAAGGCGGAATAGTTTCTCTTGCCAAGGGTGGCGGCTTCATTGTACAGCTCGTTAAGAGATTTCTCCATTTTATTTTTCCCTTAAGAGCACCGAGGAGATGAGAATTGGCTGAATCGTCGCTGTTAAATGCCTGAATGCGAATGGGTCCGCTCGCTGCAAATAAATGATCGCCCAGTGGTAGGGGAGTCGCGAACAATTGTTTCGAGCTGGTTTATGCCCAGGGATGTTGTAGCTTCTTCTTGGTATGCTATCGGTGCGCTCCGAGGAACGTTCTGCCTTTACTGCCTCTGAAGAACTTCGGCAAAGGATAGAAGAGAAATCTGACTGGAATCTCAGTCTTTGTACAATCTTCCCGACGCACTGAAAACCATCGATACCGCAGTTTAACCCACTCGACACTGTCACGAATTATTTACAGCGGTGGACAAAAGTATTCGCACGCTCTTCACCAAGGAATCGCTTCTTTCAAATTCGACAAATTTCCCCTATAGTTTGGTGTAGTCCCCTTTCTAGATATTTACCAAAGAATGTAATTTGTAAACTGTGATTGACTTTTTAAAATTGTACGCATTGTATCATCGTGTTTTTTTTTTTCAGTCATGTTGTTATTTTTCTCCGAATAGTTTATGTTGTGAGAGGAAATTATTTTCATTTGCCTGTATAATCTATAATTTATATCAAAATAGTGAATGGATCGAACGAATGTTTGTCTAGTGTTTTTTTTTGCAAAAGCGTTAGTCTTTTGTCTTATTTCTGCTTGCTAATCATAAAATACGGTACCAATAAAAAATAAATAATAATAAACGGCGTTTGAGATACGACATGTAATTGAATTGACTGGAGGCTGAATCGAAGTAACCAATTAATTGGAAATGCAAATGTTAGCTTGATAAGGCTTCCTCTCAGAGTAGTTCAAGTATACGTTTTTTCATGGACCAAACGCGTTTAATTTTGTAGCGTCCTCTTTTAGTTAAACATCCTTTTGCCTTGGAGCAGACGCAAACGATCAATAACCCGAAAAGAGATCTAAATCACGATAGAACTTTTGTTTGCGCTTGGTTTAACGCGTAGCGAACCCTAACTAATTGCGTACCATCGATTCTACGGATACACAGCGAAGAATGTTCCCCTGGAAATAAAAATAACAAGACAGTGGAAAGAGTAAGGATACAATCTATCCGGGCGCTGTGTTTTATTTCGCAATCCTTTCTCATCCTTTCGGATATTAGGAGTCCAACGTTGCCAAATTCAGAATCAGCATTTCAAATCGCTGCTTAAAATCTAATAAGTGAACTGCAAAAGGCCGAATGAAAAAACTTTGTTACGAGTCCAAATCCTCAACGAAAAATGTTAACTATTATTTAACCTTCACACTTTCCTCGGAGATAATTACACAATTTACACGGTAGATCCTCTGCTGATAGTTCACCCATTCTCGCTTCGTGAATAGTTCAAGCGTTCCATTCGTATCTTCGCACCGTGAAGAAGTACATCGGTTTAAAACGCAATCAGAGGAATATAATTTACAGTACGGTAAGACCTCGATTATCCGATGTCTTCGGTAGCCGAGCATGCTTCAAATGTAAATAGCTCGATCGAAGGCTGTTTTCTAATATCGAAACAGTCATGTTCTTCTGTTTGATTCGGATAATCGTGGTCGTCCACTGTACCAGGGAATAGAAAATAGACGAATTTCTTATTCAAGAAAATTTACTTACAGGTTCGTACCGTGCACTAAACGTTCAAGAACGTAAGAATTTATTAAAATTCTTCGGGGCTGAATATCCCGAAGGGAAAACTTCGCAGAGACGAATTTTGCTCGACATTCTCGAATTACTTTTACGGGATGAAGAATCCCGTGCTTCTGCATCGTGCCGGCAGTGTTCGATGCATTTTGTATCAGTGTCGCGGGAAACAGCGTCGTGCCTTGGCCACTTATGGTCTAGTCCCACTGCTGAACATGCAAGTTCTCCTCGAATCTTCCTCGGGGCTGTTTCGAACGCGTCACGCTTTCGCGCGCGACCTCCGGATCAAATTGATACAATATCCGGCGTTGAATTTCATTTGATGAAAAAAGAAAAACGAAAAACGAAATGAAAAGAAAAGAGAAGAAAGGAAAAGAACGGGGAAAAAGAATTGTGCCTCCGGCTGGTTTTCCCAGTCGCGGGGAACAGAGCGAGCGCGCGCGCGCGTCACACCGTGATCGAACCCGGTCTACAAACGTGACCGACGGCCCGGAGAATTGAAACGCGCGAAAAGAACGGGAGAACAATGCGGCCGACAGACAACGGAAGCTCCAAGGAGATCCGGCGAATAACCTTTGATTTGTCCTCCTTAATCAGCAACTTTTGCCGATCTCGCAGAAATTGGATGTATATACCGTGGTGGTCTATAGTTTCGTCCCCACGCTTTTTCACGCGTTTCCAATAGTCTGACAATAAAAATGTTTCGCACTCAAATTAATCGGTTGTCGATGGTCTACGAATCGTACGATTGGGAATTTCAGAAAGAGTTTCGTCATCAACGAAATATTGCACCGTGTATATCTGATCGCGTAATTTTGTAGATGATTTCGATGTTCTACTATGCTATGACCTTGATTTGGCCTTCAACTGAGAAATTGTTATTAAATAGCAAGTTTTCTTGCGTAACAAAGCGAAATTGGAAGTTAAGTAAAAGACCCTATGCATAAATATTTGTCATTTAATCACAGCTAATGTTCGAGTATTAATACGGAAATTTATTTAACGAGTTTTAATTTTTAAAACACTTTAGAATTAAAATTAAATCAATAATTCTATTAACTGAATGGTTAAAATTCAATTGGATTATCTCTAAATTCTCTCCCGATTTTACTATATCAGCGAATTAAGAGTACCCGAACTCAATTAACGAAAATCGCACAAGTGCATTCATACCATTATTAATTATTAAGCCTCCAAAAAGACTTCCTATAGTCAATTATGTGCATTTTTGTACTGTGACAATTTTTTTCCGTTTTCTTCGTTAATAATGAAGAATTATTGTTATTATTTTAAAAAATTTTTATTTCTTCATAAAGTACGTATTTACCACGGAATTAAATTCTCTGTACGAAAAGTAAAGTAATATTTTAATTATGTTTACAAAAAACCAAAATATATTATTTCGAGCTTTAATTGGAGAAGCGTAATCGATCTATTTATTTTATCCTGCCTAGTAGAAGCAGTTGAAACAATACAACTACCGAAACTAAGCGGGTATTTATCCGGATATCCCGGTTATGGAACGAGTAGTGCAAACTTTGAAGTTGATTTCCTTTTACCGGCAAACAGTTTTTTTAACTGTAAATATTCGATCATAAACGAGTTAAATAACGATTCGATTATGCTTGGAAACATGAATGTTTCTTTCAAGACGAAATAAAATGTTATTCTTTCGTAATCAATATTTAAGAAAACAAATTGTCTTTTTTCTTCCGTGACTACGGACTAATCGCTGTAGCTCTAAAGAAAAGGCAAGGTACGGCAAGGGGCTAAAAAAGTATAAGAAATTTTCCAAAGAATCCAAAATTGCGTAAATGGTGTAATTGGCCAGTTTCGCCGAAGCGCATGCTGTTTCCGAGATTCGCTTGATCCAGGGTCGCGGGGCCGTATCGATAGCATCTTGTTCGGATCATTAGAGAGGTATGCACCAGGAACGTGACGATGCAGCGAGCGCGTTTCAAGCGTGCAATTCTCTGATGTGCTCGCGCGCTCGCTCGGCCGGCCGCTCACACGTTCGCCAGAAACACGCAGGCGAGACGTGTGTGGAGACGAGTACGAACGGAGCCGGAGAGAGAGTCAACGCACCGAGTAGCTGGATCAATGAGGCTGATTACTCAGCCCGATTCTCTTGTAGACGCGAGGCAGACTCTCTCTCTCTCCCTCTCCCTCTCTCTCTCTCTCTCTCTCTCTCTCTCTCTCTCTCTCTCTCTCTCTCCGGCTGCTTATTTTCCGGGGGAATGTCGCCGGGGGAATTAAATCGAATTGAAAACGCTTCAATTACGGGCCAGGGACGCATGCAGTCAAGTGCAAGGTGGTCTATAGCCGTTCCCGGTTCCAGAGGTGCGGACCCGCGAAAAGGGTGTGGATGCGAGCTCTTAGGGCGCATGCTGCACACCCGAACTACCAAATCCAGACCAGAGAAATCCTCTTTCGAAATGAAACTCTTGCGACCGAGCCTCGTGGAATTTTCGACACGGGTCGTCGACGAAGTCTTACGAACTTCTTTCCCCCCATTTGAACCGTGGAAATACATTGTCTGCACAGGGTGAGTCGATCAAAATTATCACCTTGTTTATCGACTTTATTAAAAAAATGTTTGAAATTGTTGGAAACCAGGGTTCTGCGTTACCGATCATAATCGTAATCGCGACATCTCCGTTTATAGTAAAGAACAACATATGTAGCAAAGCGTGCGAATCCCTCACTCTGTGTGTAGCCGCGTGCGAAGAAGGTCATTTATGTTTTACTCAGTCCGGTTCGAAGTGTAACGTACAAAATATATATATCTATAGACCACTAAAAGGAGTTCTTAGTCACTGCGTAATACCTGCAATCTACAACAGGTTATGGGCCCAGAGCCAGTATTAAGCTAAGAATTTTCGTCATTAAATTGAGTTCTAATATTAAAAGAACGGCCACATTGTTCAGAGGGCACCGGCTCAACCGTCGAAGAAACATTTCGACGACCTTCACGACAAACTAAAAGTCGGTGAGTTTCGCACGTTGCTTTAGAATAAATAATAGCTGAAATCGTTATTTTGTTGCTACGGGTGGACGAATCGAGAGAAAAACATTATAAATTTCTCCTTTCAAACGAAGTATTCCATTACGTAATACAATGACCTCCCAAACAAGTTCAACCACGCCGATAAATGTACTTGGTAATATACCATCAATAGATCCAAAATTAGACGGTACTTCAAATTATTCCACTTGGAAATTTATAATGAAAATGTCACTTATTGGGCTAGACTTGTGGGATTGCGTCACAGTACCAAATGGAAATACCATAGATTCAAAAAAGGATCAGAGGGCATTGGCGGCCATTTGCTTAAACGTTAGGTCACATTGTTATGTACACGTAAAGGACGCAACAACAGCCAAACTTGCGTGGGAAAAACTAGCAAAAGCCTACGAGGACAACGGCTTATCACGCATTTTAATTTTAATGAGAGCGTTATTCAAATTAGACTATGCAAATTTTGAAAGCATGAACCAGTACGTATCAGAGGCTTTAAATTTGTCTCAAAAACTTGCAGACATCGGTAGCCCAGTAGAAGACAAATTACTGGCAGTTATTCTATTGGCCGGTTTACCACCGGAATATAAACCGATGGTAATGGCACTTGACAGTTTGCAGGTGCAGATCACAACGGATCTGGTAAAAACTAAGCTATTGCAAGAAGATGTAAAAGTTCAGCTCGAAAATAACCCAAGTGACGTAGCATTCGCCATAAAACAGCAACAAAAGTATCACGATAAAAAAGCATTTCAGTTTCAGAAAAAACCTACAAAATGCTATGGTTGTGGAAAATTAGGACACATCAAGCCAAATTGCAGAAATTTAAAACCAGAGTCGTTAGGAGAAAATTCAAAATCTTCGAAAGGTCAAAGAAATAACAATTGGAGCTTATTGACTGCTTTGATGGCAAATACTAAAAGGGATGGTTGGTACATCGACTCGGGCGCCACAAACCACATGTCGCCAAATAAACATTGGATGATAAATTATACTGCAGGAGAGAAACAAACGGTAACAGTTGCCGACAATAAAATTCTCCATACCACAGGAAACGGCAACGTAATTGTAAAAATCAAAGGTCAGTCAGAAAACAAAATTATTACTAATGTTTTACATGTACCTGATCTGAATGCTAGCTTGTTGTCAGTGAATAAATTAGCCAACAAGGGTTTTATATTAGTATTCGACGCATTTGGTTGCAAATTGTACAATAACTCCGATTTCCAAGCAAAGGGAGAAGTGTTGGTGACAGGAACTGTCGAAAACGGATTATACAAATTAGATGCAGAACCGTTAGTAAGTAGTGCATACAATGTCGTATGCAACCAACAAACTCAAGAGCTTTGGCATAAAAGGCTTGGCCACCTAAATGATCGCAGTATGACGTTGTTGAGGAAAGGTTTGGCGTCCGGGATTCACTATAATGAGCGTATTAAAAAACCATGTATAACTTGCATCAACGGAAAGCAGACCAAATTACCATTTGACAGTAAAGGTCGGAAAAGAGCAGATGAATTTTTGGGAATTCTGCATGCCGACGTCTGCGGTCCATTTCCACAGATAAGCTGGTCTGGTGCACGATATGTATTTATTTTAGTTGACGATTTTTCATGTATGACCTTTTGTTACTTCCTAAAGCATAAGAGCGAAGTAACAACGGCCTTTAAGGAATTCAATGCCTGGGTAACGAATGAAAAAGGCAAAACCATAAAAATATTTAGAACAGACAACGGAACAGAATTTATAAATAAGGAAATGAAAGAATTTCTAAAGAATAAAGGTATCCGTCACCAAACAACCATTCCGCACACTCCTGAGCAGAATGGAGTAGCTGAACGAGCTAACCGAACGATAATTGAAAAAGCAACCTGCATGCTGCAAGATGCAAATTTGAATAAAAAATACTGGGAAGAAGCAGTACGCACAGCTGTATATTTAAAAAACCGTTCGCCTTCAAGAGCAATTAAAGGCAAGACGCCATATGAAATATGGACCAACGAGAAAGTTGATCTAAGGCATTTACGCGTTTTTGGATGCAAAGCCTATATGCATATTGAAAAACAACAACGAACAAAATTCGATAAAAAGGCGAAAGAATGTGTCTTTGTGGGTTATTGCTTAGACTCAAAGGGATACAGGTTAATAGACTTACAAAACCCAAAGCGGGTACTAAAAGCAAGAAATGTCGTATTTATAGAAAACGAATTCCCTGCACAAAAAGAAGAAAAGGAAAATAGCAGCAGCACGATTAATTTTCGAGAAGAAAATTTGTTCTACGATATAATTCCTGATAGAACAGAGCAAGAAAACAACTTCCAGTCGGAGGTAGACGTACCTACAATGGAGGATAACGATTCATCTTCAACCTCCAACGAAGACATTAGTTTCGAGTCCGTAAATGATACTGATAATACAGTAGAATTTGAGATAGATAATCTTTCAACGCCTCTACCAGAGAGGAGATACCCAGAAAGGGAACGAAAGTCAAGAGAGTTTCCGGGTATGGCCAGACATCAGGCGTTCTTCATGGCAAATTCTGACCCAAAGTCCGTAGAAGAAGCGTTGTCTAGTCGTGAGAGTGAAAGATGGAAAAACGCTATGAAGAAAGAATTCGAAGCTCTCAAGAAAAACGAGGTATGGGATTTAGTTACTCTTCCAGAAGGAAACAGAGCCATAAAGTCGATGTGGGTCTTCAAGTCAAAAACGAACGAAGATGGTAAGGTAGTAAACTACAAAGCTCGCCTAGTGGCAAAGGGCTGTTCACAGTCCTTTGGCACGGATTTTAATGAAACTTTTTCGCCTGTTAGTAGATATTCCACTATTAGGACCTTATTTTCGCTTGCGTTACAATTAGACATGAGTATAGATCACTGGGACGTATCAACAGCATTTCTCAATGGAAAATTAGACGAAGAGGTATATATGGAGCAACCCAAAGGTTTCATCATCGAAAAAAACAAGGTCTGTCGGCTAAAACGCGCGATATATGGATTAAAACAATCTGCGCGAGTATGGTATAAAAGAATTCACAATATTTTAATAAAATTAGAATTCAAGGCAAACATGAGTACCTCGTGTGTGTACTATAAAACGGTAAATAATTCAAAGTTAATAATTTGTTTATATGTTGACGATATATTAGTATTTAGCAATAACGTACAAGAAAAAATCAAATTAAAAAATCAATTAGCCTCGGAATTTTCGATCAAAGACCTAGGTGAGGTAAAATCAATATTAGGAATCAGGGTAACAAGAAAAGAAAATTGTATTTATTTAGATCAAAGTAGTTATATAAAAGACATCTTACAGAAATTTAATATGGAAAATTGTGAACCAGCCAAAACTCCGTATGCGGTGGGAGTAAAATTAGAAAAGGCAACTGTAATAGATGATCGTCCATACCAGGAGATGATGGGTCATCTCAATTATCTGGCCCTGTGTACACGACCAGACATTGCCCATACTATAAGTTATCTTAGCAAATTTAATAATAGTCACAGTGAAGAGCATTGGTATGCGGCGAAGCGTGTTTTACGATACCTAAAAGGGACTATGGATCTTTGTCTAGCATACAGAAAATCCGGTATTGATGTTACGGGTTTCGTGGATGCAGATTACGCAAATGATAACGAGGATCGAAAATCTTACAGCGGATTTGCCTTCCTACTGGGTGGAGGAGCTGTAATATGGCAGAGTAAAAAACAAGCGTCAATAGCGATTTCAACGAGTGAAGCCGAATATATTGCACTCTCTGAAGCTTGTAAGGAAGCGAAATTTTTGAATAACTTTGTATA
Organism: Halictus rubicundus; assembly: GCF_050948215.1. Lineage (NCBI taxonomy): Eukaryota > Metazoa > Arthropoda > Insecta > Hymenoptera > Halictidae > Halictus > Halictus rubicundus. The sequence goes on along the minus strand of NC_135149.1, from coordinate 32,542,135 downwards.
TGAAATTACAAATAGGAAAATTCTAATAACCGTGTTTAACGATAGTCAGTCAGCGTTAGCGTGGGCAAACGAACAAATGCCGTACAGTCGCACGAAACATATTGATATTAAAAATCATTTCGTACGAGAAGCGGTAAAATCAGAAATTGTAAAACTACGCTATATAAACACAAAAGATATGATCGGCGATATTTTGACAAAAGCGTTAACAGCGGAGAGGCACATTAGACTCGCAAAAGGGTTAGGATTACATTTACAGATGTAGCGATTAGGTGGGAGTGTTGGAAACCAGGGTTCTGCGTTACCGATCATAATCGTAATCGCGACATCTCCGTTTATAGTAAAGAACAACATATGTAGCAAAGCGTGCGAATCCCTCACTCTGTGTGTAGCCGCGTGCGAAGAAGGTCATTTATGTTTTACTCAGTCCGGTTCGAAGTGTAACGTACAAAATATATATATCTATAGACCACTAAAAGGAGTTCTTAGTCACTGCGTAATACCTGCAATCTACAACAGAAATCAAATTTATTGTACCCGACGGGTTCTTTTAAGACCTTATATTTTCTCTGGTACCTCGGGGTGACCTCGAGTTTTTCAAATGGTATCGTATATTGTAGTAACAAAAAAATATGCGGTCCAATTTGAAAAAAAATGAGCCTTCTAACGAGCTCCCTAAGAGCTTCTAATGACCATCGCTGGTATTTAGCAATTATCCCCTATTAATCGTCGCCGAGTGAAACAGCTTTTTCGAAGTCTCGTGACTTTTCCTTATCGACGAGCACACCGCGACTCGCCCTTTCTTCCGCGACAAAGGGAGCCGCGGAACAGACCGGTCCCATGGAATATTTTTCCCTTAAGCTTTATTAAAGGAGACGAGCCTCGGCCGCCTTTGTTTCTTTCATTTCTCGAAAGCGGATACGGGAAATTTAATTTGGCTCCTTTCATCTCGACAATGAGCGAACTGGATTTTAGAGTAAGCCTGCTCTGAAACTGATCCTATTTTCAACGAATCGGTGCTCGCCTTTAAATTTTTAGTGTTTGCCAGCTTCTGCTTACGACCAGCTGAGTTTTTGTTTGTTGTATCGTGTGAATCGTGTACCAGGTTCTTTCTGCGGTTGAGCTCGTCCATGTTCGAAAATTTCATTTTTTCACTTTCATTCCCTTGCTTTACGAGTTCCCGACAATTACCCTAAGTAGAACCATCTCGGCCGAATATCGGTGAATATTGATAAAAATAGTATTATAGGATATGAAATAATATTCACACGTAATTGTTGGATTTTGATCTGGTTATGAAATAAACTAACGCCAAGAATTCCTATTAAGTGAATGTGAAATTGCCCTCGCTTTTAAACAATTGATTGAGGAATGCTAAACTGATTTTGAAAAGACTATTGGAAAAGTGCCAGTACGTAAAGTGTTAATAACCCCTTAAATCTCCTATAACACTTTTTCTTCGATGTTATACAATAGTGTTATTACAATATGTAGATACTGCCGAGTCGACGAATCTAAACTTGTTAATATTAAGTGACGCCTAAGAGTTGGTATACTAAGCACTTGGGTGACGCAATCAGTTTTTCCTATTGGAAAGCAATGTATTACGTTTTAGTCTGGATATATATTGGTGTATTAATTATTCTTGTCATGTACAACACATTTTAACGTTCAATATTTGATATATATATATGTTACGTGTATGCTACCACGTTTACACAGACAGAAGTTAAACAGCCATTTATTAGACCGTTATTTCTCTTATCAAGTAATCTAAATATTAACCGTTCGTGATAATGACCGTAAACATTGATCCGCATGTAAACAGGGGAGAATTAATTGACTGCACAGTTTTAAACAAAATTACATTTCTCATTTACTTAACGTGGTCGCTACCACCGTCACACATGTGTCGCGTTTACAATCTCGCAGTTTAATTAAAAACAGTCAAACTAATATTATACACTCGGTTGTTTCATGTCCTACTGCACAGCATTATATTCAGAGAGTTCATGATTTTCTTTTGCTAAATGGTTTTGATATTTCATGGAGGTATTGCGTTGCATTTAGTAGAACGTTTTAACATTGAAGGTAAGCAGCGGAAGAACTGAAAATATCGCCCAGAAAATTATATTTGTAATCGAAATTTGACCCGAAGATGCGACATTTGCGGAGAGAATACCGTAATTCCTAATCCTGAACGGATATAGGATAGTAAGAATGGTTCAGAAAGTTGGAAAAGACAGAAAAAGTGGTAGGAGCTGCAAGTATGGCAAGCAAGAAGGGCAAATAAAACGGTATAAGTGATATGGAATAAATAGAGTAAGTATGTAAGTAATATGAAACAAATAGAGCAATAATAATACAAAAACGAATGCACATAAGGAAGTGTGAGCAGTAAACCATGTCTAGACTTGACTATGAAGTCGAGATAAAAAGTATTCTGCTGCCATTTAGCGTTGATCCCCTCCTTTGGAATTCCTTTGATGTCCTCTACGTTTTCAAAGCCCGTTTCTAATTAATACAGGAAGGCAGGTGAATTTCTTCTACTGCGTTCTGCAATATTTTTGCAATTTACAGAAGCGGAGGCGGCTAGTGGCGTAATATTCAAATATGAAATATTCACCGGATCGTAAAACTCAAAGGACGTTTACAATTCGGAGCGGGGAAAAAAATACGCGCGGATGAATTCTTTCGCGAGCGCTTCACCTGTTTCATCTCGCGTGTCTCGTTTCCCTCCGATTTTTTCTTTGGCTTTGCTTGGCTTGGCTTGGCTTGGCGACGCACATGGGTCTCGAGATTCTCACCGTCATGTCAGTTTGTTATTATCGGGGCTCGGAATCCCTTCGAGTTACCGTTCTGTAAAATCCTCTTCACGAATATTTTTCCAGGATGCCGACACCTGTTCCGACTTATCGATATAAATTCTCTGCGTACCGTCTACCTGACTACCTCTTTGCATTTTATTTCCGTCGGAGATCTCGACGTCCGCGCAAAATTTTTTTCCCGGACTGATAAGGGACGGGAGCTGGTTAACGCGAGTAACGGGAGAACACGACGGACGCTATCGAAGCAAGAAAAACTATTCTATTGTTCCCGAATGTTCTGTGAAAAATATGGAAGCAGTCGCAACATAAAATTCAAGAATTTCCGCTTAAAAATTTCCGTTGGCTTTCACACCGCTCGCCTTTCGTTGTTATTCTGAAAGTTTATTTTTACCAGTTTCATCGTTGATTTTAATTAATTTCTTTGTAAGAGTTTATTTTGCCAACTAATTTCCGAAAATTATGCGATGATTAAGAGTGACTGAAATCATCTATTGCACCTAATTTGAACAGTTATGAATTTATTTCATAGTATGTAATTGGTAAAGCTTATTTTGGAATGCGTCAAAGCAGATTAATTTTTCCAATGAAATTCTGAAATAATATGCGAAACGATCATTGCTATTGGCTCTTATTCCACTAGGTTTTCGTGACTATATTCAAATTTTATTTTCGTTTGTTTCATTATCTATTTCGCTTGATTCGAATACGGTTGTTTCCCTGGTTTGTTGGCCGGTAATATGAAAAATTAATTTCCAATTGCGCAGAGATTATTAAAACGAACGAGACAATTTATTTTTCCAATTAAATTCTGAATTTCTATCGTTTTCATCGAGATGTCATCGAGCCATAAATGTTATGGGTCGCAGAAGTCGGATCGGTCCAGTGGGCGATTTTTTTTTCAGTTCGATAATGGAGAATAGACTTAACGAATTGTTTTTCACGAAGCAAACGATAGAATTGATTTTGCCGTCGATTGAAACGACCTTTGTCAACCGCGTTACGGGAATAGATGTATGATAACTTGATTCGGGAGAACACCTAAAAATGTTCGATCCGATGACGGGCGCGGGGTCCATTAAAATAAATGACGGCATCGCTGGCAGGCTTCGTTGTTTTCATATATATATATATATATATATCAGTTGCTGTTATTTTCGTCGGCGGTGCATTCCCGCGATGGTAACGCTAGTCACGCATAATAAATCACGGAAAACCACCCCGAGACTCATTCGTCTTTCGTGAGAACACCTTTTCGTCGTATTAACTATTCCAGAATTGCGGGCACTGCGACCCATCGTTTATCATTCTGTAACCACCCAGCTTTCATAGCGGTCAGTTTTTATTTCGAATACGTCTCTGAGGAGGTTTCCCTTGTTTCCCTTGTTAGTTGTTCACTCGCAAATCGAACTTGATTTCTTTCCAAGTATTCCACGCTAACGATCAAACTGCTCCCCATGTGTATACGCGTGTTTACATGCCCGCTTTGCGAGCCGAACTGAGCAACCCCTCGATGAAGCTACTCCCCGTGCGACTGTGGCACGTCAACTTAATTTACCTGGAATTAGAATGCGAATTTTTATGCAAATTTATTTTTCCAGCGGAGCGTTATCGACCCGAGATGGAATAACATTTTATTTCCCGCGACGAACACCTCGGCTGCTTGGAAAAAGCATACAACAGTGAAATTTTGTTCAAGTATCTGTTTAAAACGTGGTAAAAAAAAAAAAAAAAGAAAAGATGCGCAGCATAGAAATATATTAGTATATATTACTTGTTGATATTGTCTTTGTACTCTCGATGACGAGCCCGGTACGCAAAGCGATTGTAATTTTTCGCGAGAACCGTGGGAGTACAGGTGTCTGACAAAGTACACGCCTTATTGTTCGCACTGAAGGCGTAGTCACGAAATTGTCAGCATATTTCATTAGCGCCGGAACGTTTCTTCTAATATTTCAGGGGAATGTAATGCCGGCGCAAACAGTGGCTGCTACTTCCGTTTACGAGCAACACGTGTAACACGGGTCGAGCTGTTTATTTTTGCAAATTCCGCCGGCAACGACGAGGCGCGTTGCATAATTAAGAAAGTCCCGCGGCCCGTCGCAAATTCTAAAGCTGACTGGCTCGTTCCCGAGCCTCGAATATTTTTTTATTTCCGCTCGATATTTCCCCGAATTGTCGGCCGGCGCGCGGCGCGGCGCGGCGGGCCGCGGCGCCGAGGTGGGAGAGCTTGCAATTAGACAGGGAAATTTCAAAACATATTAATCTTCCGCCGTTCGTTCCCTGTATTTTCATTTTATTCGCCAGTTTCTTACCGCCCTCGGGCATTACCATGCATATTTCTGCAATTTCCACGGTGATGTATAGTTTCAACAGTGTCGTGCTTCTTCTTGACTCTTTCTCGGATCCTGCGAGACGGTGCAACGCAATAGAAAGATAATACTTCGCTTGAAACATTCACGAGCTAAACGCTCGTCGCAAATTGCTTGCGCATTTTTGCATCTGCGAGACGAACAACGTTGTTTCTTGCCGTTCGCGGAACTCAATCTGTGTCGGATCGACGGAAATTTGTCGCAGCTTGCCATCTTCGTTTTCATCCTGGAATGAACGGCAAACGTTTCTCTTGTTGACAGTGAAGTTTTTTCGACGATTCGAAGAAGTTTATCGGGTAAATAGTACAGTCGATTAACCCTTTCAGGATGAATGTCGGCACAGTGACGACGTCGGTGCATTCGATTTCTGAATTTCTGAATTTCTGAACGAATAATTGAATCGTGTAAGTACGTAGGAAAAGATTAATTCATATTTTTCACTTTTTCCGCAATTTAAGACTTCCATAAATGATCTAGTTCTCTGATCTAGCCACTTTTATAGGGTTTCTCATTCTAAAATCAAGTCCGAAAGCAGAATTGCTCGACGAAGCAAAGTTTTCGGAAAATATCGGTTTCTATAAGAATACAAAAATGTTTTAATTCGTAGGATTGTAGTAAAAATTGAATTAAATAATACCGATTAAAATTCTGGAATAACCGATCCGAAACTTTGAAACGGTGAGAAACCAAAGTCCAGAATATATTTTACGGCGAGCTCTCGTCCGATTGATCGATCGGACAAGATTTTCGATACACGGTGCCATGCCGCCACGTAAACACGTATGAAATTGGAAACGGAGTCGTCATCAAATTTATTGTGATGTAAGTGGCGCTGATTTCAGCCACGAAAGCGCGTAGGTAATCGAACGCTGCCGGATGAAATTAATGATGATAAACACGTTACACTGCTAATGAAGCAACAAATATTCCGCGATAATTAGTTTGTACAGCGGGAAAGATGCTCGATATTCACGAAATAATTTACAATCGTCTCCCCGCTTGGTATTGAATGCGCGATAACTCCGAACCGGCGAAATCGAGTTATTTCGAAGTATGGAAATATTCAATTCCAGTTCGCTGTGCGCTTTTCCAGTTCCTGCACGGGGAATTCAGAAATCGATCTCATTGCGCGTAATGTATTCCATAATTTTACATAATATATCCCGGGTTCTGCATGTCCACGGAATCATGCTCAAAAACAGTAACTTAATTTTGAATTCGCACAAAGTTTAAAGGTACCCTGAAAAGCAACATCGCCCTGCAAAAGGGAATACGAAAATCGTTTGTTTTTCTTCGTTGCGTTCGTCGTCGCAAAATTAATTAAAACAGATGACGAGTAACAGCAGTTTTAATCTAGGATTATGTCGAATTAATACGGTTGTTTTTTGTATTTTTGCAGGTAAGGGAATCAGTATACCACGCGAACTTCCTTCTAGTATCGGTAAGTAAGCTTACGATAAATTCGAATAATATTATGCGATCAAAAGTTAATTTCAGTTTGATAACAGATAGATTAGATTAGGTAGTACCTATTATAACATAAATCATGAGACTCAATTTAAAATGAAGTATGACGCATGTATTTACGAAGTTCAGTTATCCCGTGAAGCTCGATATTGCTGGAAATTAATACGAACAAAAGACCAACAATAATTTATTATTGCCGGAGCACATTGCACTGCGATGGAATAATTACACTTGTAAATTACGACAAAATGAAGCATCGAGAAGTTTAAATATATTCCGAGTTGAAATAATAAAAAGCACCGGTAATATTGATTTTCCATTTACATTTTGATTAAGCAAACGACAATGAACGTGGTCAAACATGCTTTCCCGACCAGCACGGAATAATGCAACCATGCGTTTCGCGAGGAAGTAAAAACGCGTAACTTTGCGTTAATATCCAGCTTGGAAGGTGGAACACTTTTCTCCTCGATCTCACTGGCAGGAGAAGCAAATTGCGATTGGTTTAAAGACAATTAGATAGTACTCAAAGGTACTTTAGTTTTAACATTGACTGTATTAAAATAATTTTAATAATTAGTAAAATTACAAAGATGCTCCCACGAGAAATCTAAACAAATTCAATCTTGTAGTTTGTATAAAATCACGTATACCAATCACATTTTCTGCTCGGTAAGGTTACCGTGAAATTTGCAATTTTTTTCTATAATTGTGAAACACTGCTGTAGTATTTTCAACAAGAGTATAATGTTCGTTTTAAGGAATGGCGACAGTTATTAGAAATCAACCGGTTGTATAAAACAACGGACACTGCTAAGAATTATAATTCAATTCAGATGACGTTCAGTTCCAGTTCTTAAACTTCTTTCTTTTCTGGATTATTTTTACCGACAATTCCTGCTGATCCGAACTCGGTCTCGGACTATAATTCCACAACGCACCATTTCACACTACATTGAATTTTGTGGATCTACCTAACGACCGAGTTATAGGAGATCATCTATAACCGAAACTCTGTTCTATCAGCCTTTCTACGGCGGATCCGTGGCCCATTTCGACTCTCGCGTCCTCTATATTTTTCTACTGCTAATGCAGATCGATGCAAAACTCTCCGGAAAATGGAGATCCAAAGGGATTTCGCGATTTTTCAATATAAACGTAGAAAAGATTTTAAAAACTCGATTTAAACCAGATACATACCTGGTAGTTTACGAAAGATTTAAACTAAATTGCAAACTAAAAATTGACAAAAAACCACCTTTGATATGAATACATTTAAATCTGAAGTTTCTGTTTCGTTAGTCGTACACGGGAAGTATTATTATAGTGTTCCGTAAATATCGGAAGTGGCCGATTTATCGACCGCATTTGCCCGAGTGATTCATCTGGATTTACCACAGAAATGGTAGCACTCGTTGTCATATAGATAGTTATAAAATATATCTATTGATATTTGCATAAAACCTGCTATTTACAACGAGTGCCTAAGGAAATTAGTTTTACCTCGAATTTAAGAATTTGGTCTTCAGGATGTTCATGCGATCAACTAAAATGACTAATATTTTGGATTTCATAGGAAAAAAGTTTCTTCAAAATATTAAGCTTGAAAAATTGAATTTTGGCCACGTTTTCGCGGCTGCTGGATCGCTGTGCGTTGTTCGGATAATGGAGGTTCGGATACGGGAAGCTCTATCGAATATGCGATCTTTGTCCGTGTTAGGGGAATTTTGATTTCGCTTATCTTTGCAACGAAGGGGTCACGATTGAATTAACACGAGGCGTTCGTAAATGGCACGCGGACCTTGAGTGAAAAGGAAACTGAAAATAAAGGGAACTGCCAGGCTGGAAAGCCTTCGGAAAGAAACAGAATAAGTAGGTCCAGGGAGAATGATACAGACACGCGAGGAATCTAGGGCTACGTGCTCCATTTCAGTCTGAATTGAAGCTTCGTCTTTGATAACTCGTACTTTTCAAAAATATAGGATCGAAGTTCGATGTGCTCCGCGGCAGATGATTCCGTTTGTATTTTATTCCCTCGGCGAACGGCACCAGTCATTTTTATCCACCTAAATGGAAGCGTATCGCTGCTCATCCAAATCACACATACATACAGTCAAATCCTTGCTACTTGCAAATAGAATTTACCAATTAAAAGCGACATAGAGAGGTCGAATGGCAAAACAAATACGCGTTAAATAGGCGGCAAATATTTGGGCAAACTTTTTATTTTTATTTGCTGTGGCAATCATTTCTCCGAGTACAAAATAATTGAAAACTGTGCAACAGTATATTAGCTTTTAAACTCAACTATTTTTCTAATCATAATAGTAACAAAAAAAAAAAGAAATACATAAATAAATAAATTCTATAGACGCATTCTGAATATACGGTGCATATTTATTTTGAATTTCATTGAATTTCTACAACACTATTGAAACATTTGTGTTATGGTGTTTTAAACTGCCTAATGTTTCATCAGTTATTAGCTATAATATTATTATTATTATTATTTTACAATTTTTTAAAAGATTTTCAATTGAAAGATTTTTTCGTTATCATTTTTAGCCTACGTCTTCGTACATTTTTATTGATAAAATTAAGTGTGCAGGTCACTAAGGTTTTATAACGATATGCTTGCTAGAATGATGGCAATAAACAGTTTTTACAAAGTTATAGAAAATTCAAAATTACCAGATTGTTCCTTGAAAATTTAAGATTGAACAGTTCGAGAAAGGAGAAATGACAAAACATTTATTGTATGTACGTACACATGTGTATACGTGTAGGTATACATATTTACTTCGTGAAGAACGCGTACATAAGCCATCGGAAAAATTGTCGAAGAACGGGAGCGTGGGTTTTCGAAGGAGCATACCCAGATTTTCAACGTGTGTCCAGGAAACTGGGTTGATTTCGATTGGATTCGAAGTTTTCTGTTCTCTTTGCACCCTTCGTGTTTCGGCGTACATTCTCGATCGCGTTCACGCCTGCACATCGCAATTTCACGAAGGTGCATATGTCACATGTCATCGGACGCTCATTCGCATTGTCTTATTTTCATCGTTTGCCGTGTGTCGGGGGTATACTTCTCGAATACGACATATTTCTGTTCTCGATCGAAACTAGTCGCTCTTCGTTTAGATCAGTTTGTCCAAATAGTTGGTAATTTTTATTTATTGAGAATAGAAAAGACAAAGTTTATCGTGACAATGATTTTTCTAAGATTCTTACATCTCGTAGATCCTAATGAAATTTGGTTCACTTAACGCGTTCGCTGCGAGGGCTGTTACATTGGGTGTACAAAGTGCTCGTACAAACAACGGATAATTTTTTATCAAATTGGCTCAAACGACTCGAGTTGTTTTGAGATGTTAGAAAGATTAGTTCACTGGATAATATGTAAATAAAAAAGCTAAGGTACACGATCTTTAACTTTTAAACTCGATGAAACTTCGTGTCTACACGAATTACATATAACATAGATCTAGAAAAGGTATTTGAAATGCGACGCTCGGCGACAATCTCAGATTTCGTCTAAGAGTAAGTAAGTCGCCAGAACGGCGCAACCGACTCCTAACGAGAATTCCTAGGTGAACGCGTTAATAGATTGTGGTAAAAGTTGATTTTCGAGTTTGGTGAAAAGTGTGCAGCGCGCGAGATTTCTAAATTTCCGAAATTTCTTTGTCGGCGAAGAACGCGACGAAAGTTTTTCCACGGAAAAGAAATCCATAATTCGGAGGAGAGAAAAGGAGCCAGCGGAATACAGAAAAGTAAATATCCTGGTCGGTGAAGCTAATAAACGAAAGCACGAAGGGACCCCGACTACGACTTCGCACGAGCCTAGGATACGAATCAGCTCGTGTCTCGTTTTGTTCCCGAGCGGAGCAGAGCAGAGCAGAGCAGGATCCCGGGAGTTATGCGAGTTTCTGTGCTCGCTGACTCTCGACTCCGTCGGAGCCGAGACCGTACGGAGACCGTGCCGAGAGGGAGGGAACCGGTGATCTATGGTCCGCAAGTTGAATGAAGATGGCTGATCTGTGGCCGAGGTTTCGGTCGGTTCCGATAGGATAACTCGCTGAATGTTATTCCTGCGGGATTCCGAAGGGTTTTGCCCGCGGAAGCCCGGGCAAGTTGGCTGAAAAATTTTTGAATGGGCCACGGCAGAGCTGATTTTCAGGTATCGGACAGCCGATTGAAGCGGGTCCGACTGGAACCCCCGCCGGAAAATAAGATCGAACGAACACTCTTCTCTTTGTGCTCGGATCTTTCGACGAGCAACCTCGGGCCGAATGGTTTTTTCATCGGGTTTTCTTTCCTTGCGGTTCGAAAGTTCGGCCGCGCTTCCTTTGAAATTCCTCTCGCAATATGTTCGTTCGTTCACCTTCAAATTTCCAAGTTTACCGGAGTTAATCACATTTTTCGACAAGCTATAGCTACCGGAATAAAAATCGATCTGTCTAGCAGTCTAGCTACCGAGCAAAGAACTTTTTTCGGGACTTTTTATAGGGAAAACGTATTTTGACAGCCGGTGCTTTTAACGGGCGACTCGGTGAATTTTCGGAAACGAGGAGTTCCCCGGTCAGTTTTACGGTCTACAGCTACGTTTATTGTTTAACTTTAGTTCTGCGCGCGATCATTCGCCGGAAGCTTCATTTTTCGGTAAAGTTGGATACGAAATACAGGGCCGAGGGGGATTGTAACGTCGCAATTCCACCGTCCGGACGTTTACATATATCGTGATTCTGGAACAATAAAGCTTCTCGAGACGTTCGGACCGGGGGAAATTTCACGAACGTTCGAGCTGGGCGGAAAGTTTTGAAATTGATCCAGAACAAGCGGAGAGGCGCTAGGAGATAAACGCGTGCGTCCCGGAGAATCGACGACTATGTACGTTCGTAAGTTGAACGAGGATTTGCGGCCAGTGTTGGAAGTTGGATCCGGTGGAATCGCTTACTGAATATTTTTCCCGCGCAGGGCAGGGAAATCCTGTCTTAAATCGAATCATGGGAATCCGCGCCGGAAATACGAGGGATTGTAATTCAAATTCGCAGTTCAATCCGAGAATTTTTTAAGTTACCGCCGACCCGGTATTACCGAGACTGCGCGAGCGTAGATTTTTCTGAACCGATTCGTAAAGATTCGATACATGCTCGCTACATTGAAAATCCCAATAGAAAACCGAATGAGATCAAAATATTATTAAACTGTAACAAATATCTTATCATCTTTCAACACATACACTTTTCATTTAAGTTTCACTCGAGTTTAATTGCCATTTATTGGCGCGTATTGCGGACAAATAGGTTGTAGTATCCATTTATATTACTTCGTTGATTTTATACGATAGTTTGACGTTTGAAACAATTAATTTCAATTCCAACGTGAACTATAGGCAATGTCTTTCCCTCGGAAAATTTAAATTAATTGAAATCGAAGTAGTTGATGCGTGCTTACGCACAGCGAAAATGATTATGATTAAGATGATAAGAAGGGTTCCCAACAGTAGGAATTTAACCTATGCTTCGCGTAAATTAAAAAGGTTCCTCGGTCGTGAAATATTTAAGTCCTCCCATCTGTTTCGGTATACCGTTCTCCTCCCTTCGGGAATTTCATCCCCGTCCTCGCTTTCGTAATCCGCGGGGAGAAACTACTTACTTTCGCAGGAAGATTTATTCCGTATCAGACGTATGGTATGCACGATACAAATATCAGGTACCGTTCCCCCAAGAATCGATCGACGTAAAATAAACAGGAGAGTTCGGCACGAATTCGAAGACACTGGGTCACGTTGACTCGACCGACCCGATTACACCGGTGGACATAAAGTGAAAAAGAAAAATCACGGATTAGACTTCTCTTATAGACGATAATGCAAAAGGATTTCATTAATTCTGCTCTCTTTATTGGGTAAATAGCTTTCCTCGACAAAGTCATCCTCGCGACGAAGAAGACTTAACGAAACGGTTTGTAACGATACCATTGTAAGATATGCATGGATTAATCAATCTGATTCTATTACTTTTTATACAACTGTTTCCAGTTGTTTCAGATATTATATGTATAAAGATTCGTACTCTTGTATTGATTTTATTAAAAAATTAAAATTATAATATTCACGCCATTCTATTGCTTTCATTTAACGAGAGAGGGGACGAAATATAAATGTAACTTGCATTATTTATGTTATACGACAAAACTAGAAAAGTTTTTCCCTTTTAAAAATGAATGTCTCGTGGTTTGAGAGAAACATTTTATTTTCCATACTCGAGCAGTAGCGTGAATTGAAAAGTATTATATCCATTGGAATAGCTCGCCTGGAGCCACGGCCAACATCGTCAATATCTTTGTATAAACAATTCACCCCTCGACTACGGTAAACTCGAACGCGTAATTTACTCCGTAATCACTGAACGATATTCGGAATATTTTATATCCGCGTATGAACATATTTTATACGATTTTTGACTTGTTATTTTTTAAATTTAAAATCGCAATTATTACATCGCCAGTTACAACGCACCGTGCTGTGTGCATGGATATTAGTTACAAACCGACGCGATTAAACATGCGACCCCAAAGTTCTTTTTCAATTTTATATATTCAAAAACATTGTTTTCATTAGAACGGTTCGCAAGGGACCACAAGTAATATTATCATTAGCTTCGCGTAAACAATTTATCGCCCGAGGACAGCGAGCCTCGAACATGCAATTCGCGCTCCGTAAACATTTAGCTGCAATTATATCTACATACGAAATCACTCCGTATCACGTTTCAAATGAATTTCTTTGATATAGCGCCACCTGTTACAAGCAGACTGTGAATTTTTATTGAAAATTCAATGAAGTCGATTTCTAATCATCTTAATATCTATGGTGCCCCCCCCCCCCTACTGAGCACGTGCCGACTTTGCTTATTGTTTACTCCAGCACCGACTGGCATGTATAAACAATTCATCGCCGGAGGATAGCGCAATTCGCTGAAGAAACGGCGACACATAACGAGAAAGGTTCGCGCGTGCACGCGAAGGTTGTATTCTCGAAGAGGTTTACTTTCGAAACCGACAAAGAGAAGTATTGTGCCGGGATAACGGGGGTTGGCATTCGCGCGGTGTGTCGGACGATCGATCGGACGTGATTCGCGTATCGAGGGTGCAAAAATCGAGGAGATACGCGCTCCACTTTGGAGAACGGTGAATTTAACGCCGCGGAGAGATACCTCTGGCCCGACCCGGCCCGGCCCGGCTCGGCTCGGCTCGGCTCGGCTCGGCGTCGCTGAAAAGAATGACAGAGAGGCGAGAGGAAAAATGTTGAGTATGAACGGCGAATAACAAGCGAGCACAATACCTAGCAGACCAGGCCGAAGGAAAATTTGCATCCGCTTTTTGCCTGGCGCTAGTACCGAGCGCGAGTGCGAAAACGAGCATGAGCGCGCGCGTCAGAGAATGCTCGCACTTCGCCTCCTTCTTTATTTGAATTTCTGTTGGACGGCGAAACTTCAGCCGGCCGGAAATTCGCCACTGTATCAAGAAAAGATATTTTCCACGGAAGCTGTGTGGGGAATTTAATCGCGTCCGAGCGAAATTGAAGTCTTTTACACGGTTGAACCGAATCCCGCGATGCAGCGCTCCACCCGTGTTCCCATTGTTACCATGAATTGACTGCGCTCTCAATGTTCCATTTCATTTACACTTTACCCTATTGCGCCCGGGAACAAGCGCTTAAAAAGCTATTTTATTATGTGCTTTAGGCGTATTCAACGTTTTGTTCGACGTTCTCCGTGATCCGCCGGCGAACTTTTCAGTTTTAAACGAGAGCCCCGTTTTATGGTCGCCGCTACACCCTCATGGGAGCGTGTTAATCATGGTTTTTGTTACTTTTAGCTTATTCCTTGGCAGATCGCGATTTTAAGTACGTAACGCGTGTTACGAGATTTTTACGCTAGGTACGTGCCAATCTTACGAGTAGACTGCGGATTCTATGCATTCGTGAGAAAAATGCGTAATTAGCCCAAGGGTCGGTAAAAAAATCGATGGGTACGGAGATTGTACTTTGAACTTATTAAAATTTGATTAGGAACTCGTAAGTGCTTTCCAACAGATACGGACAATTTTTATTTTGCATAAACATCCGCAGTCCAGTTATGCGACAAAAAGAAAATCTGTTGAACATTTAATTCTTCAATTTTTTCGTCACTATTTCATAATTTTATATTTCACCTGGTTTGTATACTACGAATATAAGGAAATTTGTTCCTCCTCTCACATATTTTTTAACATTTTAAAACATTTTACCGTCGAGTAAAGTTCTTTTCTTTCCATTGTAATTTTATATAATGTTTTTGCTACGGTTAAACGTTCGGATAATATTTCAATAATACAGGATCTGGTATTTTATTCCACCGCAGCCTCAGTTTTTTGTATCGAGAATAAATAATTTTTGGACTTGAACATTACATCTTAAAAAACGTGTATTCTATTTTTTCCAAATTTAGTAACGACAAAATGGCAGCGTTTGATAAATCAGTTCACGTTCCTTCATTTTACGGAAGACTACTTAACATGCAGCTACGGTCGTCCATTATTTGATCAATATTATGGATATTTATGTGTAATTACATTAAAATATATTGTGAATATGATAATTAGGAAATTTCACCAACAATTTCATCGCGTAGGCCAATATAGCGTTTTTAATATAATTGTCTAGTTTATCGTGTAACAACGCGAGAGCGAACAATATAAATGCATGGAAGATTTTGGCAAAGAGTCATCCGATATCCTTTATTATATATTGTGTAATAAAAAAGATGCTGCAAATTAATGTACAACATAACTTTAGAGTAATGTTGCTATTTTATTGCAAGACTTAAATTTACATATTTTTATTCGGTCTTCCTATAATCATCGATTGCAGATTGCGTGTTATTAAATGAAGTTTGACAGACAGGACAATATAGAGCGTGCGTGTCGACACGAATGAAATTCTTGATAGGTAGACGAGAAAAATGTCCGTTTTATTTCAGCCTTGGTAGATCGATCCAGAAACTAATTCATTCGTTCGGTTCGCTTTGGGTACTTTTAGTGCCCCGGTCCACATGCACGGTGTGAAATTCTCGTTTTGAAGCCGGGCACACAATGGAGCAGCACTCCGCCGGACAACAGGAACAACAGAACAATTCGTAATTTGTCCAAGATGCCTGAAATGTTCATTCGTTTAGAAGAGAAATAATGGCCGGCGTTCTGTGGTTGACGTCGAGCAGCCAATTCACCGAGATAACTTTAATGGAATCTTATGTCTTTTGTGGGTCGGTGGGATTTTTAGGGCCGCGCACCTGCCAACAGACTTCTCCACTAAATAAAAGTGTCATTCGCAGGAAACGGGGAAATGTTTCTTTCACTCGGCACCCCGTGGAAAACCACGCGGCAGCACTCTCCTCAATCGTGTTAGTTAAATCTACATTCAACCAGAGAACATTTTCACAGAGAACGTTAACTTTGAAGGCTTTTACCAGAAGATTTCATTTGCCAATCTTGAAAAAACTTTCACGCTTTAATTATCAGGTCGATTTTTATACCCTTTAGCCTCTAATTCCTTTTCATTCCACCGCGACAACGTGATCTCATTATTGTACTGTTACAAACAGATTTTGTTTTATTCGAGATACCGGTTATCAGGTTGACAAACAAAGTTATGGTATGGCACGTGTTACGTTTTAAAATGTGTGTACAATCAACATCAATTCATATTTAAACTAAAATCACTAAAATCAAAGGAATTTATTTAGTAAAACTGTGTTAAATACTCTTCCAAGAAAATTGACTATTAAGTTTGCGTAATATTAGTATAAAAAATATTACTACACATTTCTACTAGAATGAAACGAATATACATATTCCACTTACACGTCACCGTAAGTACTAATGATACTAATAAATTAATGGTAATAAAGATAATAAACTAATCGCAATTATCACGAACTCGGTTCGAGGGTGTGTGCGTAGCGAGACGCGAGTGAGCGAATAAAATGAAAGTGATCGCAATTAAACATTTTCTTACACTGAAGCGTTGATATTGAGATCGTCTATAAAGAAACATTTAGTTTTACTGTTACTGTTTAAAAGAATTTAGAAGGTTCAAGTACATAAAGATCGATCCAATTCCGAGGTAAGTACATTTCTCAAGTTTTCCTTGAAGAATTCATGGTGTTTTCAACTGGCTTCCCGCAGTATTCGCAAGCAATATACCGTATCAGAGAAATTTCTGAACGAAACGACGCGACTCGACGCGACGCGACGCAGTCACCCAGAGGGCCTTTCAATAATACTTTCCCGTCGTCTGGTGGCGACTTCTCAATAATAAACCTCATAGGGATCAACAAAAGCGAATCAAGATCCGCGCGGAGCGATTCGGAAAAATTCGTACGATGGCTCTCCGGTCCAAAGAAAATATTCTTTGAGTCGCTGTAACTGACGTCCTGTTGCTGATCCCGGAGGATAACGCTAATGGAATTCCATTCGTTTCGTCGAAGGGCGGCAGAAGTCCTAGGACGAAACTCACGGAGGTGTGCGACCGTTTATCGATCATTCGTTACGCCTCCCTGAAGTGATTTTTCCCCCTAGCCAAGGGGGATGGGAGCGAGCGAGGCCGGGTCTCCCTTAGTCAGGATATTTTCTCGAACTTTCGCCTTATTTCCTGGAGGTGGTCCGTCCGTGATCATCGGAGTTGGCCCTCGGTGACTCCTAACAATCGAACCTGCGCCGAATGATAAGAAGAATTAATTAAATCGCTCCCCGAGACTCAAAGACTTCTTTTCAGGCATTAAGTCAATTAGTCGCCGCCGGAGCTATTTTGACGGAAATGCCTTCGTTACGGAAAGCTTCGTCGAATTCCGCAAGAGGACGCGACGCGACGCGACGCGACGGCGTAATTACGCGGAAATCCTTCGGCTTTTGATCATTCCGCGGCATGGAAAATTCATTTTTTAAGGTCAAGTTAAATGCACACGAACTCTAGTCACCGAATACGGGCTCTTCAATTCATTTAATCTGCTCTTCGTTATGGGACTCGCCGAACGCTTATGTTTGCCCGCGGAAACAATGCTGTTGTACACGTTCGAGATAACTTCCGCGGGTTTTCGGTAAAATAGTTTACTTCTCGAAACTTGAAGTCGGTCTACAAACACGGCCAAGTAGCCTCTTATCCTTCTTCTTGTCAAGAAAATTAGTTCCTTTTAAGATGATTGCTTCATTCGTTAAGTAGTTCAATTTTGCTGCAGGTCTCCGGCAAAGTAATACATCTTTTCAACTTGTTTCTTCTGCCAAGTAAATTAACTATTTTTCAAGAAACTTTGCTCATAACGGGAGAAACGTGAGAAGCAAAAGATTTCGTTACCCGATCCTTTATTGATTGCATAGCTCAATTTGATCAGAGATCTTGCTCGAAATAATGTTTTCTTTCATTCTCTTTCAGAGTGCTCCGTTTGTAACGAGGAAAATAAATAAGATATTTACCGAATCAATAGACTACATATACATTTTATCGTGAGCTCTCGGCAGAGTTGTCTATAACTTTGAATTTTTAACTGTAAATCTCTAGTCCGTTTAAATTTAATTCATACAAAATATACCACTGCGTAACAAGTTCCCTGAATTGTTTGCGCAATCTAGTCCTGTCGGGCCATATGAAATGGTCCAATTATAAAAATCCCGCTGGGCGAAATAAAAATTGTACGGGCAACGAAAGTGTCTCGGCGCGGCGGCCGGACTGAATAGAGAAAGAGGAAGTTTTAAATTGGGTTCATTTGTCGGAAAACATTTTTTTCATCGCGTTGCGTCGACGCCGCGAAAACGTTTCGCCCTGTTTCCGAACAATACAATAATTTCCAGAAATTGTTTGGATCCTTAACTGCGCGCGCAACGCCGAACGCCGCGAGTAGGTGTTTACGTAGGTGAACGGGTGCGGCGGTGTACCTGTTGATTAAATAAAATAAATTTCGTGCATAGCATTCCTGTGCATTCCACCGCATTCCAGGTGTCTTCAGGCGCACGTGTGGTGCCTACATGCATGCATACCAAGGGGGTGTGCAACCCTGTCTACCTAATCAAATGGAGTAAATCTAACATTCTTTTTATAGGATATAAGGACACTGTAAGAAAAAGGTTTATCTCGGGAATGTTCAGCAACAATTTAATTTTGTTTCCATACTTTTTTTTTATTACATACAATTACAAAATGGTGGGGTTGTGCAACACTATCTAAGTCCATGTCCAGCAAAACCTTGGTAGTACGTTGGATTTGAGGAGAATATTTATGAAGGGTTGTCGAAAAAGATTGGGTTTTCTTTTGAAATTCCTGTTACATCAGGCTCAACTTTTTCAAGTATGACCGTCATGGTATACGGTGGCCCGAACGAGCAACGGGCCCGCTAATTCGCGGGGACACCGGTGAATTGTGTTGCGGAATGTTTTGTTTCGTTTTGACGCAGCCACGGCCGAGCTCGCGCGCGCGTGTCTGTAAATTGATAGTAATGCGATTAATATGACGCCGAGTATTGAGTTAATTGTCTGGCGGAAGTTTAGCCGCACTCCTGCCCGTTTGCCAACGTGTTCCCATTGGTTTCCGGAGCGGCGACAATAGACCAACATATTTTCGGGGCCGAGCGAAAAATTCGACGCAGGACACAGTACTTTCGTTGCACGTTCGTTACAACAACGTGGCATCGATATTCAATGCGATTTCTGTTTTGCGAACAATGTATTGTTTTTATTACAAGCTTCGAAGACTCAAAGTCGTTAAATTCAGAATAAACCGACTGCGGTGAAACCTCGATATTTTTATTCTGTGTTATATATTTTGTTCTATGGGTTTACGATTCGTTAGAAACAATCATCGGTGGTTTTGTTTATTAATTAATGAAAGAATGTTCCATTGAAAAACCACAAAATAACAGTTGATTTTTGGGTTCTCGTCCAAAAGGATTTCTTTTTGAATCACTGTGCAGCAGTATTCTCTCCGGTGTTTTGATTTTTGTAGTGAATCATCTTGTCCCATGAATACCAATAGAGGGTAGCCTAAATTGAACCAACACCTTGGTTGTATGTATTTTGAGAAAGAAACATATTTCAGGGGTTACCGATACTATTAAACGATTAGACATTATACTTTGAATCTGGTATAGCTCAACAAGAAAAATACTTCCAGTATTGCTAGTGGTGCCAATTAACTGTGGTTTATAAATTAGGTCCAATCCGGGCATTGCAGCGCTGCTATAAATTCGGCTACTCTCAATTATATAAAATTTTAAAGAACATAAAAAAGGTTAAAGTGTGGAATTTCTTATTTTAACGAGTTATGCAATGCGAGTAGACAGACGAGCGACTAACGAACGTTCTTACCGAACCTGTTTCTTCAGTCATTAACGAAATTATCAGTTTCACTCAAATCGTTCTAAATAGAAGAACAGCATAAAGATCGAACGCCGAGTTTCGTGTTCAGAAGTTCAAGAGGAGAACTTCCTCGAACGTTGCCTCCAAGGCGCGTAATTGCATGCAAACACTTGCCATTTCCCGTTTGTCATTAGAAGATCCATGCCAGAACGACCGGATGCTAATGACAGTCAAATACGGAGATTTTCGAGATCGTATGTATTCTTTCTATTTGAGGTTTCCTCATCTCCATTCCTCGAACGGTAAAACGGGAGTATTATCCTCCTGGACAATCGCGAAACCTAAATTTTGCGTTTACGCAAAAATATTCGGATGACAGAACGAGCATTTTCTTCCTTTCGTTTGTCAGAGGATCTTCCTTCGCTTAATCGAAGATCACGGTGACAAACGGTTTGCTGAAATATTTGTTGCCTGCCAAAAACTTTTGTTTGGCATCTGAGTAAAATACCTATCAAGAGTAGGCCGAAATTGCGGTTCAAGTTTCGATTTTCAGTTACTAAATAATTTTAATTAGATGCTAATTTTAATTAGTAGGTACTACTATCGATACGCTGTGGGTAGCGACGGCGATTGAAAAATTTGAAACATTCTACGAATTCTGTAAATTTCAGAATTTTCTAAAGAATCCGGTTACGCGGAATATGCTGCGGTATTTTTAAAAAGGTGCATTTCCATTTTGTCGGGCGGTCTTGTTACATTTACCAAGAAAGTAATGTTGTCCAAAATAGAACTTTCCTCGTTTCATTTTATAACGTTTTCTTGCGTTTAAACAAATTTGAGGTAGGTATAGCCAGACCCTGTCGTGTGAAAGATTTTGATCGACGATTACTATCTTTCTGAACTCGAAAAATACGGATTAACCATGCTACAATTAGTTTCTAACTGCGCTCAGCGGAATTGTTTGACAATCATTCCGCGATAACAACGTGCGGCCTTATCAGATGCATCGTTCTACGCAATTAGGTCATCGCGGGCGCCTTCGCGCAAACAATTTTAATAGCTCGGTTTATCGTCATTATGCGATGCATTTTCATAATCGTCCGACATAATTGAAACTTTGAAATGCTCGTTAAAAGATATGTATAAACTGTTTCAAATAAAAAGTAATTATTGTTATAAATAAGGAACGATTGTTTTCCAATTTTCTGATTGCCTAGGTAAAACTTTGAGAACCTCTGTCGTAAAGCGGTCAGATGGTCGAATCTTAATCTCTGAACACCTTTAAATAATAAATGACAAGTTTAAGATTCTGAGCAGCTTCAAGCATACAACGTCGTCGCGAGGTTTGTGTAGAATCGGGTTGACTCGAATTTTTCTTTTCAAAAATCTTCTTAGTGGTTTTGAAATCGATATGTACGTGAGTTGGAACAGGCGAAGATCGTTCTGGCATTTCGGGCGATTCCCTGAATTTTGCATACGTTCCACTCAAATCTGCCAAATTGGGTACTCAGATATGCAATGGAGCCGACACTGCGCGTCCTTTAATTATGTAGAATTGGTCTGCAACTCCAAGTCCGAATCTCATCCAAATCTCACGTTCCTGTGTTTAAAGCAGACGTATGCACAAGATGCAGATAGGTGCAGACATTTAGGTACGTAATGGGCTTAACTTCACACATACACACACACGCACAGAATATGATTCATAAATCGTTACTAATCATCTTTGAGCCCTAATGTGCTGTCAGTGGAACGCTTTGGAACTCGTGTTCATTATTATTATTATATTTCATTATTATTGTTTACAGGCTTTAGGAACAATGGAATTAAATAAAGCTTAACGGTAGTATAAAAATCGATTTGGATTTCGTGTTGTTTTTCATAGTATGGAAGCATTTACGAATTTATCAAGTGCAAAACGTAACTATGAAATATTTCTGTCAGAGAAACACCAGTTTGAAAGTTGAGATTTGGATCTGGTTTTTGCCCAAATTTTCATTATTCCGTTTAGTTAATTTATTGGTACGAGAGCTTCGGAGGTTAATTGAGAAAGGAAGTTTGACCCGCATTTCAACAGGAATAGAGGAACTCTGAAAAAGCATATACATTTTTCAAAGTCACCCGAAAAACGTTTTGGCTGACGTTAACATGTGTCTGCTGTTGGGGCACAGCGACGCAAAGAGAACTCGCTGACAGAATTGACTTTTCTTTGACCAAAATCTCAGTTTGGAGAAGCACTCTGGTCAACAAAGTCGGTTCAACGTAGTACATGGTACATAGAGTGTAGTTCGGGGACGGAAGCACGTACTTTTGGTCAGTAGTCAGTCAGACAGAGTCGCCGACCAGAAACAATTAGGTTCCTGCAGGACTTGTACACAGCAAGTCACGGCGGGAGTTCGAAGCAATTAAGTTTCGACTGTAGCGAACCTTCAGAATTTAGATTCGCACCGCAAATCGCGATCAATTGGACTTCGAAACGATAAGTCTGCGCGTTGCTGTTACAACTGCCACCTAGAGCTAGCATAAACTTTCGAAGGGCCGAGTTCAAAACTTACGCGAGCCAAAAAGAAACACTTCTAAATAAATTATTCATTATAAACACGTTGATACCACTTGGATTTTTTTCTTTTTTTTTTTTTTGAGAAGTTAAAACAGCTAGTTTACTACCTAAAGTTAAAAAAATTTGTTGCAAAAAGTCGTATTTTACAATTTTTTTATGTGGGCCTATATTGAAAATTTTTCAAATACGTTGGGCCATGGGGAATCCCCGAAGGGCGGGGATAAAATTTGGACAATTACGGTAGAGACCAGACTTACCAGTGTAGAGCTTATCTTCGCGTTCCCCTCCCACAATTAAGTCTCCCTGTTTGGTAGTAGAAGGGGAAGCATTTTGACAAACTTGGTAGAGACTTTTGCGACAGTCGTGGAGATGGATGTAAACTGAAGTAAGAAAAAGTGTAATTAATTCCACGTCTTCGAAGCGTTAAGAGTGGCACCCATAGTGCAAGTCCAGGCGGACTTGAATCTCGATTCGGGGTTGAAAGGTCGGTTGATCTCGAAGGACAGGAAAATATCGGTGCCGATCGTGCCGATGAATAGAATGGAGGGACACCGGTACGATAACGGGGCAGCGAAGCGAAGAATAACCCGTAGCCCGGGTTGAAAGTGCAACCGTGGCCCCGGCACGATCGCATAAAAAGAATATTTTCATGGTTGCGTGATCGTCAAAAGTATTGACGCGTTCTTCCCCGGGAACATTCGAGGAGCGACCGACCGCGTTGGTACGCATAAGCGAGGTTGCGTCCCGTCGCGTCGGTGCTTCATTTCGACAGAGGAGTCTGATACGCGTGCGGCAAACCGCGCGGAACAGAAACGCACGCGCGCGCCGCGAAGATAATCGGAACGGGCGCGCGGCCGCACGGACGACACACACGCGGAATTTCTCCTTGGTCGAGTTTCTCCTTGACACGAAAAATCACCGACTTGAAAAATGACCGTGGCTCGCTACCGCGCGCGCGGTATATCTATTGTATGTTTACGCGTCTGGTCCGACCCGGATGTCCCGCACACTCGTCGTTCCATTGATTTCGGCAGCAGGCGATTTTAATCTTTTCACTGGCAGACTTTTTCATTATGAACACCTACGAAGTCGTTGCGCGACGCTAAAGTTCCGAAAAAAAATGTTGGTAAAAAGGGCAGAATTCGCCGAGTGTCCAACAAGGTAGGAAGCGATATTAGTATGATAAAGAAATTGTTTCGAGTCGCCAAAAATCCTTTTGAGAAACAAGTTTTTAACGCAAAACGAACCTGTTTGCCAAGTTTCAGCTGAATCGGATTTCACCGGTTTTCAAAAACCGTTGAACCGTTGTCGATGTAAACACAGTATAGTCGATACCAACAATATTTCCCCTCGATTCGAGTTAATTCCCCTGATCTAGGGACTCTGGTTGTCGTGGTCTTTCACGCTAATTTATACCTGCGCACCGTTAGTCTTTTATTACAGTCGGAACTACGTGTTGGGCAACGAACTATGCAATTATTACAACAGAGCCATTCAACAAGGTACCGGACTCTGTGAAGAATACGCGCACAGCTATTTGGGCTACATACATAAATCTTGAATATAAAAGTCGCTGCTACACATTTCACGCGCAGTTCAAACGGTGTACATAAAAGTTGTACTCGCCTTGTCAAAATACTGCCAAACACAAGTCTGCCGGCGGAAATTCGCAACTGACTGTCGCGCGCACGGCACGAGTTTTGACGGTGATTCGTCGTCGTTTTTTGATCGAAGGAACTTGCTCTCCACTTCCAGAAGCGGTGAACGTTGTGACACCCAGGCATAGGTGAAATATGGTATGTTGGAAAAAATTGATCGTTAACAAACTGAACATAAAACTCTGAACGTGTTTTTCTTGAAATAATATTTTTGCGACTGGCCAAAAAGGCCTTTTAGCGTACGAATTTCTTTCGCGGTTGAAACTTCTCCGCAAAATGGCATTGTTTTCTTAATAATTCGAACCATTTTTGTCCCTGTGCCATATTGCAAATAATAAAATAAATTATGGAATAAAACGGTCCTTTGGTACCCTAAACTTTAGACTTTAAAAAAGTGAGTGCTAAGACCTGTACATACAGTACTAACTTCTGTACTCGTTATTAAGATCAAAATATCTTCTAAACTAATGATTTTGCGCCATAAGTGGATTGGTGCATTAAAAAATATTCAATTCCATTTAAACAAACAATGTTGACCTCCGCATTGTGGAGATAGTTTTATATATAATAGAGGAGATGGCGCGGCGGTAGGCAGGTCGTGTGTGGTGGGGTCGTGTGGAGAGAGCGAGTGTGTTGCGAAGACAGAGTGTTGCGGGTCTCACGTGTATTTCAGTATTTTCATCTATATTATATTAAAAGTTGTTTGTTGGTAAAAAATATATTCCACATCTAATTTATTCGATACCTCACACGCATGACCTCCACGCGGCCACGCAGAACTTTTTATCTGGAATATGTTTTAGTACGATCAACAGTTTCGGAGATATTCGACTGGGTCGATTGAAAAGGGGACAGCCTGTATAACAGAGAATCTTGAGAAAGCGTAAGTCCAGGCTTGTTTCGGCAGCACTCGGACGACGTTGCTCCGTCCGATTTTGTTGGTGGCAGCGAGGACAAAGAGAAGAGGATGACGGACAGGCGAGACGGAACACCTTGTATACGCGTAAACGATACAATGCCGGGAATGCATTTATTCGTAAAGGGAAAAGAGCAAAGCGATGTACCGCGGACAGGGGACACCGGTGGACAACGGGGTAGGACAGGGGTTTTCTTTTCGGAACGCCCGGGACTCGCGGCGACAGTAAAATCCTGGGAAAATGACTGGCGAGAGAAGAAGCGGCCACGGAAGGTTGTACGCGGCGAAAAACTGGACCGATGCACGCGGTCGTTTCAGCCCGCAAACAACGACGGTGGGGCCGCGGTTTTCCGCGAGCCCCGTGCGCTTCCAAGCGGACCACGATTTCCAGCGGAAAAACAACGGGGGACTCTCGCGCGATGCCGTAATTATATTTTCAAGCGTTCAGCCAACCGGGACCCGCAGTTTTCGGTGCTTAAGCGAGGACGCGGTCTCTCTTGGTTGTCAACCGAGAATAAATGCAATTAGGGGGCCCGCGAATCCCGTGAATTTCGACGTCCGCCGCGCCATTCCGCTTCGCACCCCGCCGCGCCGGCTGTCGTCGCACAGTCGCGTCGTCGCGTCGTCCGGATCGAAGGGTTTAGCGACGTTTTCGTTGAACCTTTCGGCTACGCTTCTGGACGAAACGATACCACGCGTGTGCTGTATTTCATTTCTCGAAGACCGCGTAGAATTTCTGAATGAAACGCGCACAGTTCCATAATTGCGACGACGCTCACAGCAGGGACGCGTTGGTAAATAAAGTTCACCTGGCTGACTTTCCGAACAGGCAGAACAAACACAGAATTCCTGGAGGCGAAACGATAGCACGGTTACAAAGCGTAGACACGTATTTTTACAAAGCAGAAAGTTACATTAGGTGTACAGATTAATTCGTCGCGACTCTTTTTCTTCGTTTTGTTGTTTAAAAGTGATGAATTATTCGTTTGAAACGCGATAGTCGAGCTTGAAAGATTTCTATCGTAAATTGTTAAAAGTTTGAAGAATTTCTTTATCTTTGCAATAGAACGGGAATAGATATCGGTAGAAAAAGTTGACTTTTTGACGAACTGTCACTAACTTCTTCGATCCAGAGCGCCCAGCGTCGTCGACGCTGCGCCGAGCTGTGCTCGATCTATATCCCGTCTCTCTTTTTCCTCGCTGCGACGCCTACTTTCGATTAAATATTCATCTCGTCGACCTTTCGCCGGCGGAATGAGGATTGAAACGAATCAATTCTGTATGGAAAGCGGGTATTAATTAACGATGGGATATTGTTCGAGTGAATTCGCTTCTGACACGCGAGAGCTGTTGTCGAACCGGTTTCCGATTCTGAACGCAGCAATGGGTCGCATACAAAAAGTCCATCGGTCAGTATTTTTTCTCCAGAAATTTCTCCAATTTCTGCGTAAATTAATGCTTAAAATGCCATAATATATTGGCAATTGATTGCAAATGTGCCAGGGTCGTTTGAAAGCGTGACATTTACCAACTACTTTTTTTCATCGATTTTGAAGAATTTTGAAATATTTCAGTAATTTTGAACTCAACGTTAAAACTATCGAGCGCTAATAATAAAATTTCTAAAATGTCTTACACGCGTCATAACATCCCGGAAATTGAGACTTTAGTTCACTTTCGCTGTCGATCAATTTATCAATAATTTCCAACGAAGGAAATTATTACAGTTTCAACATCCGTAAGATAGAGAATTTAAAATGGGTCGTTTCGACTCCTATGATAGTTTTAGTGTCGAGTGTTAAAGTTTCGCAATGTTAACGCTATGCTTATTCGTGGTCACTTAACAGTCTCGTAAAAGCCAGTGATTTATGGCCAAGATTTTAGTTTCTTAATTAATTGTAAGCAGCAATTTCGATATCTAATCAAGGAAATATCTCGAGCGAGACGAACTAATAAAATTCTCTCTTAAGACCGTTGCTTTAAGGAAATAAAAATTCTTAAAGCCTCTTTTAACGTAGCACGGTCGTTGAAAGGCCCATTTTACTGCGTTTCCGGTTCTTTGCGTGCGAACAGTTAACAAATATACAATATCTATATATCACGAAACTATAGGAGAATTATCGAATCGTATTTTGTGTCAAAGGAGATCCGATGAAAATTTTGGTAAATCTTCTTTGTAGAAATTCGCGTCGGCAGAAGCCACTTTCAAAACAGTTAGCATAGTTTCTTTCAGGACGCTGTGACGGTTTCATCGGATTAGTCATTCAGTTCGGTCAGTCATTCATCCAGTGATCAATGGAAATCAGCCAACACGTTAGAAAACCGTGTGATTCAGGCCACTCTCGGTTCAGTACAGAGGTAATCTGGACACGCTCTTATTCGGTGCAGCTTCAATTAGGACGCTTTTAACAAAATCAGAAAAGTTTCTCGATACTTTAATTGGGTGGTCCTCGAAACTTTTTAGACGGCTCCACGGCGCAAACTACGCAAGCCACGAAGAATTAGCGACGTTATTTCAATAATTTTAGACAAGTGTGGGAATAATTTGTTCGATTACAGCACTTTGAAAGATAATGAAAATAATTGTTTCTTTTCCCCTATGCAAATATCAATTTCCAATTGTATTCACTTTGTGAATTTAGGAATACAAAACGTATGGACACGTATTTTCCTACTTTTTCAACATTGCAAACAATTCTGTTTCAAACTTCTGTAATAGAATATTTTCTTATCGTGTTATATGGACGCTCGAGAGGTGAAAATTCGTCCACTCTCTGTTTCTAAATATTATAAAATGTTTAAACGATTGTAAAGGATATTAGACATTACCTGAAACCCAGATGTTCGTGGTATTGTAAATTACTAACCCTAAGTAGGATTAGATCTAAATGGGATCGAGGTTAGATCGGTGATTACGGGTAAGGCAGGGGAATTCAGCTCAGCCTGATTACCATAACTGTTCGATAGTAAAAAAAACTTGTTCGTTAAGAATCATCGTGAATTACTAAACTAGGGGTACCAACCCCAGCGTTGACGATGATTTTTCACAGTATCGAACGAAGAAGAGTCTGTATCGATAATTGTACCGAGTACCTGAAATTTCGATACGTATCGATACTACTTCCTACCGAGTACTTTGGTATCGAATTCGTCACCGATAGTATTCGTATCAATCCCGTTGCTAACTATAGCGGACAGAGCGTATTCTGGAGGTAAGAACCTCGAAGAATCGCCTGGTGCTCCGCGCGGAGCGCGTGCCAGCGTGTCGCTTTCCGCATCCGGAGACGTACACGCGAGAGCAAGACGACCGCGTAGGAAGGCATCTCGCGAATTTTATTCGCCCCCCGCCATGCGATTGGATGTTGAGAAATCCGAATTACATAATGCATGAGTAAGAGCTCGGTGATTTTCTTGTCGAGTGTCGAGCGTCGAGCGTCGAGCGTCGAGCGCGGCGCGAACCAGTCCGGTTTCACGGGCTGCGACGACCGCTTCTGACTCACGCAACCAAACCAATACGTGTCTCTTCGGCGGTGCGGCGCGGAGTGGCGTTTCTCGGCAGTCGACGTTCAAAAATCGATCTAGAACGCGGATCGATCGTTGCTCTCGGACATAGCCGCCTCGGCGAACCAAACGGTGCCAGGAGGAGGATGCTAATTCCATCAACTCGCTCCTTAGGAAAATCGAGGGAATTCATTGAGGTCCCGATTCCCCGATGTATTTAGAATCTCGAGGAAATGGAATTCGTGACAGAATAAATTTACGTCCCCAGAAAATGATAGACCGCTTTCCCTGTTTAAAGACTCCTCGCTCCTGTCGACCCCCTCCATCAGCACCACCCCTGTCTTCTTTCTTCTCTACGAGTCTAAATTCTTCGTCGAAGTAATGGAATTTATCGATTCAGACGCGGTTCTACGAAAAATCACCGGTGAAACGGGAACGCGTAGAATGAAAATGTTTTCGAAACGTTCCACAGTGGAACCTCGATTGTGTCGAGATTTTTTATTATCCGTACATGTTCCGTATGTATGTAAATAACTCGATCTAAAGCGATTCGTACGCAGCACTATTTATTGTACAAACCAATCGATCTAGCACTGTAACTAAGCAACTGTTCTATTATTTGAAAATTTATGTTTCCCTGTTAGGTTGGGGTTATTGACATTGTACTGTATTTCGCGTCGCGGCATTGCAACAAAACATTTTTTAACTATTCATTGTACTTTTTAAAAGCGAGTATAATTAATATAGGCACGGTAATCGGTAAAGTCCCTTACCCTAGTTGGAACATACACAAGAGTGTACACTAAAGGTTTTCTTGCTTTGTAATAAAAAGATCCCAAAATTGGTCTGAAATGGAACACGAGGAGACAAATTTAGTACATGCGATTTAAACGTCTCACAATATTTGAAGGGTCGTTTTCTTGAAACGCGAGTTGTCGTAGAATCAGTGTCAATCTTCCGTAAAAAATTCAATTCTTCAAGGCAATGAAATTTGTCGATTGAGAAGCGCGCCTGTGACAAATTACGGGCGAAATTGAAACGTATCGATACGATAAAAGTGTCCTCGGAACGTTTCTGTCTCCTGTATCGCCGGTATTGCCGGTTTCTCACTGAAACTCTCGAGTTTTGATTCGGTCGGGACAAGAGAGAATTTCGAGGAAATTTTGTAAAAGTATCTTTGTCGTTCATAAGATGTTACAATTCCGGGAATGTTTGTTCTCTTGTTGGAGGTAGTTTAGTCGGAGATAATAGAGACATATTTTTTGATCCGTAGTGACCCAAGTTTACGGGATTATCCCATCCTCCAAAGTTTCACCCCTGAAACGCGAACTTGGAAAGCGTTAGAGGCGGAACAAAAATATTTTAACTAAAGTTGAGTGGATTTTAATACGCTACGAGGAAATCCTCTGGTTCGTGAAAAATTGAAAAAGAAAAAATTTCAACGAAACGTAACCACAACGTTCGTTGAAATAATTACAACGAATACGATCGTTTCGGTAACGTGAACAGCTAGGCGAGCGGTGTAACGTTAAAATTTTGTTGCTAAATTATGACATAATTATGATGAAAAACAGTTAAATTCTGGAATAAAGCAAACTCGCGCGAAACTCTGAACATTTACGAGCCGGCGAACGTGTTGAAAAAATAAATGCACTACAGTTTATGAAGCTGTTCGAGAAGGATTAGAATTAAAGACTAAAATCTGATCGGATTAAACATATTAAAAAAGAAAAAGAAAAAATACATATTTTGCTGAAATTCTTTTCCCACTGAAAGCAGCTGACGTAAGATTTAAAATTCCAACGCGCCTCGGTTCACGGATTCGAATCCACGAAAATGTAAAGTTACATAAAATTCCGCGGTCTGGCAACAAGTGTAACGTAGTTACAGAAAAATGACGTATCATAATAATAAAAGTTTGAATAGCGGAGGGTGGTTGAAATTTCTGTGCGAGCAGAACGCGCGAAGAGGAAAGGAAAGGATTCTTTTGTCAGCGGTGGCTCGGATGAAAGTGAAACACAAAAGTATCGTCCGAAAGAGACAGGCGAAGTTGTTACACGGGATACAGCTTGTGTACCGTAATTGCAGTTCCGGAGTTTCGACTTGCACGACTTTTCCGTCGAATCGCTCGGTTCGCGCGATACTTGCTCCTTCTTTCTTCGCTTCGCTTCGCTTCGATTCCGTGTATGTTCTTTCAAAGTTTCTTTCAGAAGTGCACGTTTTACACGTGCGCACATCCGTGAGCCACGCTCTCCTCCTCCTCCTCCTTTTCCCCGGGAATCGAAATTTCAGGCAAGTATGCGGTTACATGGTACCTTGCACCTTGCGAGCTTCGAGCACCGGCAACTTTTAGAATTATCGAGTTTATTCGACTTGTTTCCATAACCGGCGGTCTTACCTAACGCTTTGTACAGGCTCTTCCTCCCGGTACTCTATCGCGATTAACTTTGTCGAGGGACCTGATTTCACGATCTAAGATTAGCGTGCTTTCAGCTCATCGCCGATCAGTAGCGCAACATTTATTCTTATTTGGAAAGCACCGAGGACCCAGCTTTCTTAAAGATTACACTGTGTAAGTGACCTCCGGTTCGTTCGACTTTGCAAGTTTTCATAGTTGTTTTTAATGTTTTTTTAATGTTTAATCTACCACTTTAGTCTAAAGATTGAAAGCATCGTGAGTTTTCACGGCGCTAGTTGTGCAACTGTTTCTTGCATAAAATTATCAAAATTTAATTTTTATTTAATTATTAAGTCGAAGGGGAGGACCCTAATTGACCTATTCTGCTAATCATCTCGAATAAGGTGATGAAATTTAAGGTTACCTTTTTGAAAGAGTTTCTGTAGACATAACTATTTAAATTTAAATAGGTAATAAGTTGAATTTTGTTTTACTTGGATTGTTCATTAAACACGTTATACTGGTTTCTTTAATTTACCATCAGAACCACTCGCAACTGTTCGAGAAAATTGTATTTGACAACTCGTCGAATGTGTTTGTATTCAACTGTACATACCTATAGAATATTCAATATTTCCATTCGAATTTATAGCAGACGCTCATCACTGTTTCGATTAAATTCGGCCTGTCAATAAAATTATTTCCTACCGACTAATTTGTATCACGTTATTAATAACGGGTAGCGGAATGGAATTTAGGAAGCAATTTTAATTGTATAAAAGAAGTTCATTATTATATTTTTTTAACAGCAATGTATTGTTCCATTAGAGTTGTTAATAACAGCACAGAATACCTTGCTTTCTGTATTACAGTGTTTCTGCATTCATCATAAATTTTCTGATTTCCCGCATCCGGCCGGTGACAAATTACAAAAATTTATTTAATATAACTCGACTCGGAAGTGTGCAAACGTCGCTGCGGTTGAGGCTATACGTGAAGCGTAATTTCCGATGTAATAGACGCCAGAGTGAAACAAAGTTTTCCCATTATGTTACATCTGACGGTATAGAGTTTGTTTGATAAGCTACGGTGCATCGATTTTTACCGCAAAAATACAAAACTCTGTATTATAAAACTTGGATGGAGCTCCTCCTCTCCGTGTAATCTTCGATTTTGTTTTTTGTCAGCAGAGATTACAGAACAGAACTCTTTGCTGTACTAGCGCCACTATATTGCAAATCTTCGTACAGAATAACAAATTTCTGCCCCGATAACGAAACTGATTTTGTTTTTAAATTTTGCAGGATGAATGTAATATAACAGCTTAAATTCTTCTAATGGTTAATATTGTTATCGTAACTGTAATAAAGTTTGGCAAGTCCAGTAACAACCTAATTGTGTCTCAAGAAACGGCACCAATGTTTGTTTTGAGAAGTGGAAATTTCTATCCGCTCTTCTCTTTTTAAAGTTATTTTCCAAGAAAAAATATTGCTGCTCGGCCGACAACTTCGTGGTCTGCCGGACAAAATGGGACCCATAAACTCTCGGCCCACTCAAAAACTATGTCAACCCTCATCGGCAATACGTCGAAAACCGTCTCGAGCCATCGTTTTCGAAAAAAAAACTGTAGTGGCAAAGGAAGAAAAGTAACGTACAAGAAAATTGAATAGACGATTGCAATTGGATGCAATTGGAAGTACACAGCGATAGTGAAGCCAATTAAACGATCGAAGAATTTTCTTGGAATTGGGATCAACGTTCTCCGCAACTCGAACTAATTAGTGAGATCAAGGGAAGGGTGTTTCACCGGCAGCAGATACACCGTTGTTGTTCGTGAATTTAATATGACGCGACATTACCGTTTCCTCGAGAGATCGGAAACGGTAAACATTAGCCAGGTACGTGCTCAAGCTCTGTTTGACGATACTGCCTTACGTCGAAAGCAACTGGTCCGATCAATCGGCTCGATCCATTGTTTGACACACGAAAGCTGCTAGGTGCTTAAGCACGGCTTTCAACGTCGAGTGCTATTCGACCGTAAGCACGACGCTCATTTTCCAGTTTCCTTAAGACAAAAGCCGCCGACTTTGTTTTTCGTTCGGCGTTGATTACCTTCGTCGAAAGATTAAGTCTCGATTCCTTCGATCCCTGTTCTGCTTTGTCCCAAGCTCCTCATTAACCCTCGGAAATCCGGCTCGAGCGTTCATCGCGAGTGCGTTTTTCGAAAAAGTTTGATGCAGTACTTTTACACAGTATTTTGTAATCTAATTATTCTTCGATGTACATTGCTTATTCTTATTTATTTCACTTGGTCAAGATACGTAAAGTGTTCTTCAAACAGAGTTGCTTTCCTTTTAATTAGCACGACAAAGTCGGGCATTTAAGTTTACTGGCTGGGAATGATTTAAAACGTAGGGCGATTCGTTGACGATATTCGTTTGTATAAAATAAGTCATTCATAAGAAACCGACAGTGAATAAAGATGAATGTTTTCTTCTAATTGCTTCAGCAAGTGGAATATTCTTAAATTTTTCTAATTTCATCACAGCTTTGTGATTTGTCCATTCATTTTTTTTTTTTAATGCATAAAATCGGCTGTCCGATTAAATTAAATTTTCAATCTGAACATATAATAATAGTCAACGAACTAATCGACGAAACAGACTATTATTTCACCCTTCTTGTAGTAATAAAAATTTTTGTATTGTACAAACAGATGTTCAAGTTGCAGGAGATCTGACGCCGTGAGACACAGAGACATTACAGAAAAATTATGCTTCGCCGCAGTCCGATTCTCATCCTGGCCGGTCCTCTTTTTCGCTCCCGTTAAAAAATGTGGTAACGCGTTTGTTTACAAAGGCTTAGGTCTTAGCAGCGGGACGACGCGGCGCAGCGTGCGCGCGCATAAATCTTTCCGGCGAGGTGGTAAAATTCAGTCGGGCATGTACGCCCATGCACGGCTGATTTTAATGGACCACAAAGGGTTAATTAAAAAATCGCACGGCCACACGGAACTGTGATATTTCTCTGTAAACGTCACCGCAACCGCACGTGTGCACCGGGTCCCTGCAGACGAGGCATTAAACACTGCGGTTCCTCGCGTGTGCACGCACCGTGCTAACCAGAAAATTAGTCCCGATGGACTAATTTTCGTGGCTGATACTCGGGCCCGGCTACGCGTGAGCTCTGCATCAGAATTTTTATTTCTCTCTCTCTCTCTCTCTCTCTCTCTCTCTCTCTCTCTCTCTCTCTCTCTCTCTCTCTCTCTCTCTCTCTCTCTCTCTCTCTCTCTCTCTCTCTCTCTCTGTTCTGTTGCCTCCGTAAATTTCTCGGCTCAAAATTAATGAAATCCGCCGTGTTTATCAGACGTCCGGCAACTGTGAGCATATCTCATCGGAAGATTTCGCCTCGGGAGACCTTTCTAATCTACTTCAGCTGTTCGTTTCTGTTGAAATTCAACGATACCATAGCGTCTTAGGCATAAGGATTTAGGCGTAAGGGGCGGTTCTCCCAAGGACAGAAGGACTCGGGCGGGGTCATAAAGTCGAGACCGTAGTCTGTTAGTCAGTCTGGTAGAAGCATCTAGCCTGTGCAGGTCGCAACTTTTGAAAGAGCTTTCACTTACACTATTTACATAAGGATTGAACACTCGATACGCGGAAACATTGTGCCGTTATTTATACCAACACCTTTATAATACTAATAAAGTATATACGGAATAAAGTGTAGTTTGCCGAATAACGTACTATTAAAGAACATTTCCAACAGTTTCCAACTAATTCTAATCGCATTACGAAATTGTCACCGGTCAAATTAACGACGAAGAAAGCAGTCGCTCCGTTTATTTTATGCCCATATAGTCTGGTGCAGTGCTGGGCACGGTTGGGGCCCCTCAAACGCGTGCTTCCCCCACCAACCTTTATGTCCCGTGTCTTTGTTGCTCCACCATACGTACCTTCGTAGCAGCGACCATAGTCGCCAGATTAAGTCTCGGGTCCCCACTCCAACCTACTCTTCTACCGCGCTATTCCCCCACGGCTTGCCTAACAAGGTCACGTGACTAACCCGCTACTGGCAGAGAGAGGGTAACTTTTTCCCCTCGATTCGTGCTCCCTCCCCTCATCTGACGACTATGCTCGCGACAGGCGAAGCGCGGCGTCCTTTCTCCATGGCAACGGCGCTCACTGGAAGAGGAACGGTTTCGCCTCGATCGAAGCAAATGTGCTCGGCCCACCGGTCCAGCGTGTACGTTTCAAATTACAATAGGTAGGGACAGGCTATAGAAATGGGCGAGCTAGAATTGGGTATGGGTGTGTGAGTGACGAGTGAAAATGAGGTACGAATGGTTCAGATAAGAATGTAATAGTTCGAAGTGTGTGAAACCTAGTCGGTTTCGTAGCCACGAGGCTGAAATAAATAAATAAATAAATATTATCATTGTATGTCCGTTTCCGAAAAGTAACAATAAATAACTGTATATTATAAATAGATTGCAGGCCTTCGTGCGAAGTACCATTTTCATACAGAGCGGCCCATAAGTTCCCATTCAAGATATAAATAACTGTTACTTTCTGATATACAGGATACACACACTGAACATATTAAATAGAATTATTTGATTGAAGATTAATTAATTTATGAATAATTTTCATACTTTTGACAAACGAGACATTTATGCCCCATGGTAAAGAAAACTTCTAAAAATAATTAATCAAAAGAAGCGTTTAAATATAGTACGTACACTGATGAGAACACGAATGTAATTTATTTTTTGTTTTAACCGAGATAACCAACGTGCACAGTATTTAGCATGCATAATATATTCGTTACGTTACGTTACACACACTACTTTTAACATACTTTACCTTCGCGTACGCGGCCACTTACTTTTTCACCCATTTTTTCCCTTGAATTTTTCTTTGTCTAGTATCCTTCGTTCTAATCTTAAACTCTATTGTTCGACTGTCTTTCCTCGTGACTTTTCTCGTCCTGTATTCTCAAACAATTTAATCGTTCAGCAGTTTCTTTCTTTGGAACATATGTAATATCAGTTTTTTATTCTGCGATGAGTATCCGTTTTACTTAGCTCACGCATCGAATATTCCAGTACCTTTCCTTCGTGTTTCGGCACGGTTGTACACTTTCTATTTGCTCTCTGAACTTGTATCTCTTTTATTTCGATCGTCCTCTTTCTTATTCTCGTGTATTATCTTTGCTATTAAACTCTGACTCTCCTCTGCTCTACTCTTGCCCGGATATCTCGGTGTCCCCTTTCTTACATATTTTTCATATTTCTTATTATACTTAGCCTTTCCTTTCTTATCTTGCTATATTGCACTTGCCTTTGTGCCAGATGCACCAGTGAATAATCCACTATCGTCACGATAGTATGAGAATATAATACAAAATCGTTACAACACGCCCTTTAAAAAAAAACATTGGAGCTGATAACGAAGATTCTGGATTATATTAGTTCCACGATTCATATCAAATAAAACTGATGTTAGCTTTGAACCAGACTGGATATGACTTTAATTGAACATTCGTCTGTCGATAAAACTGAAATGGGAGTTCATATTCCTCTGAAAACCGTTAAAGGTACGTCTCGTTGGAACTGCGAAAAAATCATGTGGTTCCTATAAAAAAGTGCTTGTGCCAAAATTAATAGAAACCGTTAATTCTTTTTTGTTTTTAACTAATAACTAGACTGCGGATCTCTATAGAAAATAAAAATTGTCCAAGTTAATTATAAGAAACAGAAGTTAAATGAAAATGTGTATTCTCTTCTAATCATTTTAAATAGTCGAAAATAACGTAACAGTATACCTAAATTTTTGTAATGTCTTTTGAAAATAAGAAACAAAACTGAGAATTATTTTTGGTAGAAATTATCGATACAATTCTTTTTAAAAACTCATAACCAAAAAAAAAAAAAAGAAACGTTTGAAGGGGTTGAAAAATAAGAAACATAAATTCGAGATACACATACTCATTACGAATTCGCTGTTTGCATGAACGCAACTCTTGATCGCGTCGTTCATTTATGAATATAAATTTATTTTCCTTGGAAGGAAAGATACTTCTTAAAAAAAAAACTCCCGTAAAATGTTATCTCGCGCACGTAACCCACATTCGGTTCTGAATATTTCATTAGAGTTGTGCCGCACAAACAGTGTGACGACGTTCACGTATTCATAGTGCCGCGCGTGAGCATAAGAATTTGAATAAAATGCGGTAGGTTCGGTGACATTCTGAATTTCGTTCATTCCGTGAAACTTATCAAGCGATTGAAAATTAATAATAATGCCACAGTATTTTTCACGAGAAAACACTGTAAAAACGGCTGTATTACTAAATTTTGTAATAACTTGTAAATCTCAAACGCACAATGTTTTATTCTACATTTATTGAAATTACAAAGATGCTTCCATTGATAAATTGTCAGATAAATTTCTTCGTTCTCACATTAGCACATATTGCTGTAAAAATTGCGAGAAATCAGAATAAATTCAGTCTTTTAATTTTAATAAAACCACGGATAGCATTTTGTACTGTTGTAGTGTTCAAATGCCGCATACTTCGTGCAAACATTTTTCTTGATACAACCAATACGCAATAAGTTATTTTAGATTGTACCAGTTATTAGTGACCTACCACGTGTATAGATCTAGTATTAACAAAGCCTTGGCACAAATTACCATGATTATGATGTATCGATTCATCACCGAAGGCGAATCGTAAAATTTCGAATATACTCTATTCAGATCGTTGAAATGTACTGCGCATAATGTTCCCTTTGAACCCGCAACCATATTTTCTATTACCTCTGCGGTATTGGTGGGCGAAATCTAGGGTGCATCATAAACGCAACGCGTTACATGTTTAGTTCGCGTCGATACTGTCGATAATACGCGCGATCTCCCCGATTTTCGGCGTCTCCCCTAAATAATCCCCGTCGCGGTATAAATCAATCTAATTTCATGAATATTCGGGGGTGGGGGAAAGAGGGGTGGGGGGGACGCGTGTCCAACGTGTTATAATTTCGGATCCACGTCGACCCGTATTAGCGTAAACACGTGTGTCGCCGTTTCACCGACAAATCCTTCCGCATCCGGTCCTAAAATCGGAATTACATTACCCGTTGCCCGGCCGAAGTTTCTTGTTCGTCGATCTTGAATCATGACCCCCGCGATAAGCCCACGATAGTTCTCGCCCGCGAATCATTTATTACGATTACCTGTTCCGTCAACTTCCGATTTATCTATTCCACCGTTGGCCACCGTGCAACACCCACACTCTATTTATAACATACAGTCTGTCGAAAAAGTCTCCGCACTTTGAAACCAGTTGAAACAGCTTCAGCTTTTTTCAGATGTTAGAAGGATTATTTTCCTAGCTGATGTGCACAACAATTTTCGAAAAAATTGCATTTTAGCGAAATATAGAGAATTCTAACATGCGCATGAAAAAATGTTGTCGCGTGTTATTCTGTCGTTTCGTCGAAAATATTCTATTATTGTTTTCTCACGAATCCGCTGTGTGGGACTATTTTTAAATCGAGGAGGGTCGCAAATGCCCGACAATATGGTTTTCCTCACCGAAGACGTGCGAGTCCCTACGGCTTCTTACACCGATAGGTATCTGCACTGCCTATCTCTATGCAAAAGAAAAATTTCCTGCATCAATTTCAAGAGACAGGAGTCAAACGGTCATTTCATTTTTTCCTTAACAATTTCACGAAAATAAAGATAGTACGTTAATATTATTCAATTCTTTTCATTTTTCCTCCGTTTTAAAAGGTAGACGCCTACCGCCTACCGTCTACTGCAGTGGTTTTCAAACGTTTTTGTCTGGTGGCACACTGCAATCGTTAAACAAAATTCACGGTACATCTATTATAATAATTATTTCTTTTTGCTTTTTACAGTTAGTAAAGATACGAATCGAAATTTCGAAGCACCCTTGTGTCATAATTGCAGCACCCAGTTTGAGAACCACCGATCTAGCGATAAGTTGGATTGAATAGAATATGACGTTGGATCAACTAGTTACTGTAAATATTCAGCAAAAATACAATAAAATACGACCGAGTGATAAATTGTTAGTTAGAACGATGTTTGCACGCGATAATGAAATATTACGTATTCCGGAGTCTTGAATTTTAGCGATTTGTTTTCGTGGTTGTATTATCAAAACTCTCCTTTATGTATACGGTTTTGGGATACCACCTGCGCCCCAATCAACCAGCTAGAATCGAAGCGAGGCAGAAAATATACGAGAAAATGTGCAAATGTTTGAGTTTCCCCCGATTGCATACGTGCGGCCGTTAGGAATGCGGTCACATGTTTAGAATAATCATTAAATAATTCAGGAATGGATTTAGACTGTTGGTCAGAAAGTTTGGTATGACACGGTTAACACATTTTGATATAATACAAACTAAAAATTGTTATTTCATATTAACGTTAATTTAAAAGATTTCTCGATGTTCAATAGGCATTGAACGCTCACGCAGATGCACAAAAACCCAGATATTCACCCCAATTTGTGTTGAAAATTTTGTTTATATTCTCCGGTTAAGAAATCGTGAAATTATTTTGGATTCCTATTGAATACTTTTTATAGTTGCAACATACAGATACATACCGAAAATTGGAAAGTAGGTGTCAAGACGTCAAAGTCAGGGAGTTTGATAGAAACTATTTTCTGTCAATACCACAAATTAAAGGAAAATTAGTTTTGACTACTATAGGCAGCCGTTATGGTTTCCAAGAGAGGGTGGACAAGTGATTAAATTGTGCGTAAAATTCATACGCGTTTCTTAATTACGGTTCCCAAAGCTCGGACTTGTCCCTTTGAGGTCTAACCAGCAATTACGATGAGCTATCATTCCTCGCTCCCTTTATCGTAGCTAATGGTGCATTACGGCGATAGCTATAGACTTACACCAACCACGATGGTTATACTTGTTAACTGCCTTAATTGCATTTCGTGGAGCATGTAATATCCGTAACGCTTCTTCTGGTAAAGCATTTTTCATTGAATAAATATCCTTAGCAGTAGTTAGTCATCGATTCTGTTCCTATTTTAAACTTCCTGACACGTTATATCATTATTTCATCTAGTATTATTTATTCTATAGTTTGAGCCATTCTCCTGTTTCTTAGATTGTTAAGTGAAACCTTTGACAGTAACAAGTATTTCCAATAGCTATTTGTAATGGCTGTACGACAAAATGTTTCAGACAAAAATATATTGGTATTAAATGAACAATTTATAGATGTAAAAAACTGATAAATATCATTTTTCCACAAACATTGTACACATTTCTTTCACATATATCGAGACATTACCTTGCTAATTAATATCTGTTGATATGTAAGTTCTCTTTCTAAATTTGCAGTTGTAGGCCGAAAATCGTGAAAAACTGTAATTTTCACCATTTTGAATCGTTCGTAACTCGTAGCAACACAGTAAGGAATTTCGTATAAATGTTCATATTTCAATTTTAAGTTACCTCGGAAATGGCAAAAAGTGATAGAACAGAGTGGAGAATGTGTTACCGAATAAATCTATGAACGTATATCTTAATTTTATCTTTGAATTATAAATTAAAAAAGCTACGAACATTTGTTCCATATCCGGCACGACTCTGCGAAATATATTTTTCAAATTTTCATTACAGGTAGTACCAGAAATGACTAATTACCGGTTCCATTCGTCTCGGTTGCGAAAATAGAACAAGCGACGCGATAAATGGTAGCAGTGGCGTAAGTTTCTGGCAAGATCGCTGGTCCAGCAGCGTTTCCGGGTTTCGCATGGTGCGTGGTGTTGCAATACGGTCACCGCTACAAAACAAATGCGTCCCTTAGCGTGCCGCTGCGCGCTAAGGGACGCATTCGTTTCGCGACTCGCGCGTTCCACGCAGAACGCACGCAGGCCGGTTTTCGACGGTAACTTCGTTTCGACCGGATTCCCCGTTACATTACTTCATTAGCCCGGTCGATTTGCGAGCTTGAACCAGTTGTATTTTATTCGTTTGAAATCGAAACCGACCAGCGGAACGCGGCCCGCACAAAAAAGCTTCTCCACCTTGATCGAACGTTTTTCACGGTGCACTTCCGTTTCGATTTCGTCGCCGATTCCCGCCAACTGAATTATATAAAATTAAATAATTGCGAGACGATTGAATCGAGTTGAATTTATTGAAAGAACTCTAGTCGTGTCGGAGGTCTGTTTGTTTCTTGTTCAATATCAATTTGTGGCATTTATTTTTGTGACGTTTGCTCCTCGACAAACTTGAAGCGATGTTGCAAGTCTTACGCCACAATCAGGACTTGTTCCCCCACTCTAATTTCCCCTTCTACCGCTTCTGCTTTCTCAGATTATGTAGTACCTAAATAGATCGCTTTATTGCATACTGTGAGTACAATTTTGAAAGTAAGGTATTTTATTTTATGCCAAAAGATTTAGTACTGCGCTTAAAAGACTCGAAGATCACTATAAAATAACAAAAAAATTTGAGAAATGAATTTTGGTGTATGCATATAATCGTAAAAGCTAATTTATATTGGCAAACATTATGGTTTTGCCAATCATTTGCTTTGTCAAGAAATATTTGAAATACAAATTTTAATTTGTTCAGACCTTTCTACATTGTACGTTCGTGTTTCACTTGTTTCGATCCTATTTTCTAAGATTCTAGTTGAACAGCGTTAACCTTCGTCCTTCTTTCGAGTTTTTAATTATAAACCTTTTTTATATTGAGGGTTTTAAGCTCTGCTTTTTAACGTTGTTTGGACGTGATTCTTCTAGCGTGCACGACAACATAACACCGCAACGTTTTTTAAAGGCTGACGATCAATTTTTCCATCACCGACATGCAAATATTAACAACGGAGGAGGGACAAAAATTGATCGATTAAAAATTACTTCTTTCGTTAAAAAAATATTGTATAAAATAATTTTATATCTCGTATGCGTGCA
Source organism: Halictus rubicundus (assembly GCF_050948215.1). Lineage (NCBI taxonomy): Eukaryota > Metazoa > Arthropoda > Insecta > Hymenoptera > Halictidae > Halictus > Halictus rubicundus. The sequence goes on along the minus strand of NC_135149.1, from coordinate 32,500,066 downwards.
TAGGTTTTATACTATTTCGCTTATCTGAATTAATTTTTTTTTCTGCGATTTCGTTTTATTCGCTCCTCGGTCGACAGAGGCATTAAACCGGAGATACGCAAACTCATGAAACCTTGGAATGAGATTAGAATATTTAATGGTGTTAATTTACCAGCGCAATTATATTTCTGAAATAGATACGATTGCGTCCAATTCGTGTCGTGAAGCTTCATAAACGTTTCCGGCGTTTAAGCCACAATCGCGCGGTTAAATGTTATTTTTAATTTTTAAATTGGACGCGTCCGCTCGCAAACATCGTCTCTGTTACTTTAGAATAACAGTAGAACCTCGTTTATCCAAATACGTCGGTATACAAGACCGTTCGGACAACCGACGAGTTCGGTTAATAGAGCCTCGCTAATTACTCTCACCATCGGCTCTTATTTGTTGAGAGATATAAGAAAATTAATGAAAAGTGTACTCTGGTAAGAAGTTTATTCTTCCCTTGGTCCTAAGGTAAATATTATATTCAGGGAACCCACCTCCGATGACCTTCACATATGTTGTCAAGCGCGCCTTCGTCTTTCAAAAGGTTTTAGCCGTCGCTCGATTTTTCTTAAAAAGTTGTTAACAAAAATATACCGATGCTGCTACGAAGAAAATTCTTACTGGAATACACTTTTCATTCATTTTCTTCCATGTCTTGTAGTGTTGCCGCGGGGTGTGATAGAGACTCGGTTAAGAGTTCGTGTATGCGAGGTTCAGCACTAATTGGTTCGTATAAACGAGGTTCTACTGTATAATGCTCGTGATGCGGGGCGTGTTATCGCGACGCGACGCGAGGCACAACACTTTCAAATCAGCGTCGCGTCGTTTTCCCGATAGGTCACGTCGGAGACTTCAATGTTGCTATTTTACCTCTTCGTAAGGGAATCGGGAAAGGAGCGACGCGCAGGAATTCAGATGTATCATAATCACTGGGAGACCGGTCGATCGTATCGAGAAACGTCGTACTTTTAAGCCGATTTCTCACGGGACAAGGTATTTCGCTAACGTTGCCGTTGACGTAACGCCGCACAGTGGGCGAAAACGCGATTTTGGCGCTCGAAAATGGAAAATTTTTTTTGTTTTTAAATAAACGAGCGATGGAGCTGTTTTAAGAACACGACCCACAAAAGGCCGGCAAAGTTCGAGGACAAAAGTTAAGAACGTGAAATTGTCTCCTTTCGCATGATTTTTCCAATATTCAAGTGCAATTTAAAATAAAACTACCAGAAATTACAGATTTACTTCAGGAATATCAATGCAGAAGGACAGATACATTAATTCCACCTATTCTATAATTTGTTCGAAACCTGTGCAATTAACAAACACCGTGTAAATTGAAATTGATTTTTATTGCAATTTGAAGCTATAAATGTTACCTTTTTGCCTATTAAATTTCATTCAATTATCTCTAATGGTTTAGAAGTTATTATTTTAGAGCGCGAAAATGGCATTTTCGGCCAGTGTGCGCCGCGCCTCGCCGGCCAGATAACGCGGATTCATAATTGGTATCGCGTGGCAACGCAGCGAACCAAAACGCTCGTACTCGTGTCAGTACCGCGTGTGACAACGTTCCATCATGCTAAACAGGAGACGTTATTATTAAATCGGTCTTGTTCCGCTGTAAGACGACGATGTTTGTTTCGCAATAAGAAAATCGCTATCCCCTTTTCTTGTTTCGAAGTTGTCCGCTCGACACTCGAAAAGGTACGTTATATTTGATCGTTTTCCAACGAACGATATCGCTGCTCTGCCAAACACTTTGTAGTTTGCCGCTACATTCGAGCCTCTGGCACATTCTCCCCGTTTGCTCCCGGCCCGCTCCCGGCCCGCTCGGATACAAAGTGAAGCCGCATAGGGTACGCCGCACCGCAATACGCCGAGGGCCATCCCGAGCCATCGACTTATAACGGAACAAAACTGTATGACCTAGCCTTCTGTGCTATCATAGGTAGAAATCGAGTTGAAGCCATACTGATCGAGAAAAAAAGACTGTTGGCGCAAGTGTATTACGATTAATTCGAATTATCGCGAAGGTGATCAAATACGGTTGACCCTCTTTAGCGTCGCGTTTTTCTGTCCGCCAACCAATGTCGCCAGATCAAGACTTGGCGCTTCACACTAACTTGACCATCTATTTCCCACGTTTTCAAATATGTTGGTGAAAGTTTCAAGAAAAAATAATTCAAAAGACAAATTTTGTTGGTGGTTTAATATTGTTCCGTCGTAAAAACCCTCTGCAAAGGGACGTCAGTACAACCGTGAAGGTCAGTTAAACTAACCACCCGCGGCATAATGACCATGACCGCCATAAAAAACCTACCGTAGTTTGGCGTAGTCAAAAATCCGAACAACCTCAGCTGACGATCGCATGTTGGCCTGCGAACCGTTAGCGTAACGAAATTTATAGTTTTATAGCCGTAGCCGCCTGTAACCAAATGTATCTTCCACTCCCACTCTTCCTAATTTTCCACCACTTCCAAACACATCCTTCAACCAATCATAGACAACTTCCTAAGATCACACCCACATCCGAGCCTACCTTATTCCAAAATATGGTAACAACAACAGAACTGTCTGATACACCAACCTGACTAGTACACCGAGCTGTCTAGAGCTATCGAGAATTCGAATTCCTTCAAGCACCGAGTCTTGCATTTTAGAAATAAAGACTAGTTCTCCGGAGTTTGAATTTACACTCATTCGCCGTTAAACCATTACCCAGTCGCGAGCCGATTCTCCCCAATTCCGGGATCGACGCGACACCACAAATATGCTTTAGCCGTTTATAATATTACCGTACTTTTATTTGAATTCTTTCAAACTGCGGGCCTGCATGCATTTATGCCAGTATGCGAAATGCGAGAAAACTTGTACATAAAACTCTGGATCATTGTGCATTTATGACAGGATCGATTATGTCGAATATGGAAAAATGTATCCCATGTCGTCAAAACTTAATTAAGAATATTATTTTTATTATAGACTATCATTGAATAAATTTCGTATAGTAACTGAAACTACGTACAGTCGTCTTTAGTGCTCACTAATTATAGCGTCCATGTTTAGTGTTGTGTTAGAGATTGAAAAGAACTTTTTGTCATGCAAAATATTGGAGTCTTTTATTTTCGCGTTTAAATTGTTCGAGCATAGGATAGTCTGTGTTGGAGTACATTTTTTACCGATCTGCATCTTCTTTTTTCAATCACGATCTTTTGTAGTCATTGTCGTGTGCATATAAAGAGTGTCGAGAACAAAGACGATACGCAAGTTCAAAGTGCTGTTGGGACAGTGAAAATTTGAAAATTCTCTTCGTTCGGTGAACGAAGTTTCTATCCAGTGACAGGTGCCACTCTTTATCGAACCAGAAGTTCACGGCAAAATTTGAAGGGAATTCGAGAGAGTTGAACAAGCATTCGATGATTGTTTCTCGTAAATTTTATTCTGGTATACGCGCGTATGGCACGTGACGATCGATGCTACTCGAGGCGCGATCGTTGTATAAATTTCCCATTTGCTTTTCAAGAATTTTAGTCGTTCTCTGGTGGCCGAATAAAATATTTACGTCCCCTAATTATCTACGCACCAATTTGAATACTCGATAAAGCTGTTAATGCGATTCGGGGGAATCGCGTAGACCGAGGAAAACGAAACGTGACAAAGTGATTGAACGTTCACGATAAACGATAAGCACACGTGTGTAATTTTATGGAAGAAGGTCGGTGATACCGAGCATTCGTGATATCGTGTCGTAGACTTCAGACTGGAACTAGTTTCTAAGTTATCTCGAAATTCCTGGTACATTGCATTTTAATTTCGATAAGTGTAAATGTCGAAGAAATTGTGTTCCGGGAACGGAACCATTAACGAGTACTAATAAAGTGCAGTTAATTACATTCGGTACAGTCTGTAAACGTTATTAAAATACGACCGACGTGATAGTTCCCGGAACGAAACGGATTTCGACGCGCGATACGCGAGCTCGCGTGTCTGCGAGGGCACGAGGTCGAGCCTACGCGGTTCGGTATTATCCGCGAGACGGTATACGAAGACGACTATACTCCTCGTGTCCGCGACTCCTCCGAGGAAGACTTCCGAATCTTTAGCTGACGAGAAACTGCCCAAATGCTCGAAGCGCCTAGGCACGCGCGAAATAGATAGAGAAGAAGGACGGTCCGGTCCCTTCGAAAGACCGTTACGGGCAGGAAAGTAACGTTGCAAATTTTACAACCTCGCGGTATGTGGGTAGATTCAGGATTTCGAGGTGCGCGACGTGAGATACGTTGAAGAACAGGTAATTGTTTGGTGTCGGATAAACAGTCTTTCCGTGTCCAGGGGCACTTAGCTATCGGTTGAAAGGTAATCTTCTTTTCGAATTCAGGAAGTTGAAACAAACGAGTCAGTGATTCGTACACTAGAGATTTTCGCGCTCGCGTTCGCTCCTTGATGGGGAAACACCGGTCCGCGAAATTTTTATGCAAATTCGGCACGCCGAAAGTTCCGGGGGATTCTTTCGTGTGGTTTGCGCCAGCCAGCGACAGCTATTACGGAAAGAGTGCCACGGAAACGCTGAAATTATGGTAATGAATGTATCTCGAATTGGACTGTTTTGCATCGTACACCGCGGTTGCCGTGCATTCTGCTTCCTTTTCTATGTCCCCCTTTGATGTCCGCTGTTTTATACGGCCTTGATTAGTATTCGTTTCCAGTCTACTTTACACACAACAGATTTACCCAACGAACTGTTTACCAAAGCATTCGAGTTTTAGGACGATCGCTAGCATTTACATATATTCAACGTCTCCAAATTAATTACGGAACGAAACAGAAATAAAAATAAAAACTGTTCCCATTCCTGTATAATGTCGCTTCGTGGCAGAGCAGTTTCAAAATCTATTTCTTCGTGAATCACAGTTTCGGAACGTCGATGATCTTAAAATTTGTTATTAAGCTCATCGTTCTGAACAACTTTTTCCTATACATGTCGCTATACTGTTGCGATGAATATAGCAAACTCTATTTCCCCTTTAGGGCCTTTCCCCTTCCCCAGACCTAAGCAAAATTCGTTGAAAATGACAATACAAACTTTAGTTATATGTAATATGTACGGGAAAAAATTGTTCAGAATAATGCCCCCAATAATACAATAATCTGAGGAATTCCCTACAGTATATATAATAATTACCGAAACCTAGAGTTTAATTGTTAAGTGAACGGACTATCGGGAGTTAGTGTCTTTTTCCAATTTAAAATGGCTTTAGGATTATTCAGAACAGTCTGGAAGAATTAATATCGACTAAAGTTCTATATATTCATGCCGGAAGACATACTTTCGAACATCAACTCCGAGAAGGTAAATATCGTATTACTAGCAGGGCGGACTGAAAAGTTTCGCCACTGGCTGAATAAAAAATCAACCGCCGAGAAAGATATTTCAATGGGACGGAAAAAAAAAAAGAAAGAAAGAAAATGGTGCATAAACATTTATTCACCGTTTCTGAGTAATTACTTTTTCACGTTATCACCACCAACTTCAATACACTTGTGTCAACGTTTCATAAGTTCCGGAGTGAAGGTAGTTCTTGTTCTTCTTCGAAAACCGTTGCCGCACCGCAGTTCCCGTTTCTTCATTAAACCCGAAGTTTTGACCCATGAGATCAGCTTCAATTGTGGAAATAATTAGGAGCAAGTCGGAGGATGATTCGGCTGCTGCCTGGCCGTGCTAGCGTAGTTAATAACGGGATAATGCTTTTGGAATTTGCGAATGGTACTTGCAATTTATAACCCGTAACTTGCATTTTTTTTAGTCTACAATTTATAATATTCGATTCTATTGCAGTGGATCCAAAAAGTAAATTGGCGATATTTAACTTTCTGTAATTTCGTAGAAAATAATCGTACAGCGATCAACTCGGACTCGTGTTAAAGCTTGAAGATTTTACTCTAATCGTAAGATATTTTCGCATGACGTAGCAGATGGGAAACTGAAGATTCATTTTTCTCGTTAGCAGGAAAACCGCTTTCGCGAGTAGCGAATTTCCAACGAATGCGGATCGCGTTAACGCGACCATTTCCTCCACTTGATCGACCCAGTACGATTAAAAAGATTTACGTTATCTGTTAATTACTCGTAAAGTCGTTACCAGGAAGAGGTCGCGCTTCGCTTGCTTTTCCGCGACGACGACGCTAATTGGTTAATGCTATCAGCGACAGAGCTCTCCTCGAGACTATGAAGTATCGTACATTATCGGGACGATAAGGACTTGTTGACCGGAAGGACGCGTGATACCGCGCAGATGTTCCACTTTCCTCCGCATTTTCCACCATTTTCTCTTCTCCCGTCATATTCTCAGACTTGTGCGGCATTTTTATTTTGCTTCCTCGAATGGCTTCCAGGCCGGCGCGCATCGATCGTTGATCGAGCCGCAGTAGGTTCTCGCTGGTTGCGCTTCCGATCAAATTGAATTTTGTTCGCGCCACGCGGCAAATGTGGCTTGCAATTAGTGGAAATGGTAATTTCGTGGAGGTGTTGCGAGTCGCGTCGTGATTGCTTTTTTATATTGTCACGTGTACAGGGTGTACCAAAATTATGCGTAAAGACTGTCGCGGCTGAATTCTGTACCTTCGGATCGGTGAAGATCTGTTTGAAAAATTACGCGCAAAATTGTCCTCGACCGTGAACATTCGGTTCGTGTGAAGTAATCCAATGGTCGAGCCATTGTTTGAAATCTTCGTAAGAGCTAAGGTACTGCTAGGAAAGACCGTGCTGCATTGATCGGAATAAATGGTGATCTGATGGGGCAATATTCGGTGACTATGGCGGGTTTTCTTGAGAGGTTTCGGAATGTGTGGTCGTTGTCGTGTCTTTTTGCACATTCTCGCCACTTTTCTTTCAATGCGGCATCCATTGATAAACGGCAGAAACTTATTCGAGTAGCCAATATCGGTACGAAGCTAACAGTTGTCTTATAAGGAGCAACGATCGTTGTCCGATTGTTTATTCGGATTGAGAGACAGCGCGACAAACTTTCTCTTTCTAAATCGTGACGGTGAGCGAGCCACGGAGCGATCACGGATTTTCGAGGGATCAGCGACGGGATTTCGTTGCATAATGGCACCGATTATATACCATTTTTCCGGCACGAAAAAACGAGCAAACCGCAGCAACGGGTCGCGCGCGCATTGTGCAACCGATCGGAGCCTGCGAAATCGCCGCTTTGATAGAGAAACGTGCGCTTTAACGTCTGGAACGACAACGATTATTTGATTTCGCTCCGCGCGCGCTAATAATGAACGGTAGCCGATCGTGTAGCACGGTGTAACGAGCTCGGAGCAACAAGAAACTTTCTAATAAAATCGTATCACGGGAGTAACAAGCGTCGTTGCGAGCGGGATGAAATTTTAGAAATTTAAAAGCGCGCAGCTCTTACCGTGGCGAATTAATCGCTGCGGAACATTTGTTAATTGTCCGTGAACGCCGCGCCGGCGTGCCGACGAATAATTAGGACAGAACTGGCTTTGTGCTATATACCGAATTATAATCCATTCAAATTTTTTTTAATTCTTATCAAATAGGAGAATTTGCTCTTGAGCTGCGCACTTAATTATAAACTATACACGTAGGTTGCGTTGATCGAAAACGTTGTTTATGCCGATTTATAAATTTTAAATTGTATCAGGCTGTCTCGAAAGTTAGTTTCGTTTTCGATTAACGCACACGATGCAAATTCAACCTAGTTTATCAAAAAAATTTAATATGGAATAGATTATTCGAATAAGTGTTATAATTTATTCGATTCGATTAATTTTGTCGCGAAATATGTGTAACATTTATAATTTAATGGTACGGTAAACGAGGAAACAAATAAATAACGCGAATGTCAATTAATTCTTTATTTACGGCTATATCGATTTTATCGGTGGTTTAATTAAACTTTTACCATTCGCAGGATCGATACGTTCTCGTTGCTCAATTATTGCAAATTTCGTGTAATGTGTATGTAAATTGGATTACCACCATAAGTCCCGTTATTTCATCAGAAACTTTAAATGACATGCATATCGATGATTACCTGTTTTGCTTCCGGTTGTATAGGATCGATTTTGCTAACGCGATTCCCCAATATTGTTATGCATTTGGATGCGTTTAACTTTTCGTTGAAATTGAAGACTCGTCGTTTTGATAATTTTGTTGGTATAATTACGAGTTTTAACTAACACTTTAATTATGTTGCGGATTTTATGCATTTATGAAAAAACTGTGAAAACATTAGAAGAATTCAAGAGAATTATATAATTGATTTAGAGAATTCTTATCTTGCAGGAAAAACCTCGGTTTAATAAGTCAGTAACTTTTCAACTTGTAAAGACTATGATTTTAAGTCTCGAGTCGTCGCACAGCGTTTTATTTATATATAACAGAGGTTCGATATTTATTAAGTTAAAATGATTACATAATTTTGCGGAAACTGTGTTTCCCGTGTTTCTGTGGAAATGTTTCAAGGTTAACAATAACTGGATGTGCCAGGAAAGCAGAGTAATTCGAACGAGAGGTACATTCGCGTCGCAATAAAAATGTCCTTATTCCGCTCCTCATTATTTTCGCTCGAGCGTGCTTCATCTCCTGTTTCGCGACTGTCACCATATAATCACAGAAATATTGCCAATTCCGACGTTATCGTTATCTCTGCTTCTTTTTATTACTGCGTCGTCAATGTCGCGGCTTTATTGCTGCCGATTCTCTCGGAACTGCAAATGCTTTGAAAAAACATTTGCTTCCATAAATCAAATACGCATTTATTATTTTTGAAAACGGCAGGAACATTCGAATAATTCTAGTTCGGTATTACCTTCAGCTTGTTGAAATTATTGAAAAAGGATGGAATGTTTCTTGCAGCTGCTGCAGAGAATTTTTATTTGACAATATACTTCGGAAGAATATTTTTCTGTTAATCGAATTTTCTGTCCTGTCGATGGGTCGATAGTCGTTTTCTCGGCAAACTTAATCGACGTAACGGACACCATCGATTCCAGGATGTTAGATTTCAAAGCAAGCTCGAAGCAGTTTTAATTAATTGGCATTTCCTTCGGAAATGGCGACACCCGACGAAATACAGGAATTTCGACTCGACACTTGTAAATCTCGAACGGTGACAAGTTCCGCGTGAAACGAACGGAAAAGCCGACACCGGGCTATTTGAAAGCGGAATCGTAGCTCGCGTTTATCGAACCGCCCAGGCGCCTTCCCGCAATCGATCCCACCACGATAGTTTCTCGCAGAAAGAACCTATTCCATGATAAATTGCTTCCGAGACTTTTAATACACTGCGGCGCATAAATAGCATCATCTATATTTTTCAGATTCTTGCATTACCAGTGAGCGAGGGTCCCTAAACAATTTATTTCCCATTGAAATTACCCCTGAGAGACCTTGTCACAGAAACCCGTATAATTCAATTAAACGAACAAACATTGCTGTTCATAAAATCTCGGACAACATGACCTTGAGATGACCTTCAGTACCAATTACTGTCCCTATATTAATTACACTTATTTTTATAGCATAATGAGTATTATAAAAAAAAAAAGAGATACATAACACAGATATTAACCGATTAACCTTTTTAAAAATATTCATTATGCTTTAAAAATGAGTGCAATTAATTATATGCACAGTATCACCATAGTAATCGGGTCCCTTACTTTACAAATGTTAAAATTTCTGGAAAACTTTAATCCTATAGTTATACACCGTCGTTTGCACAGGTCTTTGTGAAAATCGTTGCGCTAGATTTGTGTGCAGAATCATGCGGTCCAGAAAGTGTTAATCGCGCCGCGCTAATTCGACCTTGTTGTTCTCGCCTGACGCTTCGATCCCCTCGAAAACCGGAATAACAATTCGCGGGGATGGCGACTGGTCGCGACCGCTGGATTCGTGTTGCTTCCTAGTTAATTTTTATTCGGCCGAACCTGTTCGCCGTGTGTAATAGGCTCCGGCAACAGCCGGGAAAATGCCGGTGATATTTAATGCGCGTTTCCACGCGCGCGGCATTAATGGGGATTTCTTGTTCCGCCGTTAATCGTCTCTGAAAGCGATTCTGATTTCGAGCCGTTCGACGTACAACAAGTTTGTGTTTCGCGCGTTTGACTAGGCGCGGGATAAAGTGTACTGTAAACAGGCTCGAACCCGCCCGGATAGCTAGCCGGAAACGTTTTGTTTTCATTTTCGAATAATTTTCGAGCACTTCGAAAAAGACGAGCGACGCTTTTAATCCTCGTACTCCCCTCGACCGATAATTGACCCATTTCTTGCTTTTAGATACTCTGAAATGTTTGATTTCTCTCTGGCCATGCTGGCTTTTACATGTTCAAAAAGACGGTAACGTTTTTACGATCGGACCAAACGACAAGAACTTTTTCGAGACTTTAGAAGGATTGGTTTACCAGCTGATGGGAAAATATTTTTTTTTTAAAATTGCAATTGGTCAGAATCGTGGAGGAAATCTTAAACTATTAATTTTGTATAATTTATTAATTTATTAATTTTATAATTATTAATTTTGGCTAGCTTAGACGCCCTTTATATTTTACAAAAATAGCACGTGTCAAAAATGTAGAAAGATTAAAGTGTAGCGTTAGACGAACTGAAATAAATAGAGATCGTTTTATTAAATATTAGGTTCAGTTGTAAATGACTTGGCAAAGATCGTCGTCGCTGAATTCAATCGGCATATAATTTGTGTCTGCCGTATGTTCTTTATGTATTCGAATCACGTTTGAAAGCTGTTATTACACTTAGAAAACCCTTTGTTCGTTAATAAGACACTTGTAAAACACTTGGGAGCACCAGACGTTTGAATGGATGCCCCCGAAACAAACTTAACATTCGATTGAAAAATAAGTTTAGCGGCGCAGGTTGCGTCACAGATCGACTGCAGACAGAGAAACACGCGTACGTTAATAATTCATCTTAATATTTACTCTCTGGGACCCTCGTGTCGCTCAACTTGAGGTCGCAGTGTTGTAACACAAGTGTTCCAACATGGAGGACAAAGTAGAGCGTCCTACAATTGGTTGTTTTCTTCTTTTGTGTAAAGCCGATCCGGTATTGCATAATGAGGGATTTAAACGAAGGCAATTACTGTGCCTATATTAAATAAAATTATTTTTAAAGCATAATGATTATATCTATATGTTGTATATCTCGTTTTCAATATCGATTATGCTTTAAAAATAAGTACAAGGCACAAGGCTTACAAGTACAGGCACGGTAATTGGGTCCCCTACCCTATTTGGTTTATACTTGAAGTAGAAATTCAACGGTGTCTTTTATCTAGACACGAACGAATTGTTTGGATTTAGATCATTTGAACGCATGAGTTTTGACACCAGCAAAATAAAATCCGACGAAATAAAGTAAGGAAAGTGATATTGTTTTATTATTCGAAAACTTGATCCACAGATTGGCGAACGAATTAACAACAAATGAATGCAAACAACGCGCTATTAATTCGTACGGTAATGTTCATGCATTCTCCGCCGTGCTTTAATTTTCAATGTATCATCAATTTCGCGAGCATACTATACCTTCTTGTTCCGGAAAACTGCAGAATTAACGAAAAAGTTGGTATCCCAGCCACTACCTGTAGCACGCAATAAATTTCATAATTATCAGAGCAGCGGAGGCAGCAATTTGCTTATGAAAATATTCAAATTTCTATAGTTGAATAGCAGCGCGTAACGGGATTCATTAATCGAGAAATGAAGTGGCGCGTCTAATGAAGAAGGAAGGAAAATTTTATATGAAATACGTAGTTATAGAGAACGCCGGTTGACGTAGAAGCGGTTTTTAATGACATTCGGAATCGATTTGATCGCGAGGGCGGCCAGGCCCGAGCCAATTTGCCAGCAGAAATATTCAAATTTCCAGCCAGGCGAAATACAAGACGAGGCGGGATACGCCGGGTGGCGAGTTTCGTTAATTGCAAATTACCTGACTTTTGATGCGAAGTCTCATCAGGGTAATGCGTCTCCGCCGATATATCACTGGCGAGACACACCCTCCGTTGTTATCGGCACGGTCTCGTTTACAAATAGGCGAGTGCAACTCGCGAAATTTATATATACCTAGGTCGCGGGCGCGCGCGCGCGCTCGCGCGTTATCTTGATCGCGTTTAAATTCCCTTGACGGAGGAATGAGAGAGCAGGCACGCTGATCAAAACTTCAGATTATCATTCTTCTCGATGCTCTTCTTTGAAATAATATCGGTATACGTACGCTTTGTGAAATGAAATTGTATGGCCGGATAAAATGGTCAGAAGTACCCTTGAAATTAATTGGGAAATCATGTTGTGTACAATTTTAACCATATATATCGACCTGAAGGGTAATTGGACCAGCTTTTGGGCTATTTTCTCTATTTAGTTGCATGTGAAAATTTCGAAAAAAAATCGAACAAACGTCAAATACATGGACACATCTACCGCGATTTGTTTTGGATTTTTAAGTTGAAGATCCTACTTGTAAAAAATCAGGAAAATCGGAAAAATACAGGTTTTTCATCGAAGTTTAAAATCGACATTATTTATAGTTTGACAGTCTCAATGTACAGTTGCAAGTAATGTTCATGAATTTTTTCAGATTCTTTGGTGAGGTGGATTTCACTAATTATGTTGAGTTTGTTGTTCAACTGTTTTTGTGAATTGATAAATTTCCAACGATACTAATATACTTACAGCACACATTACATTTAATTACGCTTTGATTTTACAATGGTTTTTCACGGGATCTTTCCGCGGGAAAATTTTTTGTTACCACAGCGGACCTCCACAAAAATCTGGACAAATTCACGAGGAATGTTTGCACCTATACCTACACACCGATGATATGAATTACGTCGGTCGCTCTTAAACTCCAGTGTGAAATCTGCTTTTTTCTGAGTTTTTTTGTGGTTTTTGATTTTTTACAACCCGGATTTTCAACTTGAAAATCCGAAACAAATTACAGTATTTGCGTTTATGTATTTGACGTCTGTTCGAGTTTTCCCCAGAATTTTCACACGCAACAGGAGAAGTAAGGAAAAAAACTGATTTTTCATTTGACCCCAAAACTACCCCCCCCCCCCGGTCGAGATATAATGGAAAAAATTTTACACAAAATTCAAGAGCACTTTCGACCATATTCTCCGGCTATTCCCTTTTCTAAGTGAAACAGAAAAAATGCAAGAATGTAATTTATAGCATAAAGATATTACACAAAGGATAAGATGTGGACCCAACCAAATTAATTAATATCATTTTTACTTTTATTGGATTCGATAACTAGATTGCAATTTTTATGAATTCATAATAGAAATGGGTAGGTGAAACACAAAAGACACAATACCATTTAAATCTCGAATTTGTTTATAAAATAAAGAGGATTTTCAAAAAACAAGAAGATTCAAGGAACAGTGTCTTAAAATCAGTTTATAATTATTCGAAATTTCTATGCTTGTGATTATAAACTATAGCTTGCAACACACTTTTGCAAGTCTAACAAAATAAGAGAAGTGTAGCCACAACTAAGAGAAACATACTTATTAGTAGAAATTGATTAAAATTCTTAGCATTGTGCAAACTTCAAACATTTCTGTATATTTCATAGTCCTTGAATAGCTAAATAAATTGAGATAATAGCAGATTGAGATGCATTGTTGTTTCATTACCAAGCGGAATACCAGGACGTTTGCCTTTTTTTATTGCATTTAATTTTCACGCCAGCGCATTTTATTCTACATTTAAACCGATGGAATGTGATAATTAATTTCGCGCCATGAAAATTCTGCTCCAAGAATCAGATATTCGTTTATAGGAAATTTTGTCTGTGTTTCAATGGCGAAATAATTTCATAGTTTCGGTAGTTACGAACATTACCAAACATATACATGAATACTATATATTCAATGAATATTCAGACTTCGATTAAATTCTAAGCGAATCATTTCCCCCCATTGCCTCAACGTCACTAGCGATTGTTGCAATCGTAACCGCGTTTAACTTTCAATCGACTGCGCTGAATCTTTTCATAAATATTTCTACTTAATCTAAACGTTTCGACCGACACGAAGCCCACTTTGCGGAGCATCGTGCGTTGTCTATCTCCGCAAAGAATGCGAGACGGAGATTCGTTGGCCCCACCCGATATCGGGAGGAGGGTAATTAAAGGCGAAAATGTAAGGTCGCCGCGATAACGGCGCTATTAAGCTTACTTATTTCGTGGCCGCTCGCCTCGCCATCATTACACCCTCGCGACGCTTCTGCTCATTACGCCGGCGGGGGTTCGAACTTCTAATATCGCGTTTACGATGCCACAAAGCGCGTGAAAAGTTGCCGAGATAACGGCCCAACGAGCACACGTACCGTGATTAGCGGTAAACAGTCAAAAATGGACGCCAATGAAGGCATCTCGTAAAAGGATTTCGCTAATTGCGGAGAGACAGAGAAGTTTCTATACAAAATAAAAATTTGGTCAAGTCAGTTGTAGGTAACAGAATTTAATAACTCAACATTAATGGACATAATAACAGTCTTAAATTGTGTTACCGTCTTGGCAGTTCGGTATTTTACCTATTCATTTTTGTCATAAATGCATCAAATTCACAGTCTACTTAATTAGACTGCAATAGTTAGAATTATTGTGTTTGGAGGAGGTTGTGATTTATGTTTAGAGAGATTTTTCGAAAAGGCACCGTTTTCTTCGAAACTGCTGGAATAATTTCAACAAAATTGTAACCGATTGCAGTGTTATCGGTAGACTGCGAATGTTTATGCAAATGCATATTTTTATAGAAAATCAAGGTGGTAATATATCTGGTGCCCCACCCTATATGAAAAGTTATTTAGCAAGTTAGTTAAAAACACAACAGTGAAAAATGCGTAAAATCCGCAGTCTACCGATGAATATTCATTCGCAATAGTAACCGGTTACACAATTTTGTTTTCTAATGAGGGTATAGCGATTATTCAAATTCGTTTGCTCAGTGCGGGCAACGTCGCGTCAGGAATCGCTGCAAAAAGTTTAATCGAAATTTGCAGTTTTGGAAGCCGAGAAAGTAGGTTAAAAGCGAATGAGAAACGACGTTATACGACAGACATCTGCGTCGATTTATCTTACGAAACTGTCGAATTAAACTGCGTTTAGAAATTTATCAAGAGGTTCTTGCGAAACAAAATCGTGACATGGAATGATAGACACTCGTTAAATACTGCGAAATTTTCCTCGAAGATGTTTTCCAACTTTACTTGGATAACCTGACCCAGTTGCTAGACTCGTCCTGGTTACAGATATCCGAAACCTTTAAGTGTCTCGCTTAGGGGGATGAGCGCAGGAGCGGACAAAATACATTTTTCACTTCTCATTGGTGTACGCTGTGTACACTGGACGTTGAACAAATAATAAACTCTTAGTCGAATAAAGAATTCCATTAGACTTGCGGTTCGTTAACGAAAAGGAGCATTCCGAGCCATTCGACAGAAAATGTTCAAAATCGCTAAGATAAATTACCGATCGCTGTTTCTTGCACATTGATTATTGCTAAAATAAACTTCTACACCAAAACTGAAGCTGGGCTCTTCAAGCGATATGCACACGTGTAATAAACCTGCAGATTTTAATGGTAATTCTTGATGAAAACGCTTCGTGACATTCGCATTCTAAAATCAAACATCCCATGCCACAACCAACTAAAACAATGTAACAAAATGGCGGAGGTGCCTTATATTTGAGTACACAACAGGTAATTATTCGGAATCGGCGAGGAATCCCCTATTCCGAATAATTACCGTAGAACACGGCAACAAAATGCAGATACAATAATCGAAGAAAAGCGGCAATTGTTGTTGCAGTAACAGCGAAATCGATCACCGTAAAATCGGGGCTTCTCGTTTTGCATCGAGCCAATGATTGAAACAGCAGCGTTTCGAAGCAACAAGGCACGTATTTACCTTGCGAACAATTACCCGCCCAATAACAGTCGACGAAGTGTGAAATTTTGATTATTTCACAGTACACGGCGGTGTTCGCTGGCGGCGTGTTTCACAGAGCCAGATGCCGTGAGCCGTGCAGCGGGCGCGCGGAGGCGATCGCTAGTTTCGGCTGCTTATTCATCTTACTTAATCATAAGCGGAATAGGAGAAACGGGCGTAATTGGAATTTGTATCGCACCGGTAACGTCGAGGGTGGCAGTGGCTTCCGCGTCGCGTCGCGTCGCGTCGCGTCGCGTCGTGGCGAAAACGTCGACGGTAGTTACGAGCTTAATGGAAACCGGGGAGGGACTGTTCCCCTGCCTGGGGAGCCTTTTATTCGTGTGCCGAAGAGACGCAAGAAATCCGCCCGCGCTTCTTGCCGCGGACACACGCCATTAGCGTGAAAAGAATCGCAACTATTTCAACAAGGGTCCCCGACACGGTGTCGCGTGGGCCGGCTCGGTTTTTCCTTGCTGGAAGAGAGAGAGAGAGAGCAAGCGCGATCTCGCGGTGTCGTAACGTTGCCTGCGATAATTGCGTCTTTGTGTCAGGCACGCGCGCCGCCCCGTGTTCCTTTGTGCGGTTCGGCAATTTGTGGGTCACATTTTCTGCGCTTTCTTCGCCAGTATCTTGCGTTTGCTCTCCCTTTGTGTCGCCACGGGCTGACACGCTGCCCGACCAAATAGATTGATCCCCAAAAACTTACAAATCCTCCTACCTTTTTTCAAGTTAATACTTTTTATCAACTGTACAAACTGTATGCAATTAGGCTGGATGTTTATGCAAATTTGATGTGTCAAACTATGCGAAATAGATACAAAATTAATGCAACATATATATATATATATATATATATATATATATATAAACTGGAAACAAAATTTGTAGAAATTAAAGAAAGAAAGAAATTTGAAAACCTACATCACTTTTTAAAACATTTTTTTCATATTTCCGAAGCTATCACTTTTGTCTCATTTTGTTATATTCTAAACGTTTCATTAGTTTTAGTACATACTGTGCGTACTTTTCTTTCTTACCACAATTCTCAAAATATCATAATAAATTCTGGTGATTTTTGTTTAAATTAGTTTATAAACTATCTGAAAAGATTGGAACGTGAGAAGTTTGATATGATTTAATATATATTTTAGAACCGATATTGGAAATAATTTCATTTGACTCCAGCTTCTTGACGTTTGGAACGTGAATGGAAGTTTGTACAAGCATTTCTAATTATGATCCACGCAGCTTCATTAACTATATGATAATAGTTTCAAAACTTGAAACGTGAAGGTATGTTCGAGACACGGCAAACAAGCTAGGAAAATTATCACTCTCCATTATTTATCAAAGGGAGACTGCGTAGTTGTAGCAACGTAATTAACTAAAATAATTGAAACTTGAAAACAAAGTTTTAGTGCATTTTCTACTAATTGTGAGTAATACACAGCTCAAGTGTCATGCTAATTTTTTGTTCAACTTAAGTGAAATAACGAGTTCAAAGTTTGAACGCGTTCGAACGGAGAGACGAAAGAAGAAAGCTAATTCGTTTCTTCTTTTATTAAGAGCAAAGCGACCCAAACATGCGAAGTTGTTTAAAGTCTTGTTCAATTATTTACCGTAGTCTTTTGAAAAAGAACGCGTGCGGTGTGTAAATAAATTACTTATAAACGACACCTGGGAAAAGGATTTCTCGGAAATATCTGGTCTCGCGCGCCGCGCGAAATCCGTGAAAATCTAGCTGCCGTATTCGAAACACTTTTTCCATTTCAGCTTGAGACACGCCGAGGTCCATTCGTAATCCCGCTGCGGGCGAAGTTGTTCAAATAGTTTCCGTTATATCCGGCACACACTTGCCGAGGAGCCATCTTATTCCGATTAGGGATTTCTGTGTCTTATTATGTGTTATCCTACGATTCCCACGAAGCTAATGCTATACTCCGCTTATTTGCTCTGTCCAAAGGACGCTTACACCTAATAAATAACCTTGCAGAAACCAGAATTAAATAGAGAAATAATACTGTCGTTAAAAATATCATCAAACTACAAGTATGACGAAATCATTATTAATCGGAATTTACTTGTATTTATTTGTATGTATAACAAATTTTTCGTTTTACTTTTTTTTGTTTTTGAACATACAATAACGAAACTACCCGAAAACTGGTAGACCGATGAAAGTATAAAACTGTTGAAAAAATGTGAACACACAATTCACCCTTCCATAAAGGGTAGTTTAATATAGTGCAATCTATTTCTAAAGTTTTTTTTTTAAAGTTTTGCTAAATTTCATTTATTACATTAGTTTGTGTAACCAATTATTTCATTTATAATCTGTGAGACATAGCAAGATGAGTACTATAACAAACACCAATTTATTTATTTTAAAAAGCTTAAAAAATTAGACCTTAGAATTCAAAGGACTGCCATTTTTTTTTAACATAACAAGATAACAAGATTTTTTGTAAGGTGACCTAGAACCTTGTACCTTTTTTCAAAGGAGTGCAGCTGATACAACTGCATGCATTTTGGCGTTAAAAAATACTGTAGTAATAGTAAATCCAAAAATTGGTCTGAATTCTTAAAAAATCAAAAATGCTGAAAATGCTCAATTAACGTAAATAAAATCGGACATCCGCAGGTAAGAAGAACATCACACCGCGCGCCGTCTAATCAAGTGGTATAATCTAGGTTATATCGCAGCGAAATCGTGTTGCAAGTGAGGAGTAAAAAAAATGAAATGTTCGAAAGACGCGTGTGGCGTCTATACTTTCACAGAAGAAAACAAAAGGAAGAGTCATACTTCTCGCCTTACAGTTTTCACGAAAGCTCGAGGTATCGCCGTGCCACTTCGCTCGAGCGAGAAACGAGAAGCGGCATTATTGCATCGCGAGAAGCGGGTCGGCTGTCTTTCATAGAAATTATGATCTGCGTCGCTTTTGTCGCGCAAATGATTACTTCCATTGCCAGAAGGTCGCTGCAGAACCAGCACCGTTGAATGCCGCGCGCCGTTCACTCGTTTGCAAATTCAAATTTTGAGAACAGAACCCCGGAACGCTGCGCCGGGTCCGGGCGAACCGCCATACTTGGCCACGCATCGGGACACAATGTACTGGGTGTTCCAAAAATGTTGTACTTCCTAGAAAGGAGTAATCCCTGATTTCATCTGAAGTAACTTTTTCCTCTGTGAAATTGCTGTCCACGGCTTTGTCTTCGAATTATTATCGAAAAACAGGGGCCGATCAGAGCACGGCTACAACGAACTAATACCGTATCAGGATTATATCAAAATAAGTAAATTTAAAACTTTAATTTTTTGCATAAATTGTTATCTCATGAACTAAGAACAGTGTTAGGCGTTCTACGAATGACACATGAAGTTTTATTCATCGCTTGTAAACAATTAAATTTATTTAATTCGAAAATAAAACTAAATTACTTGCTTCGTTTGTTTTTAACTTTTGTGCCAACGAACGGAAATCGGAGTGAATTTTGTAATGTTTTCGCAAGAACGTATAAAGATTGTAAAAAGAAATATGATAACGAGTACTCGGATGTTCTGTAGTATGCGTATGAATTAATTAGAAATTTCTGTGGTCAGATAAATTAATATATCAGATACAAGACACATTATACCGAGTTGCGTTCAAAATTAATTATTCAACTGCAGAAACAGAATATCCAATTAATATGAAGAGTTGAAACATTAATTAACAAATCAAACATCGTTGCCAGTTCACCTATTTACATTCTCCTAAAGATTACATCTCAGTGGTTTAATTACTATTAAAAATATATTTAGATTCAACTGAAATTGTACACGATTAAAAATGGTGAAAATCACAGTTTTCCTAAGCATTTCCCTAGCATTTGTGTACTATCTTAACCGTTTCTGATGAAACGTGCAAAACTGTAAACATTGCTTCGAATCCTTATTTATGTAAAATATTCTATATATATTGTTAATATTATCTAACATAAACAGTTATGTTTTGTTTATCACATTCGGCATATAATTATTATTACCTAAGCCTTATAATTCAATTGAAAAATAGGTTGTATTATCACGTTTTATGTAAAACTAACGAAGTGTGTTTACACTTTTGCTCGTTACTGTAAGTCTGTTTGCAGAACTATCTTAGACGTTTGAAAGGTACGAGAAATAGGGGAAAAAGTGGATATGCAGAAGTTCATAAGCGAGCGCGGCGCATCGAAACCTGCCGGGAACTGGGTCGCGTTTCGTTTTCTGTCCGAGCGCGTACCTGCGTGTTTCGCGAAAGCGCGTTTTCAG